>NC_044346.1:14082975-14398205 GCF_007364275.1 Archocentrus centrarchus | reverse complement strand
AAGAAAACACAGAGCGGCTCATTTATTGTTCTGTGGATGAATTTGCTTCTTGGAGTTGTGGATATTTTGTGTATGTTGTGTGTGTTTGTGAAATTGTAGTTTGAAAAACAACAACAAAAAAATATATAAAGTTATGATATGGATGGCAAACATACCATTCACGTTTATATGTTGTTGACTTAAACGTTGCTACTGAATCCCTGACATAGCAAAATAACAGTTTCCCAAAATTTGAAGAGGTTGTGGTTTTTAAAAACTGGATGTCAGTAAGTAATCTTCTAATCCAGATAATAATAAAACTACCAACCAGCCGGAATTGCCATTTGGTCAAGCAGGTATGCAAGGGGCCAACTTTATTTCATTTTATGTTGCAATATACCATTTTTATAGACCACCTTTTCCAATTTGTATTGCTATAGTCTACTTTTAGTCATCCTTTGGGTTAGTTGGTGCAATATGGCTTTAGTCTCAGTACAGCTGTCCTCTATGCAAAAACTAAATTTATGAACCGTAATTTAATGCTCCATTTTTTTGTGGAGAAAAGCCAGATGGCAGGTCTGTGTGAAGTCAGCCAAAACACAAACCTTTAATTTTTGGAAAAATCTCATAAGCAATTCAAAAGCATATCCTTAACAGCATCCTTATTATTTAATTAGGAATAACTGACCTAAGAACAATATTAATCAAACTCATTTTAGCTCATGGGCCACATACGGTCAGCCCAATTTGATCACAAGTGGCCGGAAATATTGCATAATGTTCTATTTATACTATTTTTAAAGTAAAGAAGTACAAGTGTGTTCTGAAAATGTTCACATTTAATACACTATCTACAATTTCATTTACAAACCAGATGACAAACCACCTGGAAGAAACAAAGTCCAGTTTCAGCAGCATTTTCAGTTTTTCCACAGTCAGTCAGTCTGATGCAACTACAAAGAAATGCTACTGTCATAACTCAAACACACACACTGGCCCGGCTCCTTAGTTTAACCACTGTTACTAAGGTACGGTACTGTATGACAGATCATGGGTAATGTCTTAATGAGTTGGACCTCTGACTTGGATTGATTACATTTAGGAACAGGGTTATTATAGTTGGCTAAAAAACTGTGGAAAAAAGGGTTTGGTTAACTTACATAAAATGCACTGAAATGATATTAGATCTCTATCCAAACTGACATTAATATATTGATAAATACATTTTATTTCATAAAAAAATTGTGTTTGTCCATGTGGTCAAAGCAACTACGGTGCAAATATTTATTGAAAATATGTCTACTTATTGTAGATAAGCATTTAGACTGTATTATACTGAACAGCTTAGGTCTTGCCCCTGACAAATACAACCGAGACGTACAGTAATAAAAGCAAATATATAATAATAAAAAACTGAAACTAAATATTTCTGAACAATAAAATACTACACAAAAACAACCACTCTTGCAACTACATGAACCTAAAACATTTAAAATTTTAGTGCTTCCTGGTGCAAAGTGCAGTGAAGTGAAAAGGCCCAACCAGACTTTCAATGACGTAGTAGCTCATCTGGTTCACGATCCAGCCCAATTCACAGGTTATTGTAATGTGTGAAGTACAGAAAGAAAGTGATAAGTTTTTGGTCATCGGTTGGTTATTGGCTGTATGGCACAAACTCGTGAAAATTAAAATCCATTGAGAAGTTAAGTAATACTCGATTCTTATGAAAACGGAAAAGTGCCAGTAAGATGACCAATATGACCTTGACACTGAGCAAAATTTGAGTGAAGACCCATTAGGTGATAACTAAGCAGGTTTTACTAAAATTTGACCAATACTCTAGTAGGAGTACAGATGGACAAATGGGTGGACAGTGGTCCTCAGGCCAGATGAGCTCAAGATTTATGTTTGACACACTCGATCTGAATGATTTAGTTCATTCAGTGATTTAATTCTTGGTCGTGTGAGGAAGAGCTGTTCATACTCAAAGATTTCCATCATTCCCTCTCATTGGATTAGACATATGTCAATGGCCACATAAACCCACACATGGTAGGAAAAGTTTTTTTTGTTTGTTTTTTTTGGGGGTTTTTTATACACGCATGTGGGTCGAACAGTGCACATCGTTTTCAATTATTATTCCTGTAAACAGCAGTGCTATTTTGTCGTAACTAATTCCATTTAATTGCCACAACCAAATACATTTTCTACAATGCCACAGTTGCTTTACAGTGTTATACTGTATGCAGGCATTAGTGAGTAATGCTAAAGACACCAAAATGATTAGATCACTGCAGCTACTATGGAGAAATACTTTTGCAGTATCTTAATTTTCAAATTTGCAAGAAATTTGGAACAGCACTACAACTCCTCAAATAAAACAGATGAATTGCTCATGCATTTGCTTTTCCATAAAGCAATACTGTTACAAATGCAGTGCACACTACTATTTCATGTGGTGCTGAAAAAAAACAACCAACAATAATGAGCCACTTGACACACAAGTCAGACGCCACCAATTTTTCTTCCGATTAAAACAAACTAACCTCATTCAACCAAGACGTGCGTGTGTTGCGCTAACTTTTAGAAGAAGCCAGGGTACATTCTTTAGAACAAGTGTGAAAAGAACAGGCCATCATCCTGTTGCGTAGTTTTCTGGCATACTGAAGCTCCTCACAGAGGTGATTGTGTGTCTGTGGAAGAGAAGTGAGAGAGCGTAGGAGGGTGGAAGGTGGGAGTGTGTACAGCGTCCATGTATTGTTTGTAAATCACCCTACTGGCAAAAGGGACACTTGGCTCTATAGCAGCCAGTCCACCCAGGGATACAAAGCAAGGTCTGGTGGGAGGTGGGGGCAGAGTGAGAGGTAATTCTATATGTGCATGTATGTATGTAAGAGGACAGTGTGTTAGAGCAACGGAGACAGCATCTATTAGAGACACTCAGAGAGGACGGCAGGGGAGAACGAGCAGAGGAGCGAGGAGGACGAAAGGGGAGGGAGGGAATCTTGAGAATAGGGGGTGGGGAAGGGGGGGTGGGGGGTCTTTTTTATATGGTGGTATTGGTTTGAAGGCTGTTTGGCAGAGGCGCCCAAGGCAGTGCTTGCTTGGATTTTAGCCTGTCACTTAGGACAGGGACACTAATCAGGATTGGTCCCGGTTCCTACCCCAGGAAAAGGGGAGCACTTTCAGACCATTACTTAAAAATAAAAAAAATTAAAAAAGGAGAAAAGAGGAGGAGAGCAAGAAAGAGAGAAGAATTGCTGTAGCACAGCAGGAAATGCTAACCGCTAACCTCATTTACATGCAGGTCCAGGGAGAATGGGGGGGGGGGGGGGGGGGGGGGGAGCTTATTCCGTTTCCAATCTCCATGTTAAATGCTGGCCAGGGCAGCTGATGGGAATGAGAGGCATTGTTCGCCCCATGCTGCTCTTCCCCTCTCTGTTACACCAATACCTGCCTCTCTTTCTTTGTGGCATTTAAAAAAAAAAAAAAGAAAGAAAGGGAGGCATTACTTTAATAATTTCAATCTCAACCTGAAATCTATATGAACCTTATGAGCTTTGTATGCGGCTGTTTACTTTGTGCAGACTGTGTACTGCAACCAACCCTCATAGGTCTATCTGTTCTGTCATAACCAGGTTGTGACCTGAGGCTGCCGCATTCAAAGCCATCCTTCACCCACTGAGTCTGTTCTGTGGCATAATGATTGCTATGACAACCATCACTTAAAGCCACGGGTAGGTGGAGGAGAGATGTCAGCTTCTCGTCTACTCTTCTGATGATCTCATTTCTGGCTGGCAGGTACAACAAGGTCAAACCACTGAAACTGGAAAAGTGGCTGCTTGCTACATGCAAATGACACAACCGAGTTTCCAAACAATTACACTGCCCTGTCCTAATCGACGTGGGGCTAAGCTGTGAGAACCACAAGGTGGGGGGATTTGAAAAAAAAAAGAAACAAAACAACAAAAACAAAACAAAAAACAAAACAAAATAATAATCTCAGGGGAGTCAGAGAGAATGAGCTGTAGAGGGAGGGATGGCTGTCTTTGGCCAGCTATGAGCACAAAGTCTGGCTGTGCGTGCCAAATGAGGTTTTTAAACGGTTTTTCTGGGAGGATTTGTACTAATCTAGAAAACCTTCTGGAGGAAGTGCAAATACATCTGCCGCTGACCACTCCCCTGTAGAGTACGAGGGATTAATGACATGGCAATCTGAACCAACATGGACCCCAGTCAAAACACTAGTGGGGTGTGGGAACATACGGGCAATTATGAGCTGAGCCATCTGATTCACTCTTTTTAACATTAGCTTCCCACATCCAATCGCTCGTTACTTTACTGGACTAATTTGTCCAGCTTAATTTGTTTCTACTTACAGTTTTGGCTTCTTTAAAGGTGCCATAAGCCACTGGACTCTGCACTCAAAAACATCCACTTATTAGCTAATCTCATTAGCATCATAAGGGCAAAATCAAGTGAGCATATGCCCTTGGTTAACAATGAAAGGCAAGATATTTGTTTGAATGTGCCAGAAGATGGAACGATTACAGTATGTACAAGGAGAGCTTCTCTGCAACACCGAATTAGTCAAGATGTTCATCTGCAATTTCAGCATCATAAATAACCTCACGCTGCACCAACAATGGCTTTCTCAGAGATGACATCACATCAGTGATTTTAACTTCTCAGGATTTTTGTCCCACAGCCAAACACTTCCACTCCCCCTTTTAGAGGTGATATATTGTTTCCCTAGAGAGCTGTCACTGTCTTATGGTCTTACTATCCTGTGCCTGTGGCAGCCACATCCCCTCCTCCTCCTCTGTACTTTTAATCTTCCTATAAAACTGATCCTATGTCCCAAAAAGCTGTAAACACACAGCTGTTAGCCCGGCTAGTTGAAGACATTAGCCTGTTGTCTTGCTCGTGTCTGCCCAAATGTGCAAAGACGAAAGACGTCCGAGGCAAATGGAGAGAAGGGTTAGCCTGGCTGGTGCACTAAAGGCTAACTGGAGCCAGGCTGTGCTTAATAATATCTGTGCGTGTGTGCATATGAGGCCTCCTGCCCTCCTCTACCCACACAGGAAGTGAGGTCATCCCGTAGCACTGTGCCGTGCCGAGTGCACTCGGCAAGGGTGACAAAGATCAACATGTTGGCCAGCCCACTAGCAAATATACACACACTGAAGACCCACATTGAATTACTGCATTTTAAAAGGCAGCTTTGTGAACAATTAATGTGTAATATGCATAAGCAGCAGGTCTGTATAGCCAGTCCAAAAAAAAGCAATAACCCAAGCAGAATCCACAGGCGAAAAACTAAAATCAGATGCCACCTTGTGCCAAAAATATTCCCAATTTCGTGCACTTGTTAATGATGTACCACATGCTCAAAAAATTCTTCACAGCCCGCAGGGGGGTGGTCTTTCTTTTAAGACAATTGAGGAAGTTCTTTATCTTTCAACAATGCAATTTAAGTGTCTTTCTAGGAGTGAAACGTGAGACAGAGGCAAACAATAAATCACATCCCTGTTTAGAGCAGGCGTCTGGCACGACTAGCCAGCTTCAGCTCCCCAGACCACCACCACCACCTCCTCCAACGCCGCCTCCTCCTCTCCTCTCATGCTCTCCATCCCTCATGCCTGTTAAAGGCTTGTCCTGCAGGGCCTGGATGCACTTGTGTGGTACAACAACAGAGAAACCGCCCAAAGCTCTTAACAGCTCTTCCTCTCCACTTCCTCCCTCCCTCCATCTCCACTGCTACCACCACCAGCTCCTCTCTCCCTCTCCACTCTGCTCTGTCTTTCCCAGCTGCACCGGCGAGCTGTTCCGTATGAACTGCTGCCAGCTGAAAGCCTGCTACTCCTGTGAGATTGCTATTACTCAGTGCAAGCAGGGCTCTGCGTAGCCAAAGGGCTGCTCTCCGAGCTGTAGATCTCCATGTTGTGACTTGTCAACACGGGAAAAATCGTTACCAAGGCTGAGGCACTTCCATTCCTCACAGAGGGGGTTCTGATTGCGACCAGGCAGACAGGCAGGTACTGTACAGAAGTATTAGAATGACTACTGATTTTGTGCTGCAGAGGACTCTCTGCTCAGAGAAAGCACTTTGAAATGATTAGATAACACACATCTGAAAAAGAAAATACCTTTCCAAGTTGACCATTTCAGTGGAAGTTTTTTTTTTTTTCCCCCATGTTACAATTTGAACTAAACTTTGGTACACTGCACCAGAATTTATTTTTAAAATTGCCAGGAGACAACTTACATACCACAGACTGGAACAGTAAGTATTTTAATGCTTCTTTACCATCACTGGTAAATGCATTTCTTTACTATTAATTAAAACAGCCTTAATTCTGCGAGCAGCAAGACTAACCTCTTACAAACACACATAAACACACTCAGCTCTTCTGCTTGAAATGTTGCTAAATCATATTAAATCAGCTGGGGAGACCCAGGCATGGTTGGGTGCGTACCACTTGGGCACAAATGCCGTCAAGCAGCCAAGTCCCCAGTTCGATTCCCAGCCAAATGGGCCTTTACTGCAAGTCATTACCCTGCTCTTTCCCCCAGACTTCCTGTCTCTCTCCATTACTCCGACCCCCCCCCCCCCCCCAAAAAAGGGCATGAATTGTTAAAGAAAAAAAAGATTTTTTTCCCCTCTTTCTCAAGAATATTTAATAAAAGGGGAAAAAGGGATGATATTTATGTAATCTTCCAAAACTCTGATATCTCCTAATCTCCTATAGTTTGAGCCAAGGTTGCACATTACAGCGAAAAACCTAAGATTTGGGGAGCTTTTTTTTTTTTTTAATTTAATTTAAAAACAAAAAAAAAATTCTAAACAAAACTCTAGAGCTTTTTTCTGCATGAATACAATGACACTTATTCCCACCACCAAATAGTACTCTCTAAAACAAAAACTGCATTACTAACAATGCTCCAATCACACTACTGTGTGTATATGATACTTCATCATTGTAGGACAGTGAGAGCTTTTGTCACATCCTTGAAGTGCAAGTGCACACAGTCGTGTATTTACAACCTCTGGCATTTGGTATCGTTATCGCCCTTCTCAGTATGCAGTCTGACAAAAACAAAGAGATGGACTTACACCTCAGTGATTCCCCCCATTCATTTTAAAAAAAGAAAACCTGCACACAGACATACACACTTGGGCCACCTCAAAAGACTTGGCTAGTATAAAATAACAATTTGCACAACATGTGTAAGTGTGTCTACACCCTCCACTCGTCATTGTGAGATGCTTTAACTAGCTAGAAATCCACAAAGATCCCAGCAGGTCTTCTAGTTTTGGTTTGACTGGCTTGTTGTAGTGTGGGTAACAACCGTAAGTACAGTCAGTCTTCTAAAAAAAAAAAAAATAACGCCACCAGATTTCTTTAGTCACATTATTACCCTTGAAATAATAACATGAAACAGAACACTTGTGCATCCTCTTATCATACTGTAGTTAAAGAAATCATGGCTTGTGGCTTTGTGACTTGGAGTTTTTGTGATTTTTGATTCCTGGATGGGTGATAAAAATCTAATTAAAAAGAAAAGAAACTAAGTTATTTACAAAAAATAAAAAATAAAACCTCCACTGTGCTTTACCAATGTGATACTGACCAAGCTACTTGACCCTGAGTGTTAAGAGTTTTCAGCTGATATGGATGCATTCAGCAGGTCTCCAGTGACAAATTTAACTAAAATTTAACAGAAACATAATACCCAAAAACACTCACTTAATAATGTAAGGTATTAGTCTGGTAATATAAAGACAGTTTAATGTAAAATAAATGGGCTCAGCATTTCAAATGATGCTTTCAATACAACGTGAAACAGAATTTTCACTGCGGGTTCATTTCACATTATTCTCAAGTAGCAGATCCACACAGAGTTTTGCTTCTTAAGAAATGTTTATTTTTTTTGGAGTCTGTGTACTTTGCGCCAATTGTCTGAAGCAGCAAATAAGGTTAACATTTGGTATAAATATTGATCCTCACCCTGAGGCTTAGTTACTTCTTTGAAACCAGGCCCATTAAACCTTGCCCAAACTCACATCACTCTCAGTGTTTTTCTGTTACTATTAAGTGAAACACAAAAGGCAGAGTCCAGCCTTTTCAGTGAATGCGAATGCTCAAAAAAAAAAAAAAAAAAAAAAAAAGAGAGAGCAGGTTTCTGTGCTCTCAAAGTATACAGTGAGAGAGGCGTTCGTCACCTTTCCCCTGCCCTATAATTCATTTCTAAGTTAAAGGCTGTGTATCATTACTCGCTTGAGCTCTACTCGCCCAATGCCGCCAGTGCACCCAAGCCTCATCAACTTGAGGGGCAGCGGTGGTGATGTTGGGGTGGGGGCGGGGGGGTTCTTGGCAGAAATTCCCCTCAAATTTTATGCCAAGAGCGAAATGGAAACCTCCACTCATTTTCCTTTCCCCTTAATCCAATGTTTTCAAGCCCCAGCCCCACCAAGGTCATTATAATCATAGCAAGTGGAAGGTAGCCAGTGACCCGCCATTACAGTAAGCTCCAGAGCCACCCAGTCAGTCAGTGATTGGCTGACAAAGCGGAGTGGAATTCTGTCTAGAAATGTTCAACGCAACTCCATTTTAGTCGACGATACACAGGGCTGGACAGAGAAGGCTCCACCCAGTCACTCAGGATGGAACTCTTTTTTTTTTTTTGATGGGGCTCTTCTTGATTCTTTGAGAAGCACAAGGCGGACTGACCTAAGGAACGCAGAAGCTGGAATACGGACAATTAGGGACAGAGTATGGCAAAACGCAGCTTCACATTTTTGAATGCACAAGGTCACATACAAAATATTTGAACTTCTAAGCATTTTAACCTAACTTTGAAACCCAAGTAATAAGGCAGCAAAATTACACACACAATAACACAGCACAAGGTCATAAAGAATGGCTGTTTTCACTGTGGCACCAAAGGTCATGTTTACTTGTCAGAGTGAAGGCGCCATACTGTACTGTGACCTCCATAGCCAGCTTATGTACCCACAGACACAAACACACACACACACACACACACGCAAGAGGTTGTGTGTTCACTTTCATACACTTTCACATGTGCGTGCCATGCACACGCACTTAAAGAATAGTCTCCACTCACAAGCTGTGCCACAGACAATAGGACACAGTGCACACTGGGCAGCACAACCCATATATCTGGGTCTGTGCTAAGATAAAGCACCTCCAGCATTAAAGCCAGTGTATTAGCTTGCCCTTTTTCACCACAGATGAAGAGATTTGAAGCTCGATATTGTGCTCGTTGGCTGGCACACCACCAGGGTGTTGTTGGCTGAATAATGAAAAACACACAGACTGACAGCGAATGGCATGGGGTGACACTTCCATTCTAGAGTGGGAAGATCCAAAACAAAGCGCAAAAAGCTTCTGACAAATTCATACTTTTCTGTGACAGTTTGTTGACTGAGGAGGGAAACAACTCCTAAATCAGAAAAGGCTTTCATTTAAAGCCAGGAACAGGCACAGCAGTGCTCCAGTACAGTGCCTACACGGGAGCGCATGGTTTCAGATACGTGGGTGAAGAGTATTTTTGTTGCAGGCCAATTACGAAGCAGCTTAATTGAAAGGTTGATGTGCTCAAAAGAGAGAAAATACTGGGACTTCTTGTGTTACCGACTATACATAATCACATTGTGCCAAATACAGCTTTTATCACTAAACTGTGTACCTTCTGAAACAGAACTTGTCTTAAATCATGAATCTTAAGCAATCCCTTTCATTCCCCTTGTTTGGATCTTACATTTTAATCAGTCCACTTCTCTGATATGTTCACAGTTCATTTAAAATCACAAATTATAACAAATATTTGCATTTTAAACTAAAACTCCATCCTTAAAAGCCAGTTCCTTTACATTAATGCCCTTTTAAAGTCTTTATTGTAACCATTCAATGCTCAGATGGTTTAATAGATATTCAAGTGCTACTGGCCTCTTGCCCACCCCCCCCACCCCCCCCCCCCCCCCACAAAAAAAAACAAAAAAAAAACCCACAATTTATTTGAATATATATTGCAAAGTGAGTCAATGCACCTGACCAAGACTACAGATTTGTTCATATTTCCTGGGAAAGCCAAATATAAACTCACAAAAGTACAGTGGGCTGTACAGTACAAACCTCTCTTAAGGAGAGAATCGCAAAATGATGAATATACCTAACAAAAAGGGTCCCCTCTCATCTCACGTGTGAAATTAATGTGCCACTGCTTGCATTTCAGTATTACAGTGCACGCTCGAGGGACGTCATGACACACAGACTTTTGTAAACGATGAGCAAAACACACGCTGTGCACAGGCACCGTTTAAAGACCCCCTTCATGTGTAGTGATAGTAAGCAGGCTGCTGCGGATTCTTTTCATTTGTATATCATGCCCCTGCTCTGTGCACTTCATCCATGTGACTTACACACTCCTTATGCAGCACATCAGTGAGGACTCACTGTCAGTCAGGTACACACACACACACACACAGAGTCCCTGCACCCACTGTCACCTAGTCTCCACCTCTATGCCTCCCAGCCAACCACTGCAATTTTCCAAGTTCAACCCTAGGTCAAACACCTGAACAGTAGATCAGTTAATATTAACAGTGAAAAAATGTGATCTGTGCTGGTTATACCAAAGAGCTCTCCAGGTCTGGTATTTAAGAAGTGAAGAAGAAGAGTGTCACAAGCAAAATACATCAAGCCATCGCTGATGTAAACATGAATCACTCAATTATTCATTACATTTACATAGCAATATGACTAATTGTACTCTTTTGCTTACGCATAGCTCAGGCAGAAATGATTAAGAGCAGAATAAATGCCACTCTTGGATAAATCCTTTAATAATAGTTGTCATTTGGCCACTAACGTCCCAGCAATCCTCTAGCGGCCAGAGCGTGTCACTGCAGCTTTTCATTATCTGGACCGATAAAGGCGCAATACGAACATCCAAGATACGGAGGGTCAAACGTACAAAAGTAAACCAAGCTGCTTCCAAATACAGCTACACGGGATTCATAATTGGTTTCTACAGCGGCACAGCGCTACTGTAAGAACTGTAGTAGAAGCACAACTGTCGTTTCCTTTTTCTAACCGCGTTATTGATCGTAGTCTGTCTGCAATGAATGGCTGCAAAGAGAAAGGGGGGAAAAACCCTGAACTTCAGGTGACCGACCATGGCTCTGACATAGCCTGCATGCAGACTGGGAGGGGTAGAAAAAAAAATTGCATTGCCTTGGAAAAAAAAGAAAGGAAAAAAAAATTCACCTCACTTTTTTAAAGTCCACGACAAACAAGCGAGAACAAATTCGGCTCTCCGATGGGGAGCTGCAAAACTATGAGGCGGAAAGTTAGACCTTTATTGCCGAGGAAATGAAGTTTACCGAGCGTTGCTAGATAGCGCTATTGCTAACTAGGAACACTGGAGTACGGGTAGCCAGACTCTGGCTTGTCTGATCCGACTGACCCTTCATTTTATTGCGGCCAGACTCCCAGATCCTCCCCTTTCTACCCGAAAAGCGACCTAGCAGAGGCGAACGCATTATCGAAAACGCTCGGCCGTTATACCCCACACACACGTACGCTCTCACACACTCACACACACACACACACAACCGACACATATGCCAACTGACCGCAACCTTTAGCGGAACCGGACCTTTATCGATTATACTCTTATTAAAGCCACGTATCATTTATCCACTCACTGCCTGGGCTAATGTTACCCATCGCCTACAACATGGCTGCCTCGCTTGGACCTAAAAAGGGAGAAATAACCTACGCCGAGTCTTTTGTCTGTTTCACCTCTTTAACCCTAAACTACTGCGCAAAACACACGGAGAGCCGTTAAAATTGCACAAATCGAGTGAACGACTTACGTGAAGGCAGGCGCTTGGGTTGCTCCTGCTTCCTCCTTGGCATTTTCCCCCGTTTTTAATCACATTCTCGTCCTTGTTTAGGGATAAGAAGAAAAAAGGTTTTTCCCATTGAGACTGGAGGCGCCAGTGATGGCAGGGACTTGGTCGTGCACCTGGCTTTGCTCGGTTTAAAGAGTATTGTTGGGGAATGGGAACACAGGCGGAGGAGGTGCCGCTGTTGTTGTTGCCGTGTCTTGACTATGGCTGCTCTCGGTGCAAGTGTGTCTCCGAGCCCCTAACTAACACTAATGCAGGGATCAAAGGGCAGCAACAGCAGAGCAGGCAGACACACGCGCGTACGCACGCACGCACTCACACTCACACACACTCTCTCTCTCTCTCACACACACGCGCGCGCGCGCGCGCTCTCTCTCACGCACACACACACACACACACTCAAACGCACTCTTGCGCGCACGCACACATCGGAGGAGCTCGCCCCCGAGAGCAGCGTACAGACAAGGTGCCCCCAAAGCTTTCAGAGTGTATTACTGAAAAGAAAATATATTTGAAAAAGCAGAGACATAATTCGGCGGAGTGGGCATATTGATGGAGTCGAGTTGCATCAAGGGAGTCGATGCAATTTCCTTCCCGAAATAAATAAATAATAATAAATAAATAAAAATACCGAGCGACGATAATGTATGCAGTTGATGCAAACATGAATGCACATCTCAGCTCTGACCGCTGCGAAACACACAAATCAGGGGCACGTTAACATAAATTTAGAGCTCCGCAGATAATTTTACCACTAAAACCCTGACCTAAATCTTTATCTCGATTAAAAATTAGTTATCAATTTGCAACACAGTAAAAGTTAAACACTGTAAATAAATATTAGAAGGCTCTCGTTGAGTGGAAGACTACGTTTAAAACGTGGCTTTTGCAAATTTACACACCCGAAGCATGCTGATATGTGCAAACGGTTTAATGCATTTGCATCAGCAGTGATATCGTGCACTCTTTAAGGGGGGGGGGGGGGGGGGGGGGGGGGGGGGGGGGGATACATTTTAAGCTTTTGGCTTGACATAGAGAAAAGTTTCTTCTAGGTGTTCTTTTTATTTCATCACAATTTGCAAACTGTATAAAAAGTGCATGAAGAATAATAACTCAAATCATCCTAGTCTTCCATTTGCTTTTCTTCTGTCCACTTCCATCTCTCTCACACACACGCGCGCAGGCTTCATACATGTCAAACCGTTCGTTTTAAAAACGGCCTGCAGAGTTATTCCTAGAGTTTGTCTATAATAAGAACAGTTAAAAAAAAAATAGTACATTTGTGTGGAAAACCTGTATTAAATCAGGTGGGGGAGCAATAACAGGTGTCAGTGTCAGAAAAATGTCCAACAGTTATCCAACCCAATGTAGTCATCTCCTCATCAAAGTTGAGAGAGCAAAACTGGCCAGAGCTGAATCCTCCTCCCTCTCAGCTGGGTGTTGGGGCTTTTTCACAGCGCAGGCTGTCCCCCACTCCCTGCTGTTGGACTCCTCCAGGCTGCGTTCTGTTGGCCTGCCGCGTTCTTTCACACCTCGGCCGTGTGTGAGCAGAGCTGTGTCTTCATCCCTCCATCCTTCCAGTCCTCCTCCTGCCATGCCTTCCACCCACCCCCAGCGGAGGCGCAGGAGGCTCGTTACCGTGGCAATTAGTGAAAAGCCCAAATTAGCCCTCTTGGCTGTCCACAGGTGACAAAGACACTTTGCATTTCTGCTAATTAGGAAACAGAACAACATGATTAAATGGGGCCTATCAGGAGGAGAGTGGACAAACATGTTCCACAAATAGCAAAGAGTGATTTTATATTGCATCTCCTGCATGAAATGATTAAGACACCCCATTAGGTTTTTTTGTTTGTTTGTTTGTTTTTCACTTGTGGAGAGGATAATGTTGGTTTGTGATGCTGAATATTACAATGATTTATATTCAGATTTTAATAGAGTTGTCTGAGTGTGTTTGTGCGCGTGTAAACAGCTGTTTCTCACGTGCACATGCAGATGGACAAAGACAGGTTCTCCGAGAAGAGAGCGCACGAGCTGAGAAAAAGGTTAAAATCGTCTAGATTTCTTTCTGCTTGCAGCCTGTTTCTGTTTTTTTTCCTACAGCACAAAATATGCAAATGACAAGACCTCTAGATGATTTCTTGTACTACATTAGAAATAAACTCTTAGTTTAAGCTCTCATATTCATTTTCAAAGATATACTTGCAGAGCATTCACTGTCGACGGAGTCATAAAGTGAACAGTGTCTCACGCGTGTTATCAAAGACGACTTTGCTGTACTGAAACCTGTTTGTTTTCCATCACTTTCCATGCATGTACTCTGCACAGCGAGCTACTTTTCACCATTTCATTCCATCAGTGATGTTTGCAGTTTTTCTTTTTTTTAGATGAGATTGCAGATAAATGTGCGTTCCTTCTTGTTGGAGACCTCTTTTACACATTTGCACCTAACAGTGTTACTGCAGTTCTCCTTGAAGCTGTCACATGTTGCGTGCCTGATGGCTTAATCAGTGCAAAATCTTGCTCTGCTTGTCCACCCATAGCTTATTACACCACATTAGTGATCATTAATGATAGCAAACTGTATATCAGACTCAGTTTACTAGGCTGACTTATTCCAGGCACAAATCACTGTAGAAAATGTGACTCTTCCATCATTTCTACTAGACACTTACATTAACAGCATATCAGCCATATAGGATAGTAGTGTTTTTCTTGGTGGTGTTTTTTTTTTTTTTCCCCATTGAGTTTGGTCACCATGGGGAGGTCACAGCCTGTTCTCTGACCCTGACAATGCCAGGCAGCTGAGGTAATGCGAGCAACAGGGCAGCCTGCTGATAGTAGCCATAGTAACAATGACACGACCTCACTCACGGTTGAACCTAAAGGTCGTTCCTCATTGCTCAAGGGACGAATGCGCCAACTATTTTGCCGGTGACATGCTCTTAAAACTTCTCAAATGACCCTGCTGGCACACATATGCAATGTGCGTACTGGTGCATAAGCTTTATAGTGAAAATAGGCCCACACTAATTACCTCGTAAGTGCTGTGCATTTGTGTCTGCTTTGTTAACTAATGCACAGTACATCTGAGGTCAATTACAATTTCTTTGTTTCACTTCCAAATAACTGGTTTAGGTTCCAGGCTTTTGATAAAAGCTCATATTGTCATGTGGCATTATTACTACTTATTAAAATGGCACAAGAGTTAGTGGGGTCTAAATGAGTTTCAGGTGCTTCAGTGGAGCATGGAGCAGATTGGAAAGAAATGAGCTTGCTTGCTTATGTACCTTGGGGGTAAACCGAGCATCCATCCAGTTTCCTCTTCTCTCCTCTGTCTTTTTCCCTCCCTCTCCTCAATGCTCTCAGGCCCTGTCCTGCGCGGGCTGGGCTGGTTGGGCCAACGTTAGGCTCGGCCAGTCAGATGTTGCCCTGGGGTAAACAGCAACATCTGTCCCCTGCCCAGCCATGACTGTCGCTGAGTGATAAATCCTTGGGTGGCTCGTGCCAGTGCTGTCCGGCATGCCACCTGTCCCCCCTCCTACACTGTATCCACAACCCAGCCCCTATACACACACACACACACACACACACACACACACACACACACACACACACACACACACACACACAAACACACACGCACTTCACCCTATTTGCACTTATCTGCCTTCATCCTGACAGTGTGACAGAAGCAGGTGGTTCACTCCCTTTTTGCCCTCTGGCCTTCTATGCTCTCGTCCTCGGTTGGCACATTTATGCAGGGTGCGAGCAGGGTTGTCGCCTCTAGCAAATACCAACAGAGAGCTCCCTGCACCGGGTTTTTCAGCAGTGGTCTCCGGGAGCCTATAGGAGTTATTTCTCTGAATCAGGAATAAAGTCTGAGGATCAGATAAACAAACTTTCACAAAGGTCAATAAAATGTTCAGTGAAAAAAACAAAACAAAAGGAGCATCACAAGGTGCTGGAAATTTTAGCGTATGTGACTCAAATTACAATAATTTAAACTTATTTAAGGATTTCTGAGCTCCAACCCAGCTGACCTTGCAAACTCAACTGCCAGACAAAAGAACGCACACATACAACTTTTACTTATACTTTCTCTCCCTGTGTCATGTCTCCTGCTACTGCTTCCTCTCTTTCCCCTCAGCTACTGTTAGTGTGACAGAGGCAGGTGGCCAACTTCCTCCCCTTTGACCTTCAACAGTTTCCCCACAGTAAGGAGACAGTGCAAACACAAGCATGCACACTCATTTACACACACCAGACACCACACACACACACACACATACATGCAGAGGAGGAGCCTAGGTTGCCCTGGGTGAACTGGGGCAGAGGTCTTGCAAAAAGCTCTGGAGGGAAGCGAAAGGTCCTTCGACTCAGGGACAAGAGTTATTTTAGAGCCAAACCTGACAGGGCTGAATGATCATCACTGCAGTGCCAAAACCTCAGCGAATATGCACATCAGAGAGACAAAAAGATGTGTAAACATCAGGCCCATCTAACCAAAAAATGTAATGAAAAATGAAGGAAATCACAGAGCTTATTCGTGACACCCCTTGCAAACACAGCTCTAAAAAAATATATATATATAAACACACAGTGCTCTTTTATCATTTCAAACAGTTTGCATACTGAATAACGGTACTTTTTTCAGAGAAACTCACAAAGCACTAGGACAGTAAAACTCTCTGCCACCTGCCTCTAAATCACTTTTACTCCTGAGGCTGGGTGAACAAAAATAATTACAAAGAGTATTATGAACTGCTTTTCATTTGTCCACCTCTCCTGCTTGGCTGCCTGGCTATCTTTTTGCTTTAAAATATGTCTGAACTGATCTTGTAAAAAGCCAGTATTATTTTTGCAATTATTTAAAAATAATATCAAACGATCCTTTTCAATGCTCAAATATTTCTATGAGCATTACTTCAGACTCGTGCACGTCTGTGTGTACTGTTTGCATGTTTGTTTTATGCCTCTATGTATGTGCAAGAGGACCCCTGCTGATTAATGTCACTTCGTATTGTAATGGAGCGTGCTGAACATGTTCGGATATTTGTAATGCGTTACCAGTCTCAGCTTGATTTTATTGCCATGGTCTAATAGGATATTGCCACTATCACAATTTGGATTAACTTCCATATCACTGCTGTTAAACCAAGTGAGGTTTCTAAGTGTGCATACACACAAATAATAGAGAAGGTGTGTGTGTGTGTGTGTGTGTCAGGGTGGGCTGCTGTGGTCGATTAGTTTCGCATTCAGCACCTCCTTCATGATATATCTATCCTGTCTTGTCACCACAATACTTTTCATTTACTGTTACTGATGCTACGAGAGAGGGGAACTATTTTTCACCCTTTTCAAAAATTATGTGCTATCTAAATTAGCTATGAGGGGACACTGTACCAGCAGTTGCTTTGTTTTTTTTTGACCAGTCTTATATGACTGCCTTGCCTCAGATGGACAATCATAAATGCACAGACACACGCAGGTGTAATGAACCCCAGTAAGGAGGTCTGGCATGCTTTTGTACAAGCAGGGAGCCATATGCAGAGGAGACTGCCCTTGCTCTGTGAGTCCTTTGTCTTCCTGCATCCCCAGGCTCCACCTCTCTCTCAGCCAGCCCTCCAATGGGAGAGCCTTCAGGTGTTGACCTTATCGGGTGCAGGTCAAAGCGAGGTCAGGGATCTGTTGCTAGGCTACCATCAGATAAGTGGCTAGGGTAGGCAACAGTGGGCAGCTCTGTCATTCAGGGCTTGTCATGTAATCGTGTTCATTTGCAGACAATTGTCTGGACGTCAGAAAGGCTATCTGGCCCATAATGTTGTAATGAAACACATTAAAATATTAAAACCAGCCATGCTGAGCACTGGCAGCTCCACTTGGCACATGCCTTTTTTTTACAGTCATGCCAACTGTCATGCAGTAACATGAACCCCAGAAATACGCTTGTGTGGTGGGCTGTGTTGAAATTTTAGAAATGTAGAGGATCGAGCGGTATTTACTTTTTTTTTTTTTTTACATTTCAAAGTATCTGCTTTACAGAACAAAAACCTTGTAATATGCCCAACTTCATTTAACACATATACACATCCATTATGTAGACATACTGCTATGCATCTAGAGGATAATATCTACTAAATTGGATCTAAATAATGCATAAAAATGATATTGCTCTTTAATTTATGAACTTCAGTGATTAAAACTTTATCTTGGTTAATAACAAACCTTATGTTCATACCAATGTATATATGTATGTATGCATTTTCCTGTAAATATTGTACATAAATAAATGCATGAATTCATTCATGACTAATGACTCATTTAGGGGTACAGGTGGGAAGGCATCTTCCTGTTTGCTAACCTACAACCTTTAAATAGTGTACAAAAAGAGATACAGCGGTCTGTCTGAACATGGAGAGGGAGAGGAGAAAGAGGGAGGGAATGAGAGAAAGAAAGAGAGAAAAAGAGTGAGATAGTTGTTGCATCTTCACACAAACATGGTCTGTTCTCCCACTCTGCCATTCTGCCACCTGGACTGAGCTATGTGGGAGACTGCGCCACACAGTGATGAACGACACCAAACAGAACAATTTCTGTTCACACTGCGGGTCATATGGCGTAAGACGGGTTGACAGAGCGTCTGTGTCACATAACAGGTTCCTCTTTTGCGACACCTGCATTTTGTCAATGTCACACACTCGGCCGTTCAGGTTAACTGTCGAGTCTAAGAGGAAGTGGCCTTCCAGAGGCCGAGTGAGGACCTCAGACAGTTACACATAAAGACACATAGATAAGGCACGTGGCAATTTATCCATGCCAGTCCTTGTACTGTAGCTCCAACATGGGATCTCGTCTGTTAGATTGGCGCATTGTGAAAAGAGGTTCTCAGTGTCTGGGTGCTTGCCAGCTGACATTCCACGAAGACAAATTGAGAGAGAGGCTCCGGCAGATTTATCGGGCCATTGGCTCGCCTCAGGAATTCTCTTGTAACATGGCACTCCTGTGAAAGGGATAAAGAAATTAGTGTAAAACAGCCCCCCACCACCAGCACCACCACCCTCTCCCACAGCACCCATTTAGATATCTAGTACTAGCTTGTAAACCTCTAACACACACACAGGCATGATTCCTTTTTTTATATAAAAGTGGATGGATGCAAGATGGATGGGTCCTCTTATTTCTATGAATATTCAAGAGGGTGGGCAAAAGAACATTGCTGTATTCTGGCTGTTGAGTCACAGGTCCTCAGTGGCAGGAAGCACTGCTGGTCAAATGACAGAGAGAGAGAGAGAGTCAGAGAGAGGGATGGAGGAGAGATAGAGATATGCGTGTGTGTGGGATTTGAAAGGAACTGCTTCTGGCTGTCTTGGATATTTATTCCTTTCTAAAGCAATGGGGTGTTTGGAGATGCAGGCCAGCTATGTTCTTAATGCTACAGCGAGGACTGGGAGCGTTCTTCTGCACTCGCCTGACTGTGATCTGTGAATGTGAGAACATGTCCTCAGACCAAACCTTTTATTGATATAGGCAAATTTGACTGACTTTTTTTGGGACCACTTTGCAATACCGTTGTTAATAAACAGCAAATTAATAGGTAATCCTTAAACTTCATTAGCAATGTGGACGGTTAATGTTGTGAAGAGGTACAGTTTATCCCAGACCGTAATCTTATCCTAAACCCAGCCTAAACTAACCATTTCAAACAAGTATCACAAAGATCAGCTTTTAGCTTTGTAACAGCCATCAAAATGATGACTGTAACAAAGATGTGCAACACACTATTTATTAACCAGCTGCCAGATTTTACCAAAAAAAACTGCAGCTTTACAATAAGCATCAAGCTATTGCCCATAGATGGCTTAAAACTAATTATCCAAATTAGTAAACATTATTAATTATCCTTCAGTGTTTGTTAACAGCAAAATAACAGCTTGCTACATTTAATTTATTATTAATTATCTACGTGATGTTGACTGTTTGCAGACTACTGGGAAAAATGAACATAGAAAGTGTGGCCTTCTTTTTTTTTTTTTTAAATATTCATGCAACCCTGCACCATATTCATCATCAAATAATAAGGATTAATCATTAATTACTTGCATAAGCATCACTGTTGGAAAACTGCTTCCCGCTTTTGCATACAATAGAGCTCTAATGCCATCGCCCATATCATTTGTCAGCATCTAGAGGTTATCTGCCAAGTTGATGAACAGAGAGATTGGCTATGAAACACAAGGCGTGACAGTATGGCAATATGTTATAGTATGCAGGCAGAGCTCATCAGGAAAGAGAGGACGAGCGGCTTTGTTCCAAATGTCACAATGCATATTTATGGGTGCACTGGAGTGGCTCCTTGTATAAGCACCATTCACCATCTATCAAGCAAAACCACTACAGTGTCCCTTTGGCAACTTAGTAGGATAGGGCTGTGTGCAAAGTGATCAAACTGGGCAATCTTGCTGTAAAAATTGTCATTTAGGAAATAAAGTATCCTGAGCTTAACAAAGTGTAATTATTGGCTGGTGTACACTGCTATTTTCATGACAGGATGCTGTTTGGCAAACTTATCCAACTTGTTATACAGTAAAAAAGAAAATCAAACAGCAAGAACAAGAAAAACTATGAAATATATTTTTCCTTACCTGATGTGGAACAGCTTTAAAATGCATTCTCTCCTTCCTCTAGATTGAGATATAAAAGGGAAAAGGCAACATGGGAGAATGTCAGACAGAATGACAGACAGACAGCCAGATACAAGCCCACAGCATAAGCTCCACTGAGCTCTCTTTCCACTAAGGAGGATCTCAGGAGAGTTGTGTGTTGGCTGGCTGCGCCTGGGCCATACAGCACAGGATGGGCAGTCTGACTGTCTGGCTACAGTGACACTCCTTGGGGAAAGAACATGGCTCCGGGGCTGTAGCTGATTTGAGATGGTCTCAGGACTAAACCCTCGGGGACATCAACCAGGCAGAATTGGTTCTCTGAAGCTCTCTTTTCAGATTTTTGCAAGCAGTAGAGCTTGGTGGCTGTGGAAAGACGGAACAAGAACAGGGCTTTCATCTCGACTGTGAGCAGCTCAGTGGGTTTCCTCTAAATTACAGGGAGTGATTACATCCCACCTAGCCTGCCTTGTGCCACCCCCCTCTCTAAGCAAGGGGCCCCCAGGCCAGCCAACCTCTGTCAACTGTCAGCGCTCACAGCTGAGTCATTAAGTGGAAGTTGAGCGCTGTGTCACGGGCATGGAAATAATAAGGAGCAAAACTCAAAGCACAGGGACACTCCTTTCACTTCTGTGGGCATTTCACCAATGCATATTAAATTTAAATTCTTTCGCACTTACAGGCTGCAGTGAAGGGATTCAGGGCTGTGTTTGTGGATACACAGCAAATATGAAAATTTGACCAACTGCTTTGGTAAGCAGCCTTGCTGTAGTACAGTTAAAAGAACAGGGGGCAGGCAAGATGTTTGAACAAGTCAACCATTTAAAAGACCCCTTGGTGCTACAAAAGTAATAGATACAAGCATCAAGACATGCAACCGAGTTGTCCTGGCCTCCTTTTAAAGGAAGAAAGGTTTCCCATCACTTCCAAGCTATTACCTCCATACAGTTTGGGATTACACAGAAGCAAGAGCAGGGATACTTGGTCTACCAATCTGTTTTTTTATTTGAAAACTCCCCCAAGCTTTTCCATTATCTTCCCCATATCAAGCTTGACCTGAAGAGAAAACCTGGCTTCAGAAGGGTCAATGCAGTCTAGACTTTCTCCACATCCTGCACTGCCAACCCCCCCACCTTTACCCCCATCCTGCATATTGCTTTAGGATACAAGAGGGATGTGCCCCCTCCTCCTTATTCCCACTCACCTCAAGCCCCTGCCTGCTTTGGTCCAGTCCCCCATTTCCCACCTACAATAGCATCTCCCGTCACCATAATCTTTCTATTTCACAAGCCCATCCCTCGGGGTTAAGAGGTCTGGAGATGGAGATGGGATTTGTCTGTCAATTGACAGCACTGCTGTTATGCTTTCTGGCTGACCAGGCTTACACTGCACGGTCAGGGAGTTTTTGAAGAAAAATTACTCACTGTTTGTCCAAACATTAATGTAAGATGCTTTTTTTTTTTTTTTTTTTCAGTTATTATCATTATTATTGTTTAAATGCGGCCTCATTGAGCCTCTGTGTAGAAACGAGGCTCAAAAATTGAGTTAGAAATAACTATCTAGTTTGTGTTTCCTGCTTTTTATACTGCAGCTACTACTACGACTTAAAATGCTTGCTATTTTGGGAAACAAAATAATGGTCTGCTAGAAAAAATACAAGGAACTACGATCCACAAGCATTAAACATGCATTATGTGCTTGTTTTCCTCTTGTATGTTGCATAAACAAGCTGCAATCACACCACTGACATACTATTACCTTTTTGAATAAGTTCATATTGGGTAACTTATTAGCAGAATAGGGACGCACTGATTGTGAAAATCTGGGTCAGTACAGGTGTTTAAAATAATCTGGGCAATAACCAGCATCGATATCAGTCCTTTTGTTTTGTTGGTAATTTTTTTCCCCTTCTTTGTGGGAAACAAAGAAGTCTCTTGTTTATAAGTAACTGATGTGTTTTACATTTTCTTATCACTTCATTTCAATTCACTTCAATTTTTTGAACATTTAGCCTAAGTAACAGATAAATAAATATAAATGCCCGCTTATTTTCCAATGATCAAAAAGGGCCAGTAACCATTACCTGTAATCTGCTCGTATATAGATGCATCCAAGCACACAATTTGTTATGGAGTAATTTGCTGCAATACTGATCACGGCAGCTGCAGGATTGAAATAAAGCAATAAAGATGTGGAAAACATAACCAAAACAATCAGCTGAAAGACAGAAAGAAACGCTCTGCAATGCTAAATGGAAACTGCACAATAATTATATGTGGGTTTGTCACCACATACAAGGTGAGGACAGCAGCTTTAAATTCATGTTTAATGCAGCAAAAAAGAAAAAAACTTAGATAAAATGCCATTAATACAAAATTAGAACATCCATCCATCCATCCACTTTCTTCTGCTCATCAATAGGACATAGTGAGAAAAAAAAACAAACATTCAGACCACTTGAAACAATTTGACACCTAAAAGGAAAATCTGCTACCTGAGAACATGTGCTGACTAAAAGCAAAAACAAGGAAATTAAAAGAAAAAACAAAGCCTGTCAGTGCTTTTGTATTTGTATGTGTATGTGTGTTTTAAATCTGCTGTTACAGCATATGTTAAAAAAAGACTTGGCTTTTTAGACATGTACTCCTGCACACTTTAATTTGAAGTAATGTACAGGCAGCAGAATGTCTGCCCATCACTGCCATGTTAACCACAAATTCAGACCACAGTGTCAGTGTTCACAATTAACCCCTATTTCAGCTGACTTATTAACCATCATTGGTGGATTTTCTTCTGGTTACAGGCCAGAAACTCTATATATGAGCCTGCAGATGAACTGATATGCCCGTGAAAGCTCACTTCAAGCATCATTTGTTATTATATTTCTGCCAAGAAACAAATCCGCATATGAAAACACCTGCATTAAATGCCGACAAGGACACGGGTTTGGTCATAAGTTTAAGTTTTGTTTTATCCACAAACTTCACGACTTGGAGGGAAAAAATATTACACCATTATTATTAGATCGTTGGTTTTTATTGTATTAAGCAATAAAATCATGAGTATTTAGATTCGGTGCATTCACGAATGGAAGTGAATAATCAGTGCGCCACATTTCAAAAAGAAAAAAAGCCATTCTCTGTTACAACTATAGGATAACAAAGGACAACTAAATGTGAGTGCACAGAGGGCATTTTTGAAGGCCATGGAGACGAACTGGGTTTTTTTTTCTCTTTCCAAAAATTTTCTACAAAGCGAGCAACGACAAAGGAAACAAGGGACGAAGGGAAAAAATATCTTCATTGAATATTCATTAACCAGTGCCTAGGTGTATACATGGCTCTTAACCACTCTTGTTTATGACTTAAGGACTTGTAGTACTGACCTTAGTTTAACACAGCAGCAGATACCAAATTAACCTCTAGCCTCCACAGGGCTAGCCATGCCCTGCTAACAAGCAACCTGTCTAGACACACAAGAAGTACTTTATGATTCCACCTCTCACAATCCCCCTCTCTCTCTCTGTCTCTCTCCCTCGCTCTCTCCTTTTCTCTCAACCTCTCTGTCTCTGCTAACACGTACTGGCACATCCCCGTGCCCTCTATCCTCTTCTATCTTTCACCTCACCATTTCATCCCTATTTCCCCCCCTACACCATTTTTCATGTACCTCCCAGGCTGTGCAGTGTTTGGGTCATGCACCCAACAACCAGAGTTTTTATCAGATGGCAGACTTTCTCTTATCCTTCACAACACAGTTTACCAATAGCATAATAAAAAATAAATAAATAAATAATGAAAAGATTTGAGGATGCTTCCTTTTAATTATCCATAAAAATAAACAATTGCACTGAAGCTATTATGCATTTTATTTATTTTTGCAGCTCATGTTACTTGTTGCAAAACAAGTGAAATTCCACACTGATTTAAGGATGTGTGTCGATAAACTTATTTTAATGTGAAAGTACCAACAACAACGTGAGTTTCTATGACTTCTTGCAAAGATTTATGTTAAAGAGATTACAATGAGCAAAAAAGCTTACAAATAAGAAATATCAGCCCGCTGCAAATTTAGATTTTATTAGATGTGGAAATTATACTTTGTCAGTATGACAAGTGTAGACCTTGATATCAGTATTTTTTTTGTGTTGATATCAGTATTTTATACTGATACTGAGTTTATACCGATATCAAACATAATTGAATTACAGAAAAAATGTTTGTTAAACAATCCAAACCCTGCAAATATTCAGTTTCAGTATCATGCATGCCAAACAACGATACAAAAGCCATGCCTTTTATTTTTATTGTAACGCACTTTGATTTTAAATGTGAGTTTTCAGAATTTGCAAACATAATGCAGGAAAACAGTGTCAAAATCTAATGTGAGATTCAGCACAATTTCACTAATATTAGGACAGAAGCATATTTACCACTGTGTTACATCACCTTTGCGTTTTACAACACAACCTTTGTAAAATTAAGAATTTAGAACACAAAATCCTCCTTTGTTCTTGCTTGATATTTGATTTCAGCTGTTCGGGATCTCCTAAGCTGTGTTTCTTTGTTTCGCTGTGATCCACACCCACAGAACTGGACTGCAGGAAGGACTGTTTAGCACTGAGACACCTTTACTTTACTTGTTATGCTGAATATGCAGAATATGTTGTGGCATCTTCTCAGTGGAATAAACAATGCCTTCCCTGAAAAACACATAATTTGGATAGCAGCATATGTTCCCCAAAAACGTGTATTTATCCTTCTGCGCTCTTTACAGGCCACGTGCACTAATGCACTCCATACCATTACAGATCTTGGCTTTTGAACTAACAATGTCTTTTCTTTGCATGGCAGTGTTTTAGGGTTAGGGTTAGGGTTAGGGCCCAAAGATCATGGTCCTTCAGCACGGGTTTTGGCCTAATCTTTGCATATGGAGATTTCTCTCGATTCTTCGATTGGTTAATTTTTAGTATGTACTTGATGATAAAGACCAAAAATTGTTTACACACTCAACTTCTCTGGGATGCTCCTTTTATACCCATCTACCCGCTCGTGTTATCTTTTCAGTTTAGCATCTGATGTGTTGCCTTTGTGTTAATTTTAATTATAGGCTTTAAATGATTTGCAAATTATTGCATTCTGTTCTCATTTGTATTTTATAGCATCCAAATATTTGTGGAACCAGACGAAGGGTTTATCAAAGTAGCAAAGACCAGACAGCATATAATAATATTTTGGAATAAAAGTCATATTTCTTTTAAAATTATGCTAATCAACCGTTAGGTAGAAACATGGCCTTCAGCATAAAACAATGATAAACACAGGGCTCCGGTGTCGTGAAAGTCTTAGACACATAAAGTATTGCATGCTCTGAGACCTGTGATAAAGTATTTGCCCCCTTTCTGATTTCTTCTTTTTTTTGTACATATTTGCAACACTTAAATGTTTCGAGTCAAACAAATTTTAATATTAGACAAAGATGACCCGAGTAAATACAAAATGCAGATTTGATGACTTTATTTCTTAAGAGAAAAAGCTATCCAAACCTACCTGGCCCTGTGTGAAGAAGTAAACCTGATAACTGAATTGTTTTCATCTCGATCCAGACTTTGACTGGGCCATGCCAAAGCCTTTATTAATTTTCTTTTTTTAGCCATTCAGAGGTGGGCTTGGTGCTGTGTTTTGGATTACTGCCCTGTTGCATAACTGAAGTTTGCTTGAATTTCAGGACACAAACTGATGTCTGGACAGTTTCTTCAGGACTTTCTGGTAGAGAGAAGAGTTCACGGTTCCATCAATTACGGCCAGTCGTCCAGGTCCTGAAGCAGCAAAGTAGCCCCAGACCATCACACTATCACCACAATGTTTGACTGCTGGTATGATGTTCTTTTTCTGAAATGCTGTTTTATTTTTACACCAGATATAACGAGACTCAAATCTTCCAAAACATTAAACTTTTGTCTCGTCAGTCCACAGAATATTTACCCAAAGGTCTCTGGGATCTTCAAGATGTTTTTCTGGCAAATATGACACAAGCCTTTGGGTTCTTTTTGGTCAGCAGTGGTTTTCGGCTTTGAGCTCTCCCATGGATGCCATTTTTGTCCAGTTTCTTTCTTATTGTTGAATCATAAACTCTTGCACACTGTTCCAAGTTTTCTCCATTTGTGGATAGTGACTCTCACTGTAGTTCACTGGAGTCCCAAAGCCTTAGAAATGGCTTTGTAAACCTTTTCAGACTGATAGATGTCATTGACTTTGTTTCTTAGCTGTTCTTGAGTAGGTTTTTGTTTGTTTGTTTCGTTTTTTTATATTGTGGCACGATGTGTTGCTTTTTGAAATCTTTTAGCTTACTTCACTTTGTCAGACAGGTTCTATTTAAGTGATTTCTTGATTCAACAGGTCTGGCAGTCGACGGGCCTGTGTGTGACTGGTGAAATTGAGCTCAGCTTTCCAGAAATTGTGGTCAATCACAGTTAATTCATGATTTCACAAGGGGCAATTTCTTTTTCACATAGGGCTGGATGGCTTTTATCCCCTAATAAATGAAATCATAATTTAAAAACTGCATTTTGTATTTACTCAGGTTATCTTTGTTTAATATTAAATTTGTTTGATGATCTGAAAAGTGACAAATATCTAAGAAAATAAGGAAAAATAAATCATGAAGGGAGCAAATACTTTTCTCAGAGAATTGCGCCTTACGTTGTAGCCGCTTTGATATCTGATTAGTACCATGTGGCCAATCAATTAAGATTTTTTTTGTCCTCAGCCGCTTTCCGTAGAGAGCACGCCTGTGATTGGTCAATCTGACGTCCGTGCTAAATAGAGTCGTCTGGAAAACGTCCGTCTGGTGAGTGAAACGCTAACAAACATATTGTTTTTACAGATAAAAATTCAAGTGCTTCTCCCTGTGCTGTTGGCACGCAGAAAATGTATACAGGGTTCTTACAAAGACGGTGAATTGCTTGCCGCGCAAACAGTCACGGACTAACAGCGCGTTAGCGGGTTAGCTACACTAGCTAATTAGCAGCTAGCCTAGTTGTCTGCGTTTGGAAATCCTTTCACTGTTAGCTGGTGCTGTGCTAACTTAGCTCCATGAAATAAACCGCGACTATAACGTCTGCTGTTCATCTTTCAGATCACGATCAAAATGAGCCTGAGGAAGCAGACTCCGAGTGACTTTCTGAAACAGATCATTGGCAGACCTGTTGTGGTCAAACTGAACTCTGGGGTGGATTATAGAGGTAGGTCACAGCCTAGCCACTTGTTTCCTTTAATGCAGATCTCTAAATGCTGGCTTTTAACGAAAACACTGTGTTTGTCTACCCGCAGGTGTCCTGGCCTGTTTAGATGGCTACATGAACATTGCCATAGAGCAGACAGAGGAGTATGTTAACGGGCAGCTTAAGAACAAATATGGAGATGCCTTTCTAAGAGGAAACAATGGTAAGATTGCCTGCTTTATATACACTTTTGCTATTAAAGCTTGAGGCAGTAGAAGTCTTTTGTAAGACCTTTCAAATATATAATGGTCCTAATGGCATTTATGTGCTAAACTTAAGGCAGTAGCTTAAGTAACTAACCTGACAAAGACACAAGATGTAATCAGAGTTGTGTAAATCTTTTTCTTAAGTACAAAAATAAGTGTGGGTGTTTTTATATATTTGAGGCCATCAAAAATGTTTTTTTTTTCCTAATGTCAGAAACCTAACTGTGTCTGACTGTTGATAGGTGCAGATAATATGACAAGCAGAGGTGAGGAGTTCAGGTTAAAGTGCGATCTGAAAAGATTGCAGAGTAGGTGGCTGACCCAGTAAAGGAACCTGGTCTGTAGGATTTTGTTCTTTCCGAGAAGGGAAGCTGTGTTCTGTCGGATAACGACTCTATTCAGTGCTTGCTAATTAATTCAGTCTAAGTCAGGGCAGATATTGTGAACAGCAACAACTAGGTTCATTATGGTGTCATAACCTTTTAGATATGTTCTGTGTAACAACTCTTTTTGTAAATTCAACGTCATTTTTACTCATAAGAAAATAAGGATGATTTAAGTGCCCCATAAGCTGTGGCAGTCAGCCGTGAACAATGCTAGAACCCTGAAACTGTGAAACTGAACTCAGCCATTTATTTCATTATTTACACCAGTGTTTTCCCCTACTGCCGTAAAGCTCTCTCACCTTCTTGAAAGTACTGCGAGGGTTATATAAATGGTGATAATTGGTAAGAAGATTAAAAAAAATCCCACTAAAATTAAATAGGTCTTGAAATTAAACAAATTAAACCAGACTTTTCTAAGTACATCATTATATGATAAGAATCAGATATGCGCTTAATGACAGTAACTGTTAGCTGATGCCGTAGCTGATTTATTAAGATATTTTAAACTCACTAATTGTTAAAACAACACATTGTTAACACAGCACTTGGGCACTGCCCTTTTTCAGTCATTGTCAGTTGGTTATTGCATTTTCTTGTGTTACTTGCTGTATTGTTATGAGTCTTTATATGACTCTTCTCTGTATTAATCAGCATAGACAGTCTGGAGAGAACTTAAATTGCTGTGCACAGTAATGGTTTTGTACAGAGGCATTCAGTTAACTCTGTCCTGAGATAGAGTTCATGTTTAATCACTGGAGTGCCTTTTTTAATATGAGGACTCACGAGTATCAACTCAGTGTGAGGCTCTTGTTAGCAGAGCTAGTTTAATACATTCTGTATTCACCGCAGCAGTCAGAACATTTGGTTTTTTGAACTGTATTGTCTGCATCTACATCACTCCGTCTGCGTTTTCCAGACACCAGGCATGTTGTATCTATTGTGTGATTCGATCTTGAATGTGAGTCATGCAGGCTGGTGTTTCAGGCTGCAAATAGTGCTATTTTAGTCAAAATAGAACAGACTGATGAATGTAGATTTAAATAAAAGTAACTACTACCTGCTGGATTTTCAGTAAAACTTGCAGCCATACACATGTACAAAATGTAACCAGCAAAAAAAAAAAAAAAAATAATAATGACTTTAATGTGTGACACTGAAGTGGCAGATGCATGCTTCAGTGGGTCAGTGTTTGGCACAGAATTTACTCAGTCATCAGTAGCAGCACGTTTTCTTGTTGCTGGATTATTTATTTTATTTATTTTCCTTTCTGACTCTGGAATAAGTTCTGTATTTGGGGCAGCACATTATGACTGTTCTGTGGGGCACAGTAGCTATTCATATAATATATATTTTTATTCCTCCAGTGTTAAATTGCCAACATTTTTGATCTTTCGCAGTAGAGCCCAGCGGGCCGATAATAATCAGCCGATATTAGCTATGTGCAGATCTATTGGTATCAGCATTTATAATGGCTTTTAAATGAACATTTAAAAAGTATAAAGACGAGACGAGAGAAGCACTCTTCAATAATGTTACGAGTGTTGACGTAGTTTATCCAGCCCCACCGAGCACCATCGACACCCATCACCAGGGCCCTATTACAGAAAGCAGGTTTAGCCAACAACTCTGAGTTTGTTGCCCTGAGATGAGGGAAACTTGAGTTTTCTGTTCCAAAAAGAGTTCATTTCAACTCTGAGTCAGTTGCCACGGTAACAGACTCTGAACTTAACCTGCTTGCTGGCAGGTTTTCTTCAACAAACTGAGTTCCTCTCTGACTCCTCCCCTCCTGCTGCACCTGAACCACCTGTCTGACACTCGATTCATTTCCTCATTCATAAAGTTGCGGTCAGAGGAGCAAATTAATTTTACACTTTTACAAGCACTAAAATCTCAGATGTTATAACGTGATCACTTTTATAGTCACTTGTGAATAGTCTGTAAGGACGGAGACAGTGGCTGTGTCACAGATAATATAATTATCAGGTCAGAATAAAATCTGTAGTCTCCATCTTTCTAACTTTGTGACTCTGTGAACAGTAATGTAGCTGTTTGTCAGTTCCTGTGAAATATACATTACTGTAGCAATCACTGTTTAAATCAAAATGGTCTGTATTAAGCTTCAGGCGCAGAAAACACTAATCAATGATTAATCATCTGTCGTGTTGTAGACAGTCACACTGATGGAAAAATGTCTGGATATTGGAGAAATGATTTTAAGAGTTGAAAACTGAGCTAAATGTACTTAAAGTGACTTAAATACTGTCAACATTTTGAAAGTTATGGTGTCTGAAATTCAGATTATCAATCTCAGCATATTTTCTGCTGAAAATCACCTAAATCAGTCAGCGGGCCAATCCAGAACCGGATCCGCCGGAAGGGGTCATGGACTCCATAACAGATCAGCAAACCGCATCCAAGTCCACTTGCACAGCAGGAGGGATCCAAAATGGACAGGCATCGTGGATTCAGACCAGATAAGGTCCAGGTCCAGATTCAGTTCAGGCTCCAGTCATTTCCTGGCTCCTTCTGTCTGGATCCATTCATAATGGCTTAATTTGTCCCGACACAATCTGTGCTCATTATTTAATATGGCTCATCCTCCCCAAACTGAACTTAAATATTTTAAATCTATAAAGCTGAGACATTTCTTATAACATGTTTGCCTTTATTGATAAAACTTCATTAAATACTTGGAAAGCTGCCCTGCATTTTTTTAGTTATATGTGAACCTATTGAACCCTATTAACAGTAACTCAGTAATACATCTCTATGATTGTCAGAGGGCCGTCAACTATCAGTGAAGCTGAGATTACATCCGATTAGAAATGGTTAAACTGGGGAATATTAAAGCAGTTTTTCTGTAAATCTCGTGAAGCAGTTTTATCCAGTAGTGGCAGAAATAATGAAATTCTCCATTTAAAATGTGAGGTTGCTACAATAATGACATTTTTACTAAATTATTCAAAAAATGCATGAATGACAGCAAAAACTGTTTTTATTTCATAAAAAGCTGACCCGAGGACAGCTCTGTCCCCGGGGCTGTTACTGTCTGGGTAACTAATCTCACAGATCCGTCAGTAAACTCTGATTTCTCCAGATTTTTATCCTCACTTTCTGTCTCCTGCATTTTTTCCTGTCAGGTTGAAGGGGAATAATTAGATTTAAAAAATCAAATGTAAAATTAGGATTCCAGCTTCATCTAATGAAAGTTCAAGTTGCATAAATAACGGCAGCAGACAGTATAAAATAAATTCAAATTTTTTTTTTTTAAATTAAACTTTTATTCTGTCTATGATGACAGAGTGGACCAAGCTGATTAAAATTACTCTTCCTCCCTCCTGTTTTTAAAGATAAAAATCATGAGTAGCACTGACACGTGTTCATATTCTTCGGTCCTCTGGGTTAAAATGGAGGCTCTTCACTTTATTTACCTGTTGCCATGGTGAATCCTGGTATCTGAGCTCCATTGCTGATGGCGTTTTTCCCTTACGCACACGCTTAACTCAGGGTGAACATACTCAGAGTTGATTGAACTTAACCCTGATCAGCTGTTCTTTAAAGGGGAACTCAGAGTTGCCGATCTCAAAGTTGATCAACTCTGAGTTTAAAAATAAACTCAGAGTTGGTTGAACATGCTTCCTGGAATGGGGCCCAGCTGAGCAGAGTCAGGCAGGGTGTAAACGAGTAAATAAATAACCACACATTACAAATGTTAAGCAAGGCTTTTTGAATTTCATGTCTGGAGAAAAAAAATTAAAAATATTGGCCGTTTCACAATATATGAATTTATGTCACCAGATAATGGTATCGGTCTTAAAAAAATCTTACATCGGTCCAGTTTTATTTTATAGTAATCTGACTGTGATTATGTTGGCCTCACTGAGACTGTTATCTGTCAAATAAGAATTTCAGAATTTTTATTTAATGCATGATCATATCTGTATAAATGCAAACTTAACTATATTTTTTCCTATTTTCCCTCTCTCCATCTTACAGTTCTGTACATCAGCACGCAGAAGAGGAAGGTCTAGTGAAGATCATTTTATTTTCATTTTATTTGTTTATTATTGTTTCAGAAGATGACTGTTATAGGTTTTTGGTTCTGTAAAGCCTGATGAGCATTTGTTTTGTAAAAGTGGAATAAGTGAATAAATTCTGAGTTTGGATTTATGTCTGACTTGTTCAACATTATTTACACATTTGTGTTTTTTATCACAAGGAAAACAATGACAGCTCTTTTTTTTTTTTTTTCATTTACTGGAAAACATGAAGTCTAATCTAAGTTTTTATTTTTTTTACCAGGAAAATAATCATTTATTATAAACGAGCAGTTTGCTGACTGAAAATAACCCAGTTAAGAAAGCTGGTGAATTTCTTTTGGCTCTGTCAAAACCTGTTAGAGGGTGCCAGATTTTTTTTTTTTCTTTGCAGATAACATTCAATGTAACAAAATTTTAAACTAGAATAATTTGCAGAGACCCCCCCAATGGTGCCATGGAAACACATCTTCATTGTAATAATGAACTGAACTGTTTTTAAAGTCGGGCTTTTCTTCACACTATCTTTGAACATTTAGCCAGCGCAAAATTGATGTGAATCAACAGATGAAGTCTCTGCTATACTGGTGAATGTCTTCTATTTACCAACAAGGATTAAAGCAATTTATAGCTGATTATGTCCATACATCCTTCATGATTTTAATTATTGGCATTTAAATCTTAAGCAGTGTCTTTCAGAGCTCCCTTTCCTCATGGGGAAGTCTGACAGTGGGAGACGAGTGATGTTTGTTCTTTTTTTCTTTTAGTGAAAGCACTCACTCACAGTTTATCCCCGGAGCAAGCGGAGACGTCCAAATCTACCACTGTTTTTCCCAGAAGGCTTCAAAAGGATTAGAACATAATTTTGTAATTTGTCAGTCCTAATGTGCTAATTTTGTAATTGATCTTGATGCGACTGGCCTGCAGAAACCCATTACTGAATGGCTCATGTACAAATGCGCTCATCATTACACATAATCTGACAATCGGCTGTTTTATAATTCCAAATAAAATGGTTCAAAACAAGAATTCACAAACAAAAGCTCCTGTTTTGATTCTCATTTAGCTTCTATCTCTAGCTGTTTGGGTTTCAAATTGATCACAAAGGTTTAGCTCAATATGACATTATACTTGATTGCTTTGTGCTCCACTACCACCCCCTGAAATCTGAGCTTTGCTGGTATCCACAACAGTAAATCACTGAGCGTCTAACTGCACCAATGTGTGCAAAATACACTTGTTGCTCATGTAATGCACCACCGCGGACTGAATACCTACCTGTGAAAAAAATATGGCATGCAAATATGTATCACTGACTAACAAAGAGTACAAAGACTGCAGGACTAATCTATAAATGGTGCCACCTGCAGGCTATGTCAGGCTGCATTAGCATGTAAACAGATCTGTCAGATCAACTCTGACTGCCTTACTGCTGCAGCCTTCCACGTTGTAGTGCTTTTAAATGTCTCCGAGCGAACGGCCTACCTTTTATCATCTGTGACTGTATAGGTGTTATTTGTTCAGTCAGGTTTGGATTGGCTCTGGTGTGTTTGCCCTGTGAAAATCAATGCGGTACCACATGCAAGGAATTGGAAGTTTATTCCATTTCTGTGCGGCCTGTGGTAATTTAGCAAATGAGTTCAAAAGTGGCATCACCTCATTACGCTAAGATAAGAATGCTATAAATATATGATTCATTAGTTCCTTAATGAGAATGCTGTAGCATGGAGGTATTTGGTGGGGGGGGGGTCTTTTCCTTCCAAGGATGGATTTTTGAGAGCCTTGTTTTCCAACCTGTACATGCGCACTCTGGCCCCTGGAAGGAGACAAAAGGCTGCCAAGGTCAGGCCTGACTTGAGAATGAAGGACGCGTTATTGATCAAACTCTGCCGAGCTGCAGCTGTAGAGGGGGAATGTTGGAGGGAGATTGCGCTGCAACACAGACACACAAACACACGGGCGGACATAGGCACTGAGTGATATATATACACACAAACGCACGGCACACAGTGCAACACACAAAGAATCATTATGGCACTTGGCGAGGGTTAGTACAGGCAAATATTTACCCACTGGAATCATAACTGAGCCGCTGGCCGTGTGGCCTCACAGGGAACCCAATTAATACCATTCACACAAATGACCCGGTGGCAGACATCATGCTCTCAGACTGTGAGCTTTTTTTTTTTCTTTTTTTTAAACACTTGAATTGATACAAGTTCTTTTTCACCTTGCATGTGCATGTGTGTGTCAACAACTGAGCAGTGATTTCAGTCCTTTAAACCCTTTCCAAACCCACACTGTTTTCTTTTAGATCACTGAATACCAAGAAAAAAAATCAACCTCCTTTTATTTTACATTTTATTTGAAGATGCTTTATTCTCCTGTCCAGCTTACTTTGCATAGCGCACTGGTCCCCGATCATAGCGGGCTGACGGAGGATGCTGCAGTGGCTCACTGTTGACGTGTGGAGGTGAGTGATGGAGGGGAGAGGACAAAGGAGAGTAGAATAGGTGACAGCCTTGTTATGTAGGAGAGAAAGCCGGGGGAGACTCAAGTCTTACAGCACCACCAGCTGCCAGAGCTACAAAACTACAGTGGAGACAACATGAGAGGAGGGAGGGAAAGTGGAGTATGACTTTGACCCTGACTGATCACTGCAGCGTGACTGTCTAGCCTTTTCACAAGGGATCAAAGGATGACAAGGACAACCTGAAAATCTTATTTTTCTTATAATGTTCAGCAGTGCCATGCATCCATGTTGACCATGACTAAATTCTGTCTTCTATGCAAATCTATTCAGTGTGGATCTTTTCATATGAATGATTTTGCCAGGGTTAATGAAGAGTGTAGTACGCTAAAAAAGAAAAATATCCCAAAAATATGCAGTAGGTTAAACAAAGGCGGCCCTTCTTACACATTAAACTATCACTACGTCCACTGCCTGCACGCACAGATGCGAGCAGCTATTTGTTTTTGCACATGTAAAGAGACCGCCCTCCTCACATTGTATTAGGATACAAACTTGACCTCCTTTGACCTCTGCCTGACAGCCTGTCATGTGTTTAGGATGTAAATGATGACGCTGACCTCGCACTCAGTAGCTCCGCTCTCACATTTCGCAGGCTGGGTCAGAGGTGCCATTTGGTAAGTGCAGAATAAACAAACACTGGAAAAAAGCATGACAGCGGCTGACCAAGTTTAAATACGTTCATCTGATTAATACGCTAAATATTAGCTGCATGTTAGCTGAATAGTTCATGAATCAGTAAAGAGAAACATGATTTTTATCATTTTGCCTCTCTATACCACCACAGCGAAGCAGGTAGGATGTGAGTGAAGTGTACACTTGGGGCTTTAATTCATGGGAATTCATGAAACATTGTGTTAACCGTTAAGAAATTACAGTCATTTCTTCCTTCATTTTCACAAACCTTGAAGTAACCAATCAGTGATCAAGTGATGTACAACCACAAGCAACTAAAGAGCAGAAAGGCCTGATTAGACATTGCTAGATACAAAAAAATGTCTAGTAGAACTAGACATAGCTGGCCAATATTCTTTGGCCAGCTAAATTAAGATGGTCTATCAGAATGAAAGAAGGCCTCATGTTCCAGATCTTACAGCATCATCTGTCAAAGATGGTGTAATGGTATATGCATGCATAGCGGCAGTGGAACCGGGTCTCTGGCGTTTATTGATTATGTGACTCTATACAGCTATTTGTTCTGCTCAGCTTCAATCAAATGCTGCAAAACTAATAGGATACCATGGAATCAACCAAAGATCTTCTTAAGGCAAAGAAATGGAAATTGGCTTTTCACTTACTGAAGACAAAACTGAAGGCAGAAAGACCCACATATATAAAGCATAGTAAAGGCCTGGCAGAGCATCATCTCAAGGGAGGGAACTCATCATTTTGAGATGTCCATTGGTTCCACACTCCAGGTGGTCACTGACTGCAAAGGCTTGTGTTCAATAATCAATAATATTCCTCATATTTATAACTATGTTAGTTTTCACAATAACATTTGAGCCTCTACAAATGCAGGGACTTTGCAAAAATGGCTGTAATTTCTAAATGGTTCATTCAAATTGTTTTGTTAAGTGAATCGTGTTTTAATTGCTTCATTTTAAATCCACTGCAGTAATACATTCTTCCAGACTATCAGCAAAAAAGGGTGGACGTTACTTCCTTGTCTATCAGGAACCTACATCCATGTCCAAATTTGATGGCTGTTTTGATCCTAATTGAGTGTGAGGGCCTGTGCAAGCCCATGATGCTCTCCAACCCCTAGGCTCTTTATTTAGCCCAGAGGACAGTCAGCCTTGGCCAGAAACGTGACCCTTGACCTTCTTAACTGGAAAAATTCTATTTCCAGCATGGACAGGGGCTTCTGTGATTTATGTTCTCCTAAAACAGCTTGATGCAGATGGCAAAGTTAGCCGAGTGTAACTAGGTGCTCTTCAGGAGGCTAGAGCGCAGCTCTTTGGCTCTCACGTAGGAGTCGCTCTGTGCTGCATGTGTTGCGCAGGGCGCTGTGAACAGTAAAAGCTTTATTAAGAATAAGGCAGGAAACGTCTTGAATGATACAGTAACACGGTCCATGTGAGTCCTTGAACCTTGGCCACAAAAGGCTCTGCAGCTGTCCCGCAACAGTAGGGTCTATTTTGGAAACCCACTCACTTACATGTTAATCATACTGTAGCGCTGACCATGACCTGACCCACTTACAGCTCAATAAGCTGGATGGATGTGAATACAAAGTGCATCATCACCATTCACGTCGACAGGCAAAAAACAGTTTTGTTAGTTTTGTGTTCTGTCGTCTGTCTTAATGAACTTTGTCGTGCCTTCGCCAGTATAAAGAGGCTGAACTGTCTTGACATGATCTTTTTTTCTCTGATAAAAGATACCGAAAAGTATTTCTCATTTTATTCCACTTGGGAACGAAGCAAATCACACTGCAGGAAAAACCCATTGTTTCTAATACTTGGTAGCATGTAATTTTAGGTCGCACAAAAGTTATTGCATCAATGGCTGTCTTGGGACCTTGTCTCACAAAATAGTAAATGTAAGGATGAGCTCATCAGTGCTTGTGAGCAATAATTAGTGAATATGAGGTAAATGGCCCGTGTCAAAGAGCCAGTTTCAATTACGTTGTGCTTCAGAATGGCTCTTGCCTGTCCTGTTTGTCAGCCAAGTCTCACTATTATGCACATGAGATTTGCATGAAATACAAACTAACCCCGCACTCAGGCAATTAGCCTCCATTACACTGGTGTTCCGATTGCCAATTTGTCTGCCATGCAAGGTAATCCGGAGCGTTGCTGGCAAGCACCCAAAATGGTAATAATGGTAATGCAAGAGTCTTTTGTTGTTGTTTCCTCTCAGACTAACAGCCACAGGCGGCTGGTGTGTCACTGGATGAAATGTTGAGGAAGTGGAAATGTTTGCACGGCAGTCATAAGTTGAGACATGAACCTTTGGCCCTCAAATACTGCAGTCCAAAAGCTTTTGGGGTGCTTATTTGGTCTTATTCTGTCTCACCGGGTTAGTCTTAACTTTTGCTATTCAGCCTGGAAGAGCTGCCTTTTATTTCAAAGAGTTGCCTGACAGACACGTACATGTACTTAAAACAAAAAACATAAGAAAGAGGAGAGTGAATGTTTGACTTGTTTGTGCTGTATTGGCTTAAAAGGCATATTTCTGTCTATACTCCAGCTGACTGCCAAAAAAAAGAAGTTTAGCCAAATTTGTTTGGAAAAGAAAACAAAGGCGAATGGTTAAAAAAAAAATACTATCTGTAATGTCTGCTGCAAACATCCATTGTGGTTTACAGTCCATACTGGTGCAGCTTTGATTTGCTGTAATGGTTTTGGTTATGCTCGTAGTGTTCCTGTACTCTGAAGAGAGAGAGAGAGAGAGTCATTACCTGCATTTCTAGGGCACTTAATGTCAGGATAAACTGTTCTGGGTCTGATGGCCTGACCGCTCATGTTTCTTCCTTTGTCAGTGTGTGCTGTAGTGATATTGTAGCGTGCTCTGGTTAAAACATCTGCTAATAACCACGAGTAGAAATAACTCAACGTGTAATGAACTGGAAATATGCTTTAAAAATACTCATTTGACTTCGTGTTACAGATTTCAGCATAATATCTGCTCATCATAACCGACAGCTTCGTCCTTTCTCACTCTGTGGCACTACGTGTGCCGACTTTTGCAGTGTTTGATCGTGTGTCACGCTGGAAACACCTTTGTGCACATGGCTGGTTGTCTCAGTTTGTGTGCCCACCGCTAAGGAGGAAAGCTCTGTGGTTTGACTTGCTGCACTCAGACTGCCTGTGATATTGCTCAAGGGCAAAGCGCGACAGAAGAGTTATGACTTCAGCCCATCTTTGACTTTGGCCATCAGGGAGGTCATAAGGAGGCTGCAATCACACACATGAGAACCCATATTAAGCTACCTAATCTATCACAAAAATGCACGAACACACACAGACACACACGCTTGCATACTGGACCACAGCCAGCATCAGAGTCAGAGGAACGCTGTCATAAACACAATTAAAGACTTTTCTGAACCTGAGTTAGGTCTTTCCTCCACCCGTGTGTGTGTGTGTGTGTGTGTGCATGACATATATAGGGAGAATGCATGTGAACATTTGCGTCACAACATATTAAGAGACAGACTTGGGGGGAAACACCTTTCACATCACGATATGACTTCCCGTACAGCAGAGTGCAGGAACAAGAGGCCATTAAATTCAATGTGACACTCGGCGGGTGAGCCACTGATGCTTTTTACGGGGGCGTGTCACTTGCAGGGTTTTTAACGACCGTCACTGAAAGTGGAGAGGGGACGCTCCCCGACTCACTCCAGCAGAAGTCGCCAATAGAAATGAAGGAGCAGCTTTTATAGGGACCGCACATGTAGAGGTAAGGCCTGGAAGAGGAGACATCTGACAGACTTTTATGAAGAGCCCAAAGTGATGGGGCAGCGCTTTTAACTGTGCATGCAAATTGCAACTTGAAACATATTCTTACATCATTTTTTCTTTTGTTTATTGTGACACCTGATGTGATATTCCCATTTTGGAAAAGCTTCTATAAACTTTTAAAGCTTTATGGCTATCTGTATCTGTGACCAGCTCCTTTGGCTTGATTCTTGATGCTTTTAATTTTTCTCTCCAAGGTTTGAAGGCGCTACCCAAGCTCCTTGTGCCCTCTTGTGGCAGGTCCCGGTGATGGATTTACTCCCAGCCAGCCACTCGAGTCTTCCTCTTCTTCCTTATTTTAATTGACCTGGATTTGTTCCTTTGCTTTGCTGTAATGAAAAAGCAAGAGGTGCCTCGAGACTGAAAATCCTGTCAGCTTCGCCCTGCAGCAATTCCCACACCCCAAAACTGGGTCCCCTTTACAAGATCTCCTGTTTGAAGCTGAGCAGAAATAAAAAATTTAAAAGACCTGGGTGCTTCAATGCCTTGCGATGAATAATTAAGAAATATGCATTTTCAGATAATGGAGAAGAGAATTTTTAATACATCTGGATGTAAATCCATTGGAAAAAAACCCCCACTTTGGCATATATTTGTGTGGGGCTTGCACATGAGTTTGTATTGTATTCTTATTTCTCTGTGTAAAGATACAGTAAAATATTTATCCAGAGTTTCCTGTTAAACACAGAGAATGAATAGGATCACTTTTTAAAAAACAGAAACCTGTACAAATGGGACATGTGCTCATTTGAGTCCTGTATGACATGCATACATATTAATGCGGTCTTCTCAATGCACTGCTCAGAGGATCGTATTATCAATACAAGGCGATCAATATTCTACGCGATGAACAAGGTCATTCAATCAAAACAAGCCGCATTAAAAATTAAAGAGAGATCAAACTTAGAAATGAATATATTTAGCAGATACAAAGTCCTTCCGTGAGTATATAAAATGCTGCACATTTGTGTGATTAAACTAAGTCATCTCTCAGTGGATGATGAAGCTTTGAAAAACGTGCATGCAATAAATGCATTAACAATTTAGTCAGTCATACCTGTCACCACCTCGGTCTGACAGTGTTATTGCAGGTCACATAAAAAGCATATTTCAGGATGAATTCTCCCCTGCTGCTCTTTGCCCACTCCCCCCTTCCCCACCCCTGTCATGTTACAACTCCCAATACACTTATGATTCATAGACCGCTGGGCTGTTTGATTTTACACCTGATGACTCATCACAGGTTTAACTCTTCATATTAAAGCCTAGTGACAATTTTATGGTCTCTATACTGGAAGAAGAGTGAGTATGCGGTGCCGCGATACAACAGAAACTCCCGTCTATCTTCATAACTCATCTCCGTGATGGCAGAGCTGGATTGAATCATCTTCGCTTCAGGCTGGTAGCAGAAAGCCTGGCGAATGCTGGGGCTGAGGTGCGCAGTATGCGTGTGCATGCGCGGCATTTTGTTGTGTGTTTGTGAGTGTGCGCTTGAATGAATGTTCGTCCTAATTAAGCATCGGCAGCTCCTTGGACCAGGGGGAGGCAAGACTTCACAGCCATTAAATCAGGACAATGCTTTTTGTGTCACTGGTGCTGGCGTAAGTTGCACTGTTTCCCCTCCCACTCCTTGCATCTCCTCTCCCTCCTTACCCTCCCACCTCCTCACCCTCTGCCAGTCTCACAGCAGCCAGGCAGCCTAGGGCTCCAAAAATAAATGATGGCTTCCCAAGTGCATGGTCAAGGCCAGGCAAGTTGGCAGGGCTAGGCATCCTTTGAGAGCTGTAGCAATAACTCACTGGGGTGCCCTCTAGTGGTAGATTGTGTTAGCTACAGTTAGACTTCAGGAATGCACAAAATGAGAACTAAATAATAAGAAATGCTGCATTTGTTACAGTCCAATACAGCACCAAAACCTTCTCTTTGGCCACTTTGTTAGGTACACCTGTTCATCTGCTTTTTTACACAGATATCTAATCAGCCAGTGACACGGCAGCAACTCAATACATTTAGACATGTAAACATGATCAAGATGACCCACTGAAGCTCAAACAGAGCATCAGAATGGGGAAGAAAGGTGATTTAAGTGGCTGTGAGCATGACATGGTTGTTGGTGCCAAATGGGCTGGTCTGAGTATTTTAGAAACTGTTGATCTGCTGGGAATTTACCCACAACCATCTCTAGGGTTTACAGAGAAATGGTCCGAAAAAGAGAAACTATCCAGCGAGTGGCAGTTCTCTGCATGACAATACCAGAAGTCAGGGGAGAATGACTAAACTGCTTTGAGTTGATAGGAAGGCAGCAGTGACTCAAATAACTGCTGATTACAATCAAGGTATGCAGAAGAGTATCTTTGAATGCACAGCATGCTGAATCTTGAAGCAGATGGGCTACAGCAGCAGAAGACCACATGGGGTGCCACTCCTGTCAGCTAAGAACAGGAAACTGAGGCTGTAGTTCACACAGGATCCCCAGATCGGACAATAGAAGCCTGGAAAAACATTACCTGATCTTTTAACTCCATATTTTGCCCCCAGGTCACTGAAGTCATCGTCCCAATAACTTCTCTCAGCGCTCTCTTCTCGCCTAAATCTAAAGGCAACCTCTAAATATGACCTGTTTTCATTTGCTTTTAGTCGAGTCCGGTGCTTCGTGGTTTGGTCAAGTTCACTGTAAAGGTTTTTTTTTTTTTACTGCTCTTTAATGTGTTTTTACTGTTGTTAGAATTTACTTATATATTTATTCCTTTTTTTTTTTTTTACTTTTTTTTTAGTCTTACTGAAGTTGTTTTATATCATTCTATTACTATTTAATTAATCACATTTTTATCATTTTGAGTTTTGCTTGGTATTGAACCTTATTATGTTTATGTTTTTATGTTTTATAACTGGGTTTTTGGAGACTCGAATGCAACTGAATGTGCCTGGAAAACACTTTGAGTCAAATTCTGTTGTTTTAAAATGTGCTATATGGATAAATTTGATGCCAGTCTTGATTTCAGACGGTAGGGTTGGAATTTGGTGTAAACAACATGAGTTCAGGTTGTTGTTGGTGGTGTAATGGTAAATGGACTGATTCTTATATAGCGCTTTTCTACTCGAGCACTCAAAGTGCTTTATACAACATGCCTTATTCACCCAAGCACTTTTTTCTAAGTCCAAGTACTTTCTAACATTCACATTCTGACAAACGCATCGGAGAGCGGCTTTTGGCACGTAGACTATAGCAGCCAGGGACTGGGATATTTTCTTGGTACACTTTGGGCCCTTTAATACCAACTGAGCATCATTTAAAGACCTCAGCCTACCTGAGTGTTGTTGCTGAACATATCCATCCCTTTACGACCACAGTGTACCCATCTTCTAATGGTCACAAAGGCCAGATCATCTCAAACTGGTTTCTTGAACCTGACAGTGAGTTCACTGTACTCAAATGGCCTCCACAGTCACCACATCTCAATCCAACAGAGCAATTTTGAGAGCAGGAGGTTTACATCATGGATGTGCAGCTGAGAAATCTGCAGCTGTGATGCTATCATGTGAATATGGACCAAAATCTTTAAGGAATGCTTCCAGCACCTTGTTGAATCTCTGCTATGAAGAATTAATGTAGAAATAAATTTCAAAACATTCACATTAAAATCATCACAGTTGTATTGAATTCCATTGCAGGTGTTTATGCTGGTATGTCCACTAAACTTTGGAACTTGGCACAAAGCTCCAGCAGATGAAAAACACAACAGGCTGACTCTTGAAATGACTCTATCCTGTCAGGGCATCGAAGCTGGTTTTAAGCATCAATTTGTATCATTATAAAAGCAAACTTTAATAGCTGAGATGTAAGTTTAAAACAAACGTGTGCTCACATGCAGCACAGCTCCGGATGACAGGGAAGGGCATTAAGGAGTCAAAGTGGGTCAGTGCAGAGTATTCCCAGTGCAGATGTCACCTAGGCTGTTTCAGGTCAGTGAAGGACTAGTGTATGTGTCAGAGTCAGATAAAGAGACCATGTAAGTAATTTGTACAACCAGACATATCTATAATATGCATAACTTAAGACTGGAGTTGAAAGGATTTTTGAATGAATTACATCTTCAACTGACAGAAACCTAATTGGGAGCTAATTTTGTAACTTTTAACCTCCATTAGAGCTCCGTTTGCTAATTAAAGCTTCTCAGATGTGAGTTTTGTCACTTTATTCTCTCTTTTTCTTCTTTAAATTTAAATATAAAGTGAAAATAAATGCTTCTTTTTTTTTTTTGGCACGGTGACAATAACTGCCTCAAAAATCACCAACTGCAGTTCTGCTTAAAAAAATCGGACTGCTGCTTTTCCAGCTTGCTTTCAGGCAGAGAGACGGAGCATCTGATGGAAGGTTTAAGCTTTGGAGGTGACCACACTGCGACTTTAATTTTCCTCCAAAAATAACTGGACACATAAAACATTTGAGCACACACTTCACATGCAATTCACATCATATGGAAATCCCATACAAAGCAAATTCTGAATTAGTGGTTAGCTCTGTTGCCTCACAGCCTGAGGGTCCTGGGTTTGAACCTGGGCGGGGCCCTTCTGTGAGCTTTCCTTCCTGGTTAAATGAAGTTAAAAAACAAAAAAAAAACAAAAAAACTGAAGAGTATCTGATGGTCTTAGCAAAATGCAAAAATAAATTTCCATTTCATGCCATGATTTGTAGGCTTCACACATACGGAATGCACAGGCAGTAAAATACTGCAGATAATTTAATACGCAAATAAAATATACAAAAAAGAAATATCATTTTTGCATCAGAAGAAAAAGAAGAATACACCCACAAGAACAGACGCATGTGCGCACTCACAGACGCACACAGAGCCTCATCTGCCCTCCAAAGCTCTGCACGCTGTAGCAGCTCAGTGCTGCAGAGTGGATGGAGTGGCTTAGAGGCAAGTCCTTTAGTCTGCTATTAATTTTACATACTCTGAGGAGGCAATATATATCTTTTATCCATTTAATTAGTTCTGCTGTCTCTAAGTTGGTCAGATCTATTTTCCACTGGATGATACAGGCTGGTCCAGTCAGTCATGGAATTCATCAAATATATGCATTGCATCTCTGAGGACTCTTCAGTCGTTAATACATATTCAATGCCTGAGTTATTGTTGTCATAGGCAGACACAATGAACTGCAGTTCAGAGAATTGAGAGCAATTTAACTTGCATTTCTGTATAGCCCCGTTATTGACTTTGGCATCAAACATGATGAATAATGGCTTCGTCTACTTAAATACAAATAAATGTTCATAGACACAGACCACTGCTAAGGGCCTAAGGCATTTTAACTTGAATACTCTCTGCAAAACAATTCAGGACATGTGCTGCCTGTGAAATCCAATCAAAACATCTCAATAGATGATTTATTCATTTTAACAAAACTTATTCAAGTTTTATAGATGTTTTCTTTCTGCTGTTTTCTCTGTTATATTGGTGTAAATGGGTGCGTCGGTGGGTGGACTGGATGCCCACTAGGGGTCAGGCTGACACAAAGCATTCGGTAGCTTCTGCGCTGCACAGGCTGAGATACTGGAGCATTGCGAGGTAATATGAGGCCAGATCATAATGATGGAAATAGAATAAAAATCTTTTAAAATTAAAATAATTTTAAAAAATGCAGTTCAGAAGCATGATGTGATTTGTGTTAAATGCACTGTAGCAACATATGTCCTATTGTGTTTCTCTGCATATGTTACATGCAGAGAAACACAATAAGGAACCCAGAAAGAAAGGAAATGTTGGATTTTAACAGATTTGTTTGCATTTAAATAATAATAATAATAATCCAGTAAAATCTCTCGCTGTGAGCCCACTACTGCTGCTATTTCCAAAGCACAAAAAGACCCCCCCCCCCCCCCCCCCCCCCCCCCTTACTCCATAATCACCTTCACCTATAAGCAAATCACGTCTGAAACAGAGTCAGTGCATTCACCTCAAGTGCTGTGCCATAAGCAATTTGATCACAAATGACTCCTCTATGCTCTCCTTATAACACCCCTCACGGCTATAGTCACATAATAATTAATGTCGCAAAAATGACTCATTAGTGCAAATATATTCCAAAAACATGCCAGTCAGTCCTCCTGATGAAAACATATTGATTTATTTGAAAGGTGAAATTTTAAGAGTTGAAGGGAGAGATAAGGTGAAGCGCTCTTTATCAAGTGCCATTCAGTGCATGCAAAAGGTTGCTTTATTCTTAAAGTGCCTAATTCAGTTTTTATTTTCTACAACAATTCATAAGAAGAATCGTCTCAGGGCACGTTGCGTTGCAAAGTAAAGACTGAGCGAGCGAGTTCTTTCTTTACTATAAATGACCACAAATTTGATCTCAAATCAACTGAGTGAAGAACCATTTATGAAGAAAGTTTTCTCCAGTTATGTCACCTTGTTGTGCCGGTTTCATATATTTGTTACATTCTGTAGGTGAGGGAGGCTCTTATATTCTAGACTACAGTAAAAAACAAACTACACAATGTTTACTCAGTGATCGCGTTCGATATTAAAAGTAACACTGCTGGGATAACTTGGGAAGGAGCAGAGTGCTTTTGCTGCTGTTATCAGCTTTAATTACCGTCTGCAGCGCTCAGTATTTACGACGCTACCCTGCCCATTGTTTACATTCATTTATCACTTTTTGAGAGGAGCCAGGTTGGTGTTTGTCATTTTGAATTACAGCGAGCCCTATCAGAATTCTGAATATCACTCTGTGTGTTTGTGTAATTAACACGTCAATTATTTGCACAAAAGTATTTTTTTTTTTTTTTTTAATCACTTAAAAAAAAAAAAGTTTGCTAATCACACATCAGTATATCCAAGAAAAGACAGAACAAGGACAAAGCATTTTGGACATTTGGGAAAACAAACAAAGTGGGAATTCGTTAAAAGTGCGGGCGATGAGTGTTGTTGTCTTCTCGGTGAGTGGCAGCACGGCTCTCTTTTTTTTGTTTAGTGAAAGAAAAAAAAAAGTTTTTTTTTTTTTTAAGCCTTGCTCCATTCTCAGATGTTAACAAACAAAAATATGTGTTTCTGTGAATTTTGACTGTGTATGTGTGTTTGAATATGTGCAGTGTGTTGCAGGATCCTGACACACAGCAGACAAGTCGGTGAAGTCTTTAACAAGCTGTCAGGGGCCATAACATTGTTCTGCAACAGTTAACACAGCACACCAGGCAGCTCCAGGTAGTGACACCCTCAGTGCACCACAGAGCACCTTTGTGGTCCACACACACACACACACACACACACACACACACACACACACACACACACACACACACACACACACACACACACACACACAAAATGCTGCGCTTGTACTTGCATTCTCACTTCTGGCCCCATACACACCGAAGCAGCTAATAGGCGGCAGTGTTCTAGCTTAATGGAAGTGCAGAGAGAGTTCTGCTGTTGAGGTAGATAGGGCCCTCTGGGCAAAAACACATTAACCTATTTGGAGGGCGTGAATTCTAGATGGTGTTATTAGCAGAGAGTCTGAGCACCTTGAGCTGAGAGGCTCTAATACTCAGTGTGAGTTTGTGTGCGAGAGAAAGAAAGGAGGCAAGGGGAAGAAACAAAATTCTTGGTTTGCTCGACTGTCTCAAACCGAAGTGAAGGCCTTTGCACAATTTATCTCCATGGTGCGAATCAGCAGGTTGGAGAAAAGCCGGACTTCCTTCGCTCAAGGTTTTATTAGCTTCTGAGCAGGAGTGCAACAACAAGTCAATGCGGTGCTGAAAATTGAGTGGGAAACAAAACTGACCGGCTTTTTGAGTTTGACAGGAAAAAAAAAAAAAAAAGTAACAAAAGTTGAGAATCATCCTGACAACAGGCAGCTGGAACAACACTTAATGGAAAAAGAAAACAAAACAATTGTCACTGTCACAGCTACATACATAATCTCACACTAAATGCTAACGAAAAAAAAAATAGAGTGGGGTAATTATGCTTACGCCATCCACCAGTTCTATCCAATTAGCCAATTAAGGCTAATTACAGTTTTAGCTTTGGCACAAGGGTTTTCATAATTAACCATTTATCAAATCTCCACCCTCTTTCTTACCAGAAGACACCCAGGCAGCAGAGCAGAGGAGGCATTCACTCCCAGAGGGAGAAGGCTCCAGCTTATTCCCCCGATTACCTCTGAGGACTTCTAAATACATTTAGATTTAACCTTTCTTTAACAGAACAAGTTATGTTTTAATAATTATTATATACACATTGGAGGCCGGGCAGTAGAACACAGACTATGATTAAGCTTGCACGTGCCTGCTCAAATGCATTCGTTTAGGTTTCTTTCTAGAAGGTCTTGACCTTGATGTGTTACATGCACTGATATGACCTGTGCTGAATTTAGGGCTGTATAAATAAAAAAAAATTAAATTAGATTTGATCATTTATGACCACCTTTAAAGCATCAATACACCGAGGTGACCACAAGGTCAGCAGGGACTCCAACCTGTCCTGCTTCTCTCTAGCACACGCAGCACTCCAGCCCCTATTGTACTGCTGCATTATCTACTTTTAGTTTGATTCTCCGGTTTCGCAGTGCAAGTGAATTTCGTCAAGTTTTACATTATTAAAGGGCAGAAATAATTTATCTAATATTCATTATTTATATTTATACAAGGAGCTTGTCCGCAGGGAGCAGGTCTCATTTTCAGCCTCATATTTTGTAAACAGGCAGTCACACAAGTGACAGTTCCTCTGATTTAAAGAGACAGGCCTGCTTATGGAGAGTGATGCCTACCTTGAATTCAAATGGAAAGGTGATCAATTTTTAATTTTTTTTTTTTTTTCCGTGCGGCATTTGCCTTGACTCGCTCTCAGATTCTGCGGCTGCTGTTGTCCCTTTCAAACGGACAATGGTGGCAGACAGGTGAGTTTGAAGCGAGAAGTGGAAGGAGAAAATTCATCCGAGCAGCAGCCCCGTGAAAGCGAGACACCGGATCAGATAGGAAAAAGATTTATTCACTGTTTATTCTGGAAAAAAAAAAATGAAAGGATGACTAAACTGAGATCCCCCTTTCAGAAACTTTAAAGAATTCACCTTAATGAATCTCAACCACCAACAGCATAAATCTTCCATTTTCACGTTTTTCTTTATCTTTGTGGAAAACCACAGACGACTTCCAGAGAAGCGTCTGCAAACACCCCCCAAAACCAATAATATCATCGGCGCAGTCGAATTCAAGAGCGAACTTCTTTGCGGAGAGCTCGCTGGAGGTTTGTGCATTAAAAAAACAGCACAAAGTTGGTCAAGATTGTTACATTGCGTCTGCAACTTTCCATGTTAACAACACAGATCAGACAGACAGAAGGGCTGGCGGGGCCAGACAGCCGCATGCATGTTTGTTAGGCCGAGCGTGTCTGCCCGCACCTCCACGTCGGCAGTGCCTGAGTAGCTGTAAGTATGAACAAAATCACTTTTCAAGGGGAATAATGTAGAACAACATCATGTCAACTTTAGGATATATTTATATATTTCTCTGGGCCGGCATTAATTTTAAAGGAGCATTTTAAAGTTGAGGGAAAGGGAATGCTGCGCTCCGATCGCGTTACGCAGCTATGCAAATGAATGAAATGAATGTCAAAATTGCAGTGAAGAATTGATGAGGACAGAGAGCGCTTGTCTTGGTTGCGAGGCGTGTGGATGACGGAGAGGACAAGTGACGTTCATTTTCAAAGGAAAGTTTCACGCCGCTATCATGGCAGCCATTGTGACTTGCAGATAAATTTTAATGCCCCACTCTGACGATTCTGTGTCACTCACCCTTTTCCTTTTCCTTTTTTTTCTCTTTCCTTTTTTTTGTAAGAACCCATTGCTAGCTCCTCTCCCTATCTGCGATGACATCTGAACAGACACATGTGCATGTGGCGCCAGGACCCAGAAAGCCTGTGCACATGGAAAAGAAAGATGGGGAAAAAGTCTTTATAAAAGATTCATCACAAATGTCTCTAATCCACTACTGCATTGTCAAGGAGATGTTATAAAGCACACATTGTAAATGGATTCTTCCCTCACTGACTAAAGTCATTTCTGCAGAGGGATGGGGGAGTAGAGTCAGGGCGACAGGGGGCATCCTTGTGTGGCACCAGACAAGTACATAGTGCGAGCAGATGAGCAGCACTCACTGGGACTGCATTACTACCTGTCCCCAGTGCTGCGCTGCCTGTGAGCCTCACTCTAATGTACAAGCCGGCCACATTCCCCTTGTCAAGGCCTTGACGTGCACATCAAAAATTACCCAACCTAAAGTGACAGCCCCCTTTCTTCCCGTCACTCCCCTCTCTGCAGCCCAGCCTACTCTCCAACCTGCTAAAGGAGTGCTTTGAAAGCCAAGACTGCCAGTGCCACTCTACAGTGTCAGGCACTTTATTTGTTCCTCACCGCAGGCACCGGGAGGTAAAACAATATGGATGGCACTGTGGAAGCTCATAATATTAGCTTTAGCTGTGGGCACTTGGCCATAAATATCGCACTGCCTCATGGAGAATATGATTGGAGCCACTTGAAGTATCAAGTTTTTGAGCAAAGGTCTGGAAAAAAAAAAAAAAAAAAAAAATATATATATATATATATATATATATATATATATATATATATATATATATATATATATATATATATACACATACATACATACATACATATATATATGTGTGTATATATATATAGTGACACCCCGGCCTATATATATATATATATATATATATATATATATATATATATATATATATATATATATATATATATATATATATATATATATATATAGGCCGGGGTGTCACTACCTTTCTTTCATCTCTTATCAAATCACCCTTCAGCTCCTCCATCCTCCCAGTGCAAAGTGACACAAGTCTCTCATGCTTTTAGTGGCACTTTGAAAAATAAGACCTCAGTGAAGCAAAAATAATCACTCCTTTCAACACTTCACTTCATCTGGCGATGCTCTTCACTCCTCCATTTCAGAGTCTCTTCAATCACATGTGATGATTTCGGGTATAATTTATGTATCTTCTGTTGGAGGGTGGTTGAATAAAAAAAAAAAAAGGAGGACGTGACGAGAAGAGCTCCGGCCTGCCACAAACACGCAGACAAACATCCACACATGCATGAAATCGGATACATTTTGTACAGCTTTGATCTCTTCCACCGACTGCTTTTACATTAGTAAAAACGTGACATTTTACAGTCTGATCTGATCTTTTTAACCCCTTGTGATAATGTGTGTGTGTGTGTGTGTGTTTATGGAACAATGCAAGAGAAAAGGTGAGAAATAGTTTTGCTACCTCATATCTTGAATTCACATTTCTCTTGAGGGCAAATTAGCATCTGACGCTTACTCTTAATGTTGACACGTTGGAAGGCACACACGCTGAACTTCCTCAGAGACACAATCGCGTACAAAGATATGGACACCTCAGCCTGATCCGCAACAAAAAAAAAAGGAAGATTTTGCTGTTTCTCCAATCAATAATCTTTTGTTGCTTGGATCTTTCCTCTGTTCTGCTCTGCACATCCCCAGACTTACACCGTTCACAACTCTATTAAGCTCAAAGAGAACAGGAAAATGATAGGCTGTTTTTGGACACAACAAAACCATAAACAAAACTAATACGCACTATACAAGAAAAGATGGAGTTAACTGTTTTTTTTAAAAAAAAGATGCTTCAAACTTCAATAAAAGCACCACAAATATAGAAAAATAGCCATCACGGTAAGCAAACTGTTCTCATTTTATTCTTCAATTACACAGTGTATTAAGGGGTTAGTGGATTTTTTTTAAATTTAGTTTTAACTGTATATTTATCTGTTTGAGGCCATTCTCTGTTGAGAAGCTAAATAATGCAGTTAGGTAACCAGTAATAAATAATGGGTAACGAAAGGGCGCTGTTTATAGTTGGATTCCATGTTTTATATTTTTCCTCCTTGCATGTGCAGGTCCCACTTTAGATTATAGCTCTTCTCTTTTGTTTTGTGCAAATATATGTGTGTGTGTGTGTGTGTGTGTGTGTGTGTGTGTGTGTGTGTGTGTGTGTGTGTTTTGTTTATGACAAATTCAAGCCAACTGATGATATATCAGCTGCATCTGTTGATGAAGGGAAGGGAGATAACAACAGGGTCATTTTAATGTGAAAAAATATAAAACTTGTCTTTGTGAAAAGCAGCAAAGTATCACAGTGGTTTGCGTTGTCATACCAAGAAGGCACCTGGTATGAATCTAGTGGATGGCTACGTCCACCCAGGAGGTTTTGTGTGGAATCTGCATGTTCTCAGTGTGTCTGAAAACTCTTTTAAAGCTTTTCTTTGGACATTGTCTGCTTTTTCACTCATTTTCAGTCTTGTACCTGACCATTTTCAGAGGAATGTTTTTCTGTTAAGCCACTTCACACTGACCTATGAACCATTCAAGCATTAAAAAGACACTTAACTCAACCAGTTAGGTGTCTCTACATACAAAAAACAACTTAGCAAAGATCCAATTTTAAACTGTATCTTCAGGCAGTTTGCTACTAGCAGCATGTCTCAAAAACACATCATTTGTTCCAATTTCTTTAGCTGAAGTGACAAAAATTGTCAAAGATAACAGTTTGACAGGCATAAAATAGTATTTTTGTGCCAACAAAGTGATTCTTGACATATCTCAGCATCATATGTAGTGTGCCTTTAAAAAACTGAGGAAAGGAAACTGGACAAGTGGAGGACAAAAGAAGAAGCAGAAGGCTTAAAAAACTATCCACAGCAGATGAACAGCATCTGAAAGTCGTGTCCTTAAGAAATCCAAAATTTTCCAAAGAAATTCTAAAAAAAAGTCCAGCAAAGACCTGACACAGGACCTGAGAGATACATCTGACCCTTCACCTGATCCATCTACTGTTCACTGAAGCCTCATCAGAAATGGTCTCAGTGGAAGGGTGGCTGTCAAGAAGCCATTCTTAAAGAAGGGAAACAGGGAGAAACGACTGAGGTATGCCACATTACACAAGAACTGGACTGAAAATCAGTTGGTCTTATGTAGTGAGAAAGCTCGGACCTCAACATTATTGAAATAGTGTGGGATCATTTTGAGATAGCCGAACAAAAGGGACCCAACATGTCCTTCAAGAAGCCTGGAGAACTATTCCTGAAGACTACTTAAAGAAATGACAAGAAAGCTGCCTGAGAGAATTCAGGCTTTCGAGCTTGTTAGAATTGTACAAACTCTGTTTCTTGCCTTTTGTACTCTATTTCCATGTATGTTTGCATTTACAAATTGCTTCACCTATTTCCCATTTTCCAAGCAAGATCTGAAGGAATGAAGGGTGACTCAAGACTTTTGCACAGTACTATATAAACAATATAACAACTTACTTATAATCTTAAGAAATGACACAAGCAGTTAAAATGACGTGTTGCTTTCATGTGCATTGAGAGTGTTCCACACATGCTGAAGGCACACTGTCAGGAAAAGGTCAGTAAAGCACACATACACAAATCTTTTTTTCAGAACTCAGTGAAGGAAAAACTTCAAGGCATCTTTGAGTTCATAATTTATATCTGGAGCTGTACAAACTGTTACTCCAGTACAGTCGGCTCAATCATTATTATCCTTCTGTGGAGAACTGGAGTATTAGTTTGAACTGGATTTAAAGTAGAAGCAAAGCAGAGAATGAGTATCAGCCCTTTCTCAGTCCTTCTTTTCTTGTATCCACATCAGCACACACACACACACACACACACACACACACACAGACACAGACACACACTTACAACTGAGCCGGGTCACTTAGGACCACTGCCTCATCACTTTAACTAAGTTACACAATCCTGGGCTCTGCTGTCTTTTAATCCCCACTTCCCCTCCTCTCACTTCACCCTCCTCCTGCACTCGCATCTGTGTGCATCTGTGTCCCCAACTGCTGTGCAATTAAAGAGAGATGAGCAGTGCTGTTAGCCCATAAAAAAAAAGGAGAGAAAAAACATAATGTAGTTTGCGTGTCACCATAAATTTGCTGCATGCTGAAAGTTTAAAAGAGCTGATGAATAATTCGAGAAGAGCGCAAAGGGGAAGAAGGGTGGCGGTGGCACTCACAGGCTGGGGTGGTAAAAGAAATAGATGGAACGTGGAGGAGAAGACAACAAGAGAACAGGGGTGGGGTGGGGTGGGGTAGAGAAATGACACTGTTATTCATCCAGCCCTTCGTCACAAGTTTAGAGTGAAAGATGCAAAACTTCAAGCGCACACAGTCTCCCGTGGGTGAGATACGGCAGTTCAAACAAAGTAAACAACTGTTTTACTCTGATGCACACTTTAGTCTTGCTGGAGGCTAAGTTGCCTTCCTGCTGCAGCTGGTATTGTGGCACACTTTGCCGACAGGGGAGAGCGCGAAAATTGTTGAAGATCTCACGGTATTCTAAGCGAGTGTGGCACGCAGGAGACTCAGCCTTGTTATTTACATAAAACGAGCAGGTTGGCTTTCATGAACAAGGAGCTGCTCGAGTAGAAAAGGGTCATGAACACAGTTTGACACAGTACAAATATGTGCTCTTTCACACAGAACTTTAACTGTCAGTGATGAGGATGTCATCTGTGAAGAACAGAGGAGTTTCAAAAAAAAAGTCTCCTCATTGACTTCACTGCAGTTACATAAGCAACCATGGAGGTGCATATGGTTGCAATCAACAGCTGGGCTTTGGAAATTTAATCCGATTTTCAATTAAACAATTAGCCTCAAACAACTAAATTTTGCTTCGTGAATAATGCAATCAAGATCTTAAACGTGGGTCCGGTAGGTGCCTTATCCTGTTTTAGAAAAACAAGGCAAAACAAGCTTGTCAAAAACACACAAACATTCAAAAAATAAAGAAAAAAACAGATAAAATGGATGCAGGGAGAAAAAAAAAGATAAATAAAGCAAAGTAGCCTGAGGTGAGCTGCAGCTGTTTAGTGAAATGATAAGACTTTAATGTTTTACCTGGTCCAGGAGAAAATCCCCCACAAGAACACATATCAAAGCTCCTGTTTTTAAAAGAGGATTACACAGAAAACATGCAAGCGTTTGTGCAGGATGCAGGTTGTTTATCTGAATATCATCAAGTCCTCAGTCTGGAGGCCTAACCACCATTTATCTCCCTCTCAAATATGGGATTTGAGCTTCGCTTAGAAAAAAGAAAAAGGAGAAGAAGAAGAAAAAAGAAATTAAATATGCCTTCAGCCTTTCTACTGTAGCAATTTAACTTCTAACAAAAATAAACACAGGTTGGGAGTGTGATGATCCATGTAGAGCAGCAAGATAAATAAGGATTAAAGCCAGTTTAGTTTAGAGACACACAGTCGATGCTTGCGGTAGTGGAGGAGAGATTAAACGGACGGACGCTGTGGCGGAAGAGAGAAAAGAGAGCAAAGAGACTCGTGAGAAGCTGCTTGTCTCCTTTGAGCTAATTACAGTATAAATACAGCACTACTATCTTTAGAAAGTCTAATACAGTACCCAGGCTACTTATGATGTTTAGATTCTTACTCATCCTGCAATACTGGCAGGTCCCAAATTCACTCTTCAGCATGACTAAACATACAGCTGGAGTCTTAAAAACCCATCAGCAGGTCTGCCGACTTGGCCTCCGGGGCCAATGGCCAGTGTGGCTACTACTAACCCACATATAGAAGCAGAGGAACTTGTTCATAATTACTCATCAATAAACAAAATGCAGTAGAAAGGTTCAAAATCTAGCTGGTGCAAGTTGAGTTTTTTTAAGTTTATTACACAAGCACATGCATCGGTGGGGTTTTTCAGACACACAGTAACAGCACGTGTACAGTAACCAATTAAAAGAAAACCCCTCACAAACGGACAAACGTTACCACACACAACAAACTAGTGCATTGCTTTCTGTTCAAATGTACATACTAAATAAGATATGGGGGAAAATGAACCCATTTCCCCTCTCGTTACTTTCAAATGCAAATTGGGGCCTTCATTAAAATGTGTGGCTAAACTTCATTAGCAGCAGATATTGATTTTCGGGCTGCGACGATCTGATAGGCCCTATAGGCAAGTGAAGGTACAAAGGTTTGTCTAAATGCTAACTGGTAGTACGTGGCTGGGGGCTAAGTGCAGTTCTGGCTCTGAGAGATATAGAACATCTGGAGAGGTAACATTTACATAAGCTTCTCTTTGTGCATGGGAACCTTCATTAACATTGCACTGCTTTGAACTTAGGATGAGATGGTAATACAGATGAAACTGAAGTTAGGAATCGCAGCGGTTTATTGCATTGTTGCAGCCATGTGCTGATTTCTTTGAGGGTATTTCCTGTTCTATTTGCAGAAACCTGATCTTAATATCAGAACTGTGCATGTCAAACTGTTGGGGGCAAAATGTCTTTAGGGTCTGCAGATGACTAGAAACAAGCGCAAATAGCTGTTAACTGACATACGCGAGAATTAATCGTTTAACTTGCTTAATATTGTGAGCTATGCTTTACGACAAAACTGCTGAACCACTGTGATAGCGTGGATTGTTGTGGCGTCTGCTGGTGAACAATAAAAATACTGGTGTACCTATTATAAAGCTATATAACCTATTGCCACAAAAATGCATGGGTCAAATATTTCAGTGCAGAATTCAGGTATGACGAGAGGATCCAGAGGGTCACAAATGTACCTTTCCTGCTGACACACAGCTCTTCTGACCAGTCTCCTCACAATCAAACCTCTAACGCTTACCCTCTCTTTAATTTGCCCACCATTCCTCCTCTCTGTGACACCCAGGTCTGCACTATAGACTCTTTGTTAATTCCATCTCATTATTTTTACAAACATGGTCGCACCGTGTGGCTCCCCCTCAATCAGTGGCCGGCCTAACCCACTGATCTCTGGCAAATGGGGACCCGGTTGTGCACCACACACAACCATGTGGAGCACACAAAGGGCCATGACCCAAATTGTGGGGGATTTAGCCCCTAATCTGTCTTTACTCTGCAGAAAAATGGATGGCTTGGACAGAGACCAGAAAAGCAAGAGAAAAAAGGAGGAGGGGGGTGGTAGTTTTATAGGATGGAGGGTATAGAAGCATTAGGAGCATACCCCCCAGTTGGAGAAAACATCTGCTCTTCATCATCTGGGTGCTGGTCCAAAGCCATGCTGTGTTTGTAAGTGTGTTTGCGCTGGAGGTTGTGGTCGGTAGGCAGGGACTAACATGGCCTGCTTTACATTTTTAAAAAGCGACACACAAGGCGTCTCCTAGAATCACGTAGAGTGTAAATTATTGAAATGATCCCCGGTGTCAGTGGTCTAAAACAACACAACATGATGCAGAGACGCATACGTGGCTCTACCTGCCAGGTCCCCCAACAACACACTTGTAAACAACTGTAATTCCCTGCAAAGCAAGCTCAAGTACAGTATGTCTGCGTGTAATTTATTTATCATTTATTTATCTGCCTCCCAACAGGCGGTTGGAGGTGAGAGATACTCTCTGTGAACACACACACACACACACACACACACACACACACACACACACACACACACACACACACACACTCGAGCACATCTATGAATGCAGCTCCGTTTTAGATCACTTTAAGTTTTGCTTGAGTCATTGCCTGCAATAAAGGGGAGAGAAGATGATGGCGGCGTTTCTTAAATTTGTTCTTGTTTTGTTATCGCGACCTTCACTGGAAACACAACATCCTGTGAGTCCTTGAGCAATGAGATGATCAGACAGCTTGTAACACACTTTTCTAAGTGAGTCAACCAGTCCTGAAGTTTACTCTCCCACAGAGAATTTTTTTTATACCCCTTTCAATATTTACTCTTCCTTCCAGATGAGGAAACACGGGGATGTCCTGTACTTGCTCCCAAATTAAGTAAAAGAAGCCTGGCTGGGCTCGAGGCTGCCACAGACACAAATAGAAGACACAAGAATGGAAGTCCCGAGGTCAGCTGCAGGATGTGACCAGCGCGCCCCAGTCAAGCCTCCCCCTGAGCATGGCCTCCCAGAAACAGAGAGAGCATGCCAAAAAGAGGATATACAAATATAAATAGAGGAACTATACTTAAAGAAACACATCAAATCCATCCTTGCGAGAAGACAATAAGTGCGTGCATGTACAGCAGTGAGTGCAGCAGGTCAAAGTTCTATATATGTAAATGGTAACAATTACAATGGACTGTTGGGCTGGACTTTACTGTTTGCTTAATATCCGCTTTGAAAAGAGATTAAAAAAAAAAAACGAAACTAAAATTTGATAAAATTGTTTTTCTCACAAAAATAAATATTTTTAATTCAACTGAAAATATTTTTAATTTAACTGATTAATCACAGGCGTAAATTCATTAAATCAAATTTAACTTCAGTGATGAGCAGTGAGTTGTTTTCCTTTGAGGAAACAGAGAACTGGTGTATCTCAGATGGAAATGATTTATTGACTGCTGCACCATCCACTTCCTGCATCAAGACAGGAAGGCAAAAGCTAATATTTTGATTAAACTGTCGTATTTGTTTGCCCTGTTAATGGCTGAGATAATGATCTTGGAAAAATTAGCATAGCCTGTATATTAAAGATGGAAGTACCCACTGCAAAGCCACCAGTTGATTAGTTAAATCCCATCCACAGACAGTATAAAACAGGGAAGCAGCTTCTGAGTCAGAAAAATGAAGCCAATGCAGAAGTGTTTATTGTATTATGACAAATTCAACCAATAAAACCAAACTGATGATATCATAATGACATAATTCTAAAAACACCAAAGTAATTCTAGTGATTTATTATTGTGTATGCATCATTCCCTGAAAATTTGGTGTGGATATTTTAAATAAATTAGGAATTGTGAGACTTAAAAGTGGCGGCCCTTCCCTTATTAATCACCTGGGCAATTTTACATCTGTCCTCCATCTGTTCATGTCAGGTTTATTGTATTATTATATTCAGAGGTAAAAAGCTTGTAAGTCTGAATACAAAGTATTTTACTGACTCAGTGATATTTTAGATAAACCTGAAGGAGAGATACTGATGCCTTTTTTCTGAAAACCCACACATATACTGGACACTATGCTGTCCCGCCCAAGCAGAAGAGCTGTGCTTAACCAGCCCCAGGGAGCTAGATTATGAAGAACAACCATCTGATTTCTTCTTCCTCCTCAGACCCCCTTGCTTTCCCCCAAAACCTCCCACCTCATCACCGCCTCTCACTCACCCCAGCCTCCTCTCACTCGTATGATTAAGGGTCAAGCGTGCCACCTCGTCTCCAGGCCATCATTAAAAGGGCGACAGAAAAGAGAACGAGAGTGAGGGAGAAAGACACCCTGGCACATAGGGCTAATGAAAGCCATGAATCACAGTGTGGTCTTTAAAGAACATATTAGTGGCATCATTAACTCTGCACAAAGGCCAGAGCCGGGGTGAACAGACAGGTCGCTCCACCAGTCTGCTGCCCCACCCCCTGCCACCCGCCCGTACCGCTCTGCCTTTCATATCCCCAAGAGCCGCCTCTCATTAGAGAGGCACCCATACTGCCACATATGTCCCACAGTCCTTGACTATTTGCCTGATAGATTTGAGAGACATCTAAAGTGTAACATAAAGTACCTGGCTCAGTGAGTGCGATTACTGCACAGTGTGTTTTCAGAGTGGGCCAGACAAAAACTCCCACTTCTGCTTTTATGAGCAAACAGCAGACATATATTCAGTGGACATGTTCCTCTTAACCTGCCACTTCCTGTTTGAACAAAAACAAGTCTCCCTCCAGACGCCCTGCAGCAGGGGCCTGTGGGCACTCCTCACGGGCGGTGACCTTTTCACACAGCCTCGGGACAAAGTGGGTCTCCCAGCTCACCCTGGAGCAACACCCACCACCACCACCACTTCTCTCCAAGTGCCCCTTTCTTAGCCTCCTTAGATATCCAGGACCTGATGGTGTTTGCTGGTGGATGCTGGAGCCTCTCCATCAGAGGTGTGTCTGGAGCCCCCGTGCTCAGGGAGTTGGCCCAGGCCTCATTAGGAGCTCCATGATGAAATGATCTGAAAGGCCCCAGCCTCAGTCAGCACCAGCTAGCAATCACAGCAGCCTGAACTGGAAAAGCTCATCTCATGGCCCCATAGGCGTTAAATCATGGATAACCTTCTTGTTTCTCTCGCTATCTAACTATCTGCACCCCCTAACTTGCTCTGTCTCACTCAAACTATGTATGGCTCGCCTCTTCTCTCTTTTACTTCCACGTCATCCCCCCACATCACCCCCCCGCCTGCCCCCATCACCCCCTGCCTGCCTGGATAGGTCTTCACTCTATTACAGCTACTCACAGACCACACTGTACTGTACTTTACTGCTTCACTCACCAGAGACATCAAAGTTTAACACCTACAACTTACAGCTCTCAGTCGCATCTCATCTCTCACTTTCCATGTTCCTCTCCCGGATTGTTTCTCCGAGCTTTTCATCATGCGTTGTAATTGCAATTCTTTTTTCTTTTTAAAAAAAAAACTCTTTACTGAACCTCTGTCCTTCTTTGACCGCTGCCTTTGACTCACTCCGACTCTTTACTTCGATTTTTTTCCTCACAGCAGAACGGATTTAAATCTTTTTATGCAATAAAGCAAAAATAATTAATAGAACAAAGTAAAGTCCAACTTTTTAGAATTTCACGGTGGCTACTGTTACATTGCTTTGTTAACACGAATATCAAAATTCAAGCATTCTGTTCCAAGCACGAGAACAATTATGGTCAACCGCATGCAGCAGACTAAAAATGTGAGTTTTTGTTTCCTGTCACTTTTATGTTATACATTATTTAACTGTATTATGATTGCTAGTGCAACGTTATAACTGCTTGATGTGCAGATAATTTTTATTCTGCTGGATAGTTTAATATATGCCACCACATCACATTACGGTCTATCTGTCTTTCTATCTGGCCTCGACACCGATGATAAGATTCGGCTCCTGCTTTGAAATTATAATCATAATTCCCTTTAGATGAACTGCACCGGTGACATGCAGGTGCCTGCAGGTATGCAGGTTTGAAGCATAGCCGGCTCTGCATGCGCCACAGAAAGAATCAAAGTAACGGCTCTCTGGGAAGCAGGGTGTTTGAGTACCTATCAGAGTAAAGGGGACAGTGAATAGATATTAGTGCCTCGTTCCTGTGAGGTATCACTTGAAATCCAAAACAGTGGAGTGGAATAGCAGATGACAGTAAGCATTATACTGCCTTTCTTGAATATATGTTTAAATAACTGAATGCCACTTAGTCCCATTTGAATGTTTGAGTGTGTTGTGGCTCAGCTACACCTATGGCGGGTCAGCATGGCTAGCAGGGACAGGTATTTACACTACAGCTTCTAATATATTCATGAAATGTGGGCATGAGAATTTTTCTGAAGTCCTGACGTACTTAAGTTGCAACACACAGAACCATGCATAATTAAAGACGGTCGCAAATGCTTTATTTTTGCAAGCAAAACATCTCTCCCCTGCCCTTAACTCCACACCTTGTATGAAAAGCATAATTCTATAATAAAGCTAGTTTAGGGGAAACCTAATGTTATATTAAAGCACAGTTAATCTATGCACGGGGAGCCTTCTTACCATACATTATTATGCACTACAGAATGCTTTAATGTGCAAAAAAGACCCCCCCCCTTCCTTTTTTTGGCCAAGAGTAGACATTATATCACCACAGGTTAATAAAACTTTGGGTTTCTTAATTTTTCATAGTGGTTAGTGCATATGTAAATATTTAATGAGGTCTTTATGCTCCAGATATTCCAACAAAAAGGTTAATAAGCTCTAAGATGGAAGATAGGGTATATAATCGCTAGTCTGTCCTACAGAGGAAGGAGGATTGGTGGGGAAGTAATAAAAAGGCCAAAAGAAGGAGGGGAGAAGGATACAGCATGACAATTTAACTGCTCCATGAAGGAGAAAATATAAAGAAATAATATAGAAAGTGTAGCCATATTCTTAGTCTTTAATAAAAGGTGTGCTTGTCCTGTGTAGGGCTGCAGCTGATGTTAAAACTACTGAAAAACAGCATATTTTGTGAGCACAGTGTAACATTTTCCACAAACACAAACATATTAAAGGATTCTGCTGACTTTTGTTCTGGATTATATCTTAAATATTAAAGTGTAAAAAGACAACAGCTCACCGATCGATTTATTGACTAATCATTCCAGCCTTACAATAAAAGGACACTTATACAGTACACACTTTAACTGGTACAGCAGTTAAAATGTAACCTTTAGGCCGTCCCTGGCTCAGTTATAGTGCTCTCAATCAAGCAGCACTATTTCTGTTTAATTAAACAAACCCACCAAACAGCAAACAATTGTACTACCTAATTTAATTGATGAAAAAAATATTAATAAATAACAGAACTATTAACAGCAGCCCTCTATGAGCTCTTGAGTGCCCGCCATGTAAGGCTGGCATTTCATTTCTGCTTAACTACCACACAAGAACCTTATAAAATAAAATCTACATACTGAAATCAGCTGGAGAGCCCAAATGCCGCTTTCATTTAACTCATCTTCCACCATTACGGTACACTGAAAGCGCCGTCCCATCTGAAGCATATAGCTCTTTCCTTAATTAACACACACCGCGGTGTGTTGCAATATCAAATTAATATTTCAGTGCTGCTTCGTTTTATGGCCGCTACCATTTGAATAGGCCTTAATAGAGTGACAAGACATTCCCACTGAACACTGTCCCATGAAAAATGCACAAGCCACTTAAAACCAATGGCCAGTCACAAGAAGACACTTGGCCCCTCAAGACAAACCATGACTTCTTTCCTGATGAGAGGAAAGCAGGCATATTTTCAGCACCCGCTGAGGAAAGTAATGCTCTCCCCAGTGCACACATCTGTTATGAAGATTGGATGAAATGGTTTGATAGTGAAACATTAGCTTCTTTTAAATCTCACGCCTGGTGAGCATTCTTCAAGTGTAACGCAGGGTTAATAATTAAAGCGCCCTATTCGCCATAGTATTAATTGTCAGGGCCATCTGATAGTCTTCTTGCCCCCCCCCAAAAAAAAAAGAAAAGAAAAAAAAAAAAAGCCTTGGACTCAGAAGTTGCTTTAGCATATTTGAGCTGAACATCTGGCTGCAGATGAGCTCATTATGAATGGAAATACAATACAAAGCAGACCAAAAAGGTCTGAGACTGTTTTCACAGGGCTGTTAGAGGCTTAAAATAATCAATACATCTTAAAGAATACAGGGTTAGAAGGTCAAAAGAATTCATCGGAGGTGGCTGAAGGTCAGTTTATTCACTTACTAATGTATGCTGCAAGCGACTGAATCCTGTCGACCTCATTTGAGTCAAATATGTCTCAAAAGACCTGTTGGTGAGTTTTTTTAACGCCCCTCTGGACATTCACGCGGGCAGCATATTTAGATGTTTCGGAGTGTGCACCTCCACCTCTTTAACCATTTCATCAGGTGGTACAAACATCGGATTTTCTCTTTTCTTGTATGATTAACCAGCATTGCCCCAGTGTGATTATGAGTTGTCAGTAAATACAACTGTGTTTACAGGGACGTAACATTATTAAGGCTTGCAGCAAATCCAGCCCTTCTAACTGTGCAAACTGCTGAAATATTAAAGCCAATAAGAGTCAAATAACATCTGGGGAGGTCTGGCAAAGAGAGAGAGAGAGAAAGGGAGGGAGGGAACGAGCAAAGGTGTAGACTGTAACGTCCTGATCAGCAAACAAAAGCACCTGTGATTATTTTCTCTTTCTGCATTGTTCTCAAAAATGGGTTTTAGAGATTTTTCCTAAGTAGTACGTATCAGCACAGAGCAACTACAGTCAGTAATTACAGTGATGATGCACAGTTTGAAATAACATGCAGTCCACATACTTATGCACACTGATTGCACAGCGCTACATGAACACGGATGAAATACAAAAAGTCATTTTAACTCCTGATAAATTTCAAGACTAAACATTATTGTTTGCCAGTTTGGACATTTTTTTTTTTTTTTAACCTTTTATTTAACCAGGAAGTGAAATTCTTGAGATTAAGAATCTCTTTTGCGACAGTGTCCTGGGCTGACATAGGCAACATTAACGTTAACCTTTGACACTGGCCCTACCCAGGTTTGAAACCAGGACACTCTTACTATCAGCTGCCGTGCTCCTCAAGATAAAAAGAAATTAAAAAAAAAGAATTTCTCAGTTTTTACTTAATTCCTTTAATTTAGATATTTCTCTCTGGAAGAACCAAATGCTAAGATATTTACTGCACCTTTAACTTTAGCTTTCTAGGAGATTACACAGAAGAAAGCCCTTTTCTTTTTCTCATAGCCAATCCATCAAAAGTCAGGAGAAAGCTATAGCCTGAATGCCAAGGTTCAAACCAGTTTAAATATGTGCTAGTTGTTTTTTCTTTAATGTGCTCTGTTGTTGTCTGATTATTTTCTTTTTATCTGTGAGTTTTTTGTTTTGTTTTTGTTTTCATGAGTGTATTTGTTCTGCTTAAATGCATTTAAAGGCTGACTGATTCAATCCAATGTAAAAACAAACCCTGACAACATACAGTACACTGTGAATTGTTTATGTATATTGATATGATTAATTAATTTGGTCAATAACCAAGCCACAGAAATGCCTCAACATTATTTGATTTAACTCACTTTTATTAATTTACAACAGAAAAGCTTGAACTTTTTCAAATTGCATGAAAAAAAGATACACCTCATAGAGCATTTAAAATTTGTAATTTTGCTTCTGAATTTGACATTTTCTCACATCAGTGGACTTAAGATATATGGCAGCATGCTGATTTCTGGAGCTTTATATCAGTGAATTGTGCAGCAGATGAATGGCATGAAGGGGAAATATTTCTCTGAGAGTAACTGGTGGTGATGATTGAAGGGTTGCGGGAGGAACAGAGGAGGAGATGAAAGGAATTTGGGATGACAGGATGAGACAGGAGAAGAACAGGACCCCACACGATGGGGGGCCTGAGAGGCCGTCTGCAGCGTTGCCTGATTGACACACAATTGCAGTGCCGCTGCCGGGGCACCTCCCAGAGTTTGAAGAAACAGCACGAGGCACACCCACTGCGAGCAGACAAATACACCTGTTCATACAGCCAAAGTGACAGGTAGAAATACGCAGAAAGACGTAAGCACATAGGCATATGGTGAGGCAGAAAAGTAAGGTATTGTTTGTCTGTCATTATGAGAGCTATTTCTGAATCAAAGACAGGTGAAATATGTATTGATCTGCAGCAGGAAAGAGGAGCTAAAGCTAAAAGAGAAGCAGCTTTAAAAGGTGCATGAAGGAATAAATAACCTTCTGGAGGAGACGATTTAAGTAGATGCTGGTTTATAATTAGGCGGCTGGCCCACAGCTTAGAATCACTAGTACATCTCTGCCACTGGTGATGGAGTGTGTGTGTCACTGGGTTGACCGCACGAAGGATCGTGCAACCTGTCAGCCATAATTCATACATAAACTGCAGAGTGAAGCCGTGCACGGGCTCTCTGCAGTAATACACATTTGCCTTTCTCTCTTTCACCTTATGAATTTTGGGGCAGACAAAGACAACAGCGGCAGTTTTTTTTTTTAACACATTCAGACGTGCAGCACACGTACAAATTCATGTTTAAAGAGCCCTTCGAGCTAGATGCTTCCTCACCTTCTGTATTAAGTTTCATATTTTTATATTTATCCCTAAAAAAACAGAAACTTGTTCCTGCGTTTTGAAATTAAACACATATTGTTTTTTTTTGTTTTTTTTTAATTATCATGATTAACTGATGCTAAAATTAGCAATGAGTGATCATAGCAGCAGCTGTTGTCCGCGTAAATGTGTCTCAGTATTTATGGCACAGATACATAATCTGTGCGTTTGTCTGCATAGTCATTATGCATCTGTGCCTAATGTAATCACCCTTCAATGGTAACCCAACCTCTCTCTTTTCATTCATATCAGGTCAGCTGTATGGTCACATACTCCAGCATGCTGACACCCATTAAGGTTAACAAACGTCCATTGTTGTATGTTGCTGTGTGGCTGGTAGGTTGTGGACCCAAATGCAGGAACGGTGAGACAGGAATGTGAACTAAACAATACAAAATAATGCAGAGCAGGAACCAGGGAATCACACAGCGGAAACACAGAGCGCACACAGCACAAGGGAGGACAAAGAACTGAGGAAAACTGCGGGTTAAATCCATAAATGAGGTAATTAGGGAGAGAGGACACAGGTGGGGAAAACAAGACACAGGTCAACAGAATCTAACTGAGGTAAGTGCACGCAAAACTGAACACAACGCACACAAGACACGAGACCAGCAAATTAAAACAAGAAGTAACTAAACACTGGAACAGGAACGCGGACTTGATGCAGAACACAGGAGGGCAGGAAAGCAAACTCAAGGTTTCAACTATAACTCAACCACAATTACAAATGACAAAGGAAGCAAAACCAGCACTGAGAATAAAATCACGGAGCGAAATAAGCTCGAATACAAAACTCAAAATGGCCAGAACTACGAACATACACAGCAGAAAGATGCAAAGGTGAAAATCTAAACCATATAAGCAAACTAAGAAACAAACTGAAGATATTTAACAATAACAGAAGTACCAAGAAAACACAAAACACTGGGCAGAAGACCCAGGACCACAACATCCACGACGACGCCTTTGTCTCCAATGGAAGAGCCGACAAACAACCTGTGAGCGTGAGAGATCAGGATCAGGAAACGCTGATGGAGATGCAAGAGGAGCGGCGAGACTGAGAAGAGGGAGAGGGGGGGTGGGGGCAAAAAGACAACAACTGACATCTCAGGAAATTTCACAGGGATGGCTAATCCAATGTGATCAGCGGAAGATTTTAATATTTAAATAGCCAGCAACGCACCAGAAGTTTCTAATTAAATTATAACTCATGCTTGAAAAGCAAAAGTGCATGTGTTGTGGGAGCTTAAATAATTCAGCCCGCCCTATATCTCGTCTTTCTGTTAACCTGGAGACAAATGGCACTTGCTAGGGCTTTTAGACAGGGGGCTGGCACTGTCAGAAACATGAACAACATCAGCTTGTAAAGGGCCTCACCCATCAGAGCCAAAATCCAAACTGACTGGCCTCACTACAGAACAACGTCTCCAACCCACGAATTAATTTGGTTAATTAATTCATTATTAATTACCTTAAAGGCCACACAACATTGGCACATAGTAAAAAGATGACAAGAAAAAAGCCTCCTCCTAATGAACTGAGGATGTTAATGAGGCACCAGACATCTATGTGCTGGCTCCTCTCACTATATCATCCTACCTGTGTGCTCTTATTAGAAGTTTCCAGCAAAAAAAAAAAAAAAGTATCAGAAAAGAGTTTATTAATTAATACACTCTTGAAGGATATATGAGACGCTCACAATATCCATGAGAAGCGTAAAATATTTAGGGTGGTAACATTCATATTAATGGCAAAATTACACATACATCTCAGAAATTAAATTAGAATTCGACCCAACATTGATGGCAGAGTCATGTCAAGCATATAAATGTACTTATGGCTCGAGGTTAGAATATCTCTTTTCATTCATTCTTTTTCTTTTTTTTTTTTTTAAACCACCAGGTATCTTCGCTTTTGGCTACTTGGCCCTTGCGGCGTAATTCCAGAAAAGAATTACATTTTTGATGGGAACTAATTAGACAGGCCTTTACCTGAAATTCTTCCAGACTGTTGCGTGTTCCTGAGTTGGGATGATGGCGGTATAACTTATTGAGGGGTACCAACTGTTCTAACTTCTGCCCAGGAACGGAGAGAGCTCAGAGGTCTGTTTCTCACAGATTGTACTTTGCAGAGCAGAACAGAAGAGACTCTGAAAAACAAACTCCAAAGAGACAGGAAGTCAATCAGTCTACAAAGATTTCACTTTTTCGACAAAAAAAAAAAAAAAAAAGAATAGAAAAACCTTTCTCCCCTCAAACTGCATACTTCCATATTTACACTTGCTATTTTGGGTGCATTTACACTGACATGTCGGGCTACTTATGCACCTGAATGTGGATCAATGTACAGTTAGGAGAGCGACAATCAAACACAGTAAGAGGACTGTCAGTGCAGACAGTGTTTTCAGTGGCTACAGAACTGAGCCATTGATTCAACTCTTTATATTTTTGCTAAGAAAATAGGAAAAAGATGCAGCTGTTTATTGAAACATGTAAACACAGTACAGGAGGCAATTCTAAGAAGCTTGATAGTCAATATTTGGTGTGACCACCTTTTTTCTTCAATACAGCCTGAACTCTCTGAGGCGGCTTTCTTGTCATTTCTTTAAGTAGTCTTCAGGAATAGTTCTCCAGGCTTCTTGAAGGACAGTCAAAGCTCCTCTTTCGATGTTGGCTGGATTTTTTCCTATTCCTTAAGGCCATGACTTTCAGATACTGTTCATCTGCTGTAGATAGATTTTTAGGCCAGCCACTTCTTCTTTAGTCCTTTGCTTCTCCAGTTTCCTCAAATCTTTTAAGGACACATTACACACCATACTGCTATTTTATGCCTGTCAAACTGTGTTATCTTTGGCATTTTCTATAGATTCAACTAAAGAAATCAGAATAAATTAGGTGTTTTTGTGATAGGCTGCTAGTAGTAAAGGGCCTGAAGATACAATTTAAAATGGGTTCTTTGCTAAATTGTCTATTATGTGTAGACACAACACTGTTTCATTCGGTAGAGAGGTGCCTTTTTTTATTCTTCAATGATTCACTGGTCCGTGTTAAGCGGCTTAACAAACAAACAAAAAAACATTGCTCTGAAAATGGTCATCTACGAGGACTTGACTGAAAATGAGTGAAAAAGCCGCCAGTGTCCAAAGAAAAACTTTGAAAGATCTTCGGCAAGCCCAGAGAACTATTCCTCCAGACCAAGAAAATCTGGCTCCATGGAACCAAAATATAAAGAAATAAGAGGTGGCTCAAGACTTTTGCACAACACTGTATCTAGCTGGCTAAGAGTGTCAGATTTTTATTCTTTAGTCATTTGTTGCATGTGTTGTTCAGGTGTTCAGGCTCATTAACTCGTCTTCACTCTGCAGGAGAGTTTAGGATTACGTTTGCTCAAATGCTCCCAAATCGTAGCAGGTAACACAACACTTGGGGTCAAACTTGTCATCACTGATTTTTACATAAACCCGGTGAGACACTGAAAAGTGTACACAGCTTACATGTGTACTAGCCTAACAATTCAAACTGAAACACAGTGCCCGTCAAACACTTTTCCCCTGCCTTGAGAAGGAAAGCCAGCGTTCACGTACCAAACATATTACGATCCTGAAACTGGGGAACATTTTTGACAGAATAACACTCCCTGCTGTGATTACTGCATTAACAGTGAGTACACCTCAGACATTTTGCTGAGCACCTTCTATTTTTCACTTTACCTGTTTTTTTTTTTGTTTTTTTTTTAAAAAGATCCTTTTATTCCTACGTCAGTGCACACAGACACAACTGGCAGAGGGTGGTAAAGTGGTAAAGAGAGTGTCGGCGAGGTAGGCACTATCATGTTCTGAGATGATGAAATAAAACAGTCTGGCTGCTCCCATCTCGTCTCTTGCTGGCAGTTGTGGAAAAGCCGCAGAGCACTTCAGGTAGGAGGCAGATGCAGACATTAGATAGACTGTATGTCAGCTCAAATACAGTTTCGTACAAAGGAGACCAAACACCTCACACTACCAGCGCAATCTTGCGTCTTGTCCTCAACAACAGGCATGGATGGCAGTGCAGGCCCGATTCCAGGCTTGGCTGTGTGAAGGAGGGGCTTAGGGGTGAGCTAAACTTGTGGATGTTTATTTTACAACTTGGCGAGCACTTTGAGTTCTTGGAACAAAAGATGCGTGCTTCTGTTCCTTTGTGCTCGCAGTTCACGCAGCCCTTCGGCCTCAGTCTTCTCAAGTCCCCAGTCATGACTGATGTGAGCCAGTCAAGACATATAATTCAGATAGCAACTACAAGAAAGTAGTCCACCCCAGGGGTCTCCCTCTCTCTCTTTCTGTCTCTGACATGCACACACATATATTGTATATACGAGTGCATGACTTTTTGAGTAGCCCTTTATGATTGCCGCTAAGTTTCTAATTATTCTGATCATAAAGAAATACCTTTCAAGAAGCTTCTGTTTCAGACCCGGAGCCTGATTAAAGAATGCATGATACTTCAGTGACAAGACTGTATTATTAATTCATTGCAAACAGTGGAATTTGGGTGTGTTACTTTGAAAAATGTTCAAAACTGGCGGCCTGTAATAAAAGCACTGAGAGAAATTCCAGCTCATTAACATTTAATCACAAAATTCTCTTTCGTATGAAATACCCAATATAGGCTGTCAGAATCAATCAGGTGTCCAGAAAAAGGGAGATGACATGCCAAAAGGATGGGGAATATGTCAATAGTGGCACTTGCTGTTTCTTCTGGCTGTCACATTGCCAGTGCTGCCTTTAAGCCGAGGATGTTAGGAAGTGTGGCTCCGTTATGCTGCTTTTAAACACTCTGGGAGATAAGGCAAAAAAAAAAAAAAAAAGCTTCAATTGCAGAACCTTTGCCTGACAGGAGTCAGCAACGGAGGCTTGTGTCATCTTTTTGTGTGGGAGAGGTGTTCAAAGCTAAGGCTGCTGGGTAATGGGGTTCTTTGGGGGCAATCGGGGATCTAGAGGAACTCTTCACTCATAATTTTATAATTGGCCTGCTGTCCTGGGGATGCATGCCAGTACTCTTGTCTACACCTTCAACTCAACTCTTTGAAAGCCTGAGGTTGGCTCTCATGTGAAGACTGATTGTAAAGATGCAGATGAGCCAGATTTCCCATAATGCTTTGGGAGCAGGAATAAGGATCACATCTCAGCTCAGTGAAAGTTTAGAGTTTAGGGCACGGAGTTAAACTATGCCAGTTATGAAGCGGTAATAAAATAACACCAGACAAGCTGCTGCAGGGCAGCGATGACCAGAAAAGGCCCGGCTCATACTGACGTATTTTAGCTTGTCGTTAGTTTTTTGGTCAGTAACCAAGGATTCGCCCAATTCAAAGATAATGTTGGCTGTTAAATATCAGTAAAATAGCTTGGCTTACTGAAAAACACATAAGAAGTGCCATAAGCAAGACATGAATTACAACATTATACATGCATATACATGATTTCAGGTAAACATTTTACCATATAGCAAACAAAACAAATCAAAAACATTCTTTTTTGTTTTTGTTTGAACTGCGCATGTTGTTCTTTGTAGAGTTGTTCACTTTGAAAATGGCAGACAAAAGTTAATGCCACAGTCCTAAAGGAAAAAAAAAACTCAACCCGCCACCTTTGTTAAGATCATTTATTCACACAAAGGACCTGCATTAGCTTTTTACCGCAAAAGTGATCTGAATATTAAACAGCAATCACTTTACAGCAAATGTGCTGCTTTGACTCGTCATTATTATCCTAAGATTTAACAATATATTAACAAAAAAATCATGCAAATGATCAATTACATTCAGTAACTTATGAGAAGAATCTCCGAGAGTAAAGTGACTGAATATGTTTTTCCTTAGCAGGAAACATGATGCAGTCACTTAACTGACACCATTTCATAGGAATGAACTTCATTTTTGTGTGTCTGTGTTTTTAATTTGGTTCTTCTGCAAAAGTAGAGCTGCACTGTGATTATTCTCCTCAGCCAGAAACCTGAATACAAGTTAATTAAACCGGGCCCACTAGCTTCAACATTAGAAGTGTGCTGTGTGGGCTCAGCAGCATTTGTGCTTGCATCATTACTTTTTCACTTTTCCACATCATCTTGGAAATACTGTGGCATGTTGGCCCAGATAATGTTCTTAGAGACAGTGTAACAGAGTTTTTATATTTATCCGTACGAGACGTGACAAAAAAAAAAAAAAAAATCACATTTCTGTCTGTTAGCAAATTAAAAGATCGATGCGTTGATCACATTCCTGTTATCTTAAAGGATAATGTGAGCATATTCTGTTCATGATACATTTAAATATGCGAGCTTAGATTGCAGGATTTAGGCTTCCCAAACATGTGCACGTTCAAATGCATGTGAACATTTCTGCTGTGTTTCAGCTCTCATTAGCAGAACTGCCAGAAAGTGTGAAAGTCAAAGTTTGAAGAACATGCGATTTTAGTTTTTAAGTTATTTATTGGCTCAGATTCTACCCCCCCCACAAAAAAAAAAAAAAGTTAGGAGGATTTTAAATATAGCTAATTTTGGCAGCAACATGTTTCAGAAAAAGTTGAGGCAAGGAAATCTTTCCCACTGTGTTGCATCCTCTTCTTTTAACAACACTCTGTGTGTGTTTGGGAACTGAGGAAACAACTGCTGCTTCAAGTGATGCAATGTGGACTAATGCACCTCCAGCACCTCCACGCCAGCTGTCTGCTAATAACAAGATGGATGTTTCCTCTCGTCTTCAGCTCAGTAGAATCTGTGTACATGAAGAATTTCAAACTTTGATTTTTCAGGCCACACGACAGTTTTCTGCTTCTCCTCGCATCCCAGAGAAGGGAAAAAATTCTTGGATTTTTTTTTGTTTTTTGCTATTGTAAGCTAGGATTTTTAATTTGCACTTGTCAATGTAGCACTGAACTGTGTTAACTGATTATGACATTAAAATTATTGTCAGTTCCACTGCAGATCGTTTTTAATGCAGTGCCGCCTGACAGATTGAAGGCATTCAACACTGGTTTTCAGCCTTGAGATTTCTTTAGTTTCACTGACTCTTTTAATGATATTATGCACTGTTGGTGATGCAATTTGATTTTAATATTATTCTTTAAACTACTAGACCAGGCAGTCTTTCACAGCGCGGTGAACCTGTCAGGATAAGCACTGTTGACAGGACCTGAAGTGGGACACAGAACCAGGAGAAATTAACAGAAACACAAGCCTTTATTTGGCTGTTGCAAAAAACCAAGATCGCCAAAGGGCTCGTAAAACAAAACAGGAACCCCAACACAGGGAAAGAAAGGCGAGAAGAACAAAGGGCTGACACAAGGAGAACAAACACGTGATCTGACAAAGGACGGAGGGAAAGACATGAATATACAGACGGCTTAGAGAAGAATGAGACAAAGCTGAAACTACTGAGGGTCGGGCAGATGGTCTCTAAGAAAGGTAAAGAACAAAAGCAGGAAGCAAAATAAAGTAAAAGAGACTTGAGGCATGACTAAAGCGTGATGAGAGAGAGCAGGAAACACACCCAAACCATAACAAACACACTTCACCATCTTTATTTCTGAAAGACTCAGCTTCTGAGATGATTTTTTTTTTTTTTTTTTTTATATCTAGTGATATTGTCTTTGTACTAAATGCAGGATTTAAATTACTGGATCTTTGGAGTTCCTTTTTTTTGTAAATTGGCTTGTACATATGAACAGGTGAGAACAGGGAAAGCCAGAAACATTTAAAATGTAGTTAATGACCATAACATAACATAATCATTTCATTACTTGCAACAGGCTGAAGATTTCTGAAAAAGGAGCTGTATGCATTTTAATTTTATCAAGTGATTCAATCTGACGAGAAAATATGTGCTGCCTCTTGTATCCGTTTCCAAAAGTGGCGCCACCTCTTGTGAATTTTTGTTTTGACATCATTGCCTGCGTGTCACTCTGACACAAACGTCACAGCCTCTGGAGGACACTGTTAAGTACTCTGGCTGTGATGCTAGCAAAATGGAAAAGTGAGATTCAAACCAGAGACTCCAGAGGGACGGGGGAGAAAAATGTTCCTCCTTGTCCTGTACCTTATTACGTCTTCCTGTCCTATTGCAGATCTGTGTTAGTTGTCTTGATTCTGTCACTCTGGCTCCCAATCCTGTATCAATCCAACGTGATAATATTTCCCACACCGAGTAGCGCAGAGTGAATAATCAGGTTATGCCTAAACACATTTACAGACAAGTAGGTACCTTTGCATAAGGCCTTCCCCATATAAATATGCACAAACTGTAGTCAAGGGACACAATTTTTGGTACTGAAATCTTTCTGGTTTCTGTTTGTAGTCTGCTTGTAGTCCAAGTGCTGCTACCAATTATGTATTTAAGGAAGCTTTGGCTGCACGCAGGTAAGCAAAAGAGGAAACTATATACATGACTTAGACGGGGTCAGTGTCACAAAAACAGATGCTTCTGTGCAGGGATTCAGTGAATATGCAGTCAGTTGTCTTATAGTGTGAAATGAGCCTGTGTCAGTTTTGTGCTGCAGGACCACTCCTGTATATGAACCTGAGAAGAATGAGCTGAGAACATCTAAAAAAAAAAGCATAATGTTGGATACTGGGTTTTGATTCCAGGGATCACAAGTACTCACAACCCTTTCATGTTACTCTGATTCAGTGTAAATTTCAAAAACCGCTTGATAATATTTTAAATTCCTCCCAACTCTTGCCCACTTTTGAGCCTTGGTGGTTTCATACTTTACTCATCTCAAAAGCACAATATTATTTACAAATGAAAAGAGATTTTAAAAATAAGGGCTGAACTCTTTTTAGAAGACTTAACTATTTCCTCACAGAGCATCAGATTATAATCACTAGTTAACTGGAGCCCGAAAACAATTGCGAGCATAGTCCTGTAGCCCTACCTCAGTACCTACTTGACCTGAGTGAGAACTTCAGCAGCAGGATAATACAGTGCACAGAGAGGCTATAGGTTAGTAGACCCTAGAGCTATATGAGGGTGCTATTACAACTGTATGGGCTGTTGATCTTTAATGGCTGTGTGCTGGCCTGTAATGGTGCTCGGAGAGAGTGGAAAAGAGAAAATAAGAAGTAGTAATCTCAGAAAATGCTGACCTCTGAGCCACAAAATGTAGGTGAGAAGTGTTAACGGCTCCTTGGCACTATTCCAAGGTTTTTGTTTTTTTTTTAACCTTTGGCCTTTTCTCTCTGTAGACTCTCGAGTGCAGACCTCGTCTTCTCTTCCTCCTACAGTTACTGCAATCTTTCAACCAGCCCTATTTTAGGGTCAGATGAAACCACAAATAAATTGTTGTCTTTTTGGCATCCTGCTTGTTGATCTCAGATAGGAAATTAAAATTTTCTTGCAGTCGTTTTACATGTGCACACGCATGTAGCTCTGGAGATAAAAGTGCCGAAAAGAACGTAGGCAGACTCAAAGGATGGGTTTAATATAAATTTCTGTAAACTTCACAGAGTCAAAGAAAGGCTCATAAATAAAAGCAGCAATAAAACAACAACAAAACATCCCTGCATTCGTGCACTTAATGAGCAAGAGCAGAACACAGATTTTAGTGTTGAAAGGGAGCAATATTTGAGTGTTAACTGGCTGAAATGGATGGTATCTGGTAATTTAATTATTGAATGCATTAAATTACTCAGTGTAACAATTTTCATGATGTTTCTACATGTTTTGCAATAAAAAATTTAACTTTATGTTGATCACACATCACTGAGTACACTCTGTCACCGTGACGTCTGTCTGCAGAGGCAGGTACTTAAACCAAATAAAGCAGAGATAAAGCAGGTGCTGTATAAATACAGAAATGTCCGTTCCATTCAGGAATTAATCTCAATCAGTTTTATATATCTAAGTCTTATAAGACTCTTACTGTAGGTCTTTGATTTATTCATGAACGTGGACACTTTTGCATGTTTCTCACAGACCATAATTATAAAAAAATATGTATGAATTAAGAGAACATTATTAGGAAAAATGTAAAGAGGGGCAACTTTTATAACTAAATCATAGTATGAGACTTATACAACTTATGAGGCACATTATATATTTATGATAAAATATTTACCTTCTCACATATTTTATGCCAGAGTGCACATGAAGGCAACCTACTACAGAGAAAGGGTTAAAAGGCTTATATAAAAGACAAAAAAGTATCAGTGGGTTGGGTTGGCTGATGTGGACAAAGCTCAAAAGTTACCTTGTCACCAACATGCTGTGACCCATCCCCACCCCTCTATGCCTCCATCACACCCTCCAACCACTAACACAGTTAGAGCACAGCCAGGGGAATGAGGCTGCATTAGTACGGACCAGTCTGCTTGTGGGATATGGGCTGTTGTCGCTGCCACTGGTCGTTTGGACCATGACAGGAGGGAAAAACGAGAGCCTTTTCAGAGCCGTGGAGACACCTGATAAAATAATCAACCTGAGATATGATCTGACTGCTCATATTTGATTTTTACTGAATGTAAATGTTTCTTTAATAGCAATAAAGCACAGACAAAATGAATATATCCTCATGTGCATTTAAAAAAAAAAAATTCAATCAAGACCACACACACACACACACACGCGCGCGTGCGTGCTCTCACAAATCTCCTGATTAAGACTTGACTCAGTTCTCGCACACCTCATCAACCCTCAGTGACAACTCTCCAGAGGAAACAGGCCTCATTATGCCAGAACAAAAACAGTGACACCCAGCGCTCGCCGTGACTCTTTTGCTAATGGACGAGCCGAGTCAGGAAGAGCGAGGCGGATCTGACTTCGTGGGTAAAGACTCGCACCGCGCACGCGAGCATGAAACCTGATGTGATAGCGTGCCTCGTGGGCAAGTATTATTCCAACTGTATATCATTAGCAGGGAGCATTTTCTAATTAGCAATACGGCAGAATAATGAATACAGCTCCATTAATCAAAAGGTAATATATGTAAAAGTACTGTTTTATGGCCTCAGGGAGGAGCGTGAAAGGTACGAGAAAACACAAAAATGAGATGGAATGTGAAAACAGCTATTGTTGGCTGGGAAGAATATGGCGTTTAATATTCATTTGCACACATCCTTTCATGCAATTTATGGTGGTGGCTCTTAAGAGCCCAAATACAGTGGATTTCAAGTAGACAGAGTCAAATGAGCGTGGAAAATCTGTCTGCAGGAGCCCTCCTCCTCCTCGGTTCAAATTATGGCACAAATTATTGTTAGACATTATAATTCAGGAGGTAAAGTCTCCTGAATTCAGAGGTAGGCTCTGTGTCTGCTGGTTTAGAAAAAGCCAAACTGTGCGGGCAAAGAATGTGAGATGGCTGCGAGTGTGGTCAGGCTCTGCCATGAATGCTGAGGCCTTGATCATATTAGAAATGCCCAGTTTATTGGGCACATTATCAAGCCTAATACAACAGCTCTGAAAAAAAATCTTAGCCACCTTATTTCTAATTTAGATGTTGACTGACCATTTTAGAAGCTCGAGTGTTGCTGCGATGTTGAACTGCGCTGTTTTATACTGACAAATGTCCCTATGAGCTGGTGCAGGCTGATTTAACACCTCTCAAAATATTATAAATTAACGTGATAACCTTCATTGAGGAACCCTGCTGCACTGGACTGCATTATTTTCAGCAACGTGCTCCAGATAAAGAGCTTATTATGCTGCAGAGAGATTAGGTGTTGGGATTGAGCGGCACAGACAGGATGGGGCGGTCAGAAAGTTTCCAAAGACAAATGAAAACTTTGGTGAGATACGCAGAGGCCGATGCCTTCATATCATTAAAGATTTCTGGAAACTTGGATCTCATTTCATTTCTTTGTGACTGCTAAAACACAGATTACACAATGCACAGCTGTATAAGTTCTGTATCGTGTTCCATGTGTGCTTTTTCCTCTTGTGGCCAGAAAATGGTCTATTGACCCAAAATAAACTATCACAGTGTGGTTTATTGATATTCTTTAATGGAGATTTGAGTCACAGAGGAACCTGTATAAGTGTTGGTGTCGGTTCACAATAAGAATAATAAAAATGGGATCTAGGATCATTTATCTACTGGATTCTCGGAGTGCAGAAGGAAAATGGCATCATCCAGATGCACTGTAGGTGAAGCACTGTAGTATTCTGGAGAGGTGGTGAGAAAGGGAGACAGATAGAGAGCAAGAAAGACGTAGAGGTGGTGGTGGTGGGGGGGTTGGGTGTAGAGAGAAATAGATCAGAATAGTTAGGAAGACGATCTCGGTGCCTCTTCTAGAAATGTTTGAGAAAGCATTTAAGTGATCTGATATTTCTGCTGCCACAACACTCCCGGCTACTTTGCGCTGAATCTCCAGCTCGAGCCTTTTTTCATACATTTGCACCTCACAATCGAAAGTGAGCAATGCCATCTCCTTTTGACAGCAGCCTGAGCTTTTAAATGCATCCTAAGATATAAATAAACTTTGCTGAGCAGAAGCTGCAAATGCATTTACCCCCCCTACAAGAAATACAAAGATGAATCCTGAAGTCTGAAGTAGAGAAAAGAGAAATGTCATTAAATTCCTCTGAAAAATAGATCACTTTTCACAGGAGAAGACAAGCTGGCAGGCAGGAAGTCACGCTTATTTATCTCAACTTGCTGCTGAAATAATTTGATAAAGTTTTAAATTTGGATGTTGAGCTACTTAATTACACATTTAAGACTTTTAATTAAAAAAATATTTATATTGTTTATGCTTTATTAATTGATTTTTATTGCAGCTGATTTACCTGCAAAATAATGGCCTGGGGATGGGGGGAGGTTATATTTACAAGGCCTGTAGCTGCTTTAAAGTTTAAAATGCTTTAAAAAAGCCCAAAATCAGTCGGAAATAAAAAAAAAATATATGAAAGTGAAATTCCTAGAGCTGTGAAATGTTGCAAAGTAATCCAACTTTGCCCACATCGGTTAGCTTCAATGAAGAGAGAATGAGTTCATATTTTCCAAGGTGAAATAGTGAGCTTGTTTCTGACGTGCATAAGATTCTCTGTGATTTGACATGTTGTCTCAACCATGATTTGTTGCCACTCCCCAGAGCGAAGAGTTAAAAGACTCGGAGTGACTTGAGGAAGACATACACTTTAATCACGTTAGCGAAGTTTCATGAAAATTTCAGATCAAGATGCCAACATCTGCTTTCCATTATTAATCACTGTTGTCACCACAAAGAGGATCCTGGCGACATGATACACTTGACTTCTGAAGTTACTTACTTTCGACTGTAACACAGGTATTACTGACACACACACACACGCACACACACACACACAAGCACACATGCACGTGCATTCTTGCGCGCACAAACAAACCTACATAAACACGGGAACAAATCACACAAGCGCATGACTAATTAAAAGTTGCATGAAAATGGTCTAAAAAACAAATGAAAGTGGGCTTTATTAAATAATTGGACAGAGAGAGACTCAAGTGTTAAAGGATAAAAGAGAATAAAATAATCTTTCTTTTTGCATTCTTCTCTTCACTTAAATATCACGCTCCTCCCTGCACTTAAAAGCAGGCCTTCCATGTCTATTTTCCCATTCCATCTTATCAGTGGCATTTACCTCCTAACGAGGGTAATGATATCACCAATATCAAAGTAGCACTTTTGTCATGTTGCATTACAGTCCCTCCCCCTCTACCTGCTTACACACCTCTGATCAGCGATTGTTTGGCGAGATACAGAGTGAAAGGCAACTATTTATGTATAAAAGAGAGCGCAGCCTGTCGTCTGCTCGGCAGCTGATCATTCTTAAGCAGCTCACCACCTCCTAACAACCTGCACATCTTTTATTATTCCCTCTTTTTCTTCTCTCTTTCTTTCTTTTCTTCTAACTTTGCTTGGGCTGTCTTTCACTCCTCTCTTCATGTGGACTGGGTTATCCGATCAGACTGTGAAACAAGCCTGCGAAGGGATGCCTGACAGCGCCAATTAGAGAGGACAGAACAGCCAGCCCTTTCTACATGCATTACTCCAAATAAGCCTTTTGTGTACAAAGAGTTGCAGTGAAAAGCGTGGACGGGCTTCACCGGCTATTTTACAAACAAATAAACTTCGGTGCTTGTTTTGATGCCAGAACATGACAGATTTACACTGCGCGAGCAGCGTAATTCAGATTTAGAGCCACGTTCAGCGGATGACACAGGTGCACTGCTCTGAATTTGAGCTGATATTAATTTAGAAAGAAATACACAGCAATGCTAAATAGTGGAGTTTATTATTTTGCTGAAATTTTTGGTATTGTGAGGCCACAATTTGCACGTGTTTCTTAACATTTTATTTATTTATTTTTTTTTGCAATTTGTTTAAAAGAAAATCTGAATAAATAAGACATGAATTCACTCCTCTCTGGCCTAAAAGATTGTTTTCTCAGACTGTAGCTTTTTCCCTATGGAGAAACTGGATGAATGTGTAAGGGAAAAAAGGCAGTGGGAAAAACCTAGATGCAAGTTTTAGTAATTTTTAAAGCATTTTTTCTTACAGTTTTAGCATGAAAGTTTACACTAATTCTCTGTAGTTACATTTCAGTATGGTAATGAAGGATCATCAGAGTGAAGATGGATGCTCATATGAGTCAAAAGCACATTGCTGCATTTCCACCAGATGGCGCTTTAGTCCTTTAGATTCATCTTAACGTCATGCAAAAAAAAAACAAAAAAAACCCCAGAAACACACACACACACACACACACACACACACACACACACACACACACACACACACACACACACACACACACACACACACACACACACACACACACACACAATGAATGAACAGATTAGACCCTGTGTAAACACGCTGCATCTACACTAACATTACATTTATACGAGAAACTTTGGCATGATGCTGCTGGTCTTCCATTTCATTTATTAAATGTCCTTTCAGTATCTAATAGCATTAAAATCATCAAAATTCAGTCAGAAATGTATTTAAATATTATATCATCATTTCTAAAATGATCAAGTATAGATAAAATGATAAAATTCCCTAAAAACAGGTTGAGGAATTTTTATTAATTTTTTTCCTCTGTAAAAATAAATAAAAATTAAGCCACAAGCACATGCTTAATATGCGTATATGTGTGAGGTCATGCACATACACATAAGCACACACACACACACACATACACACACAGAGACACACACAGACAGACACACACACACCATAAACACCTCACTTGCTGCTCTTTAAGGCACCACATTAGAGTACAGCGAACTGCGATGCAGTGCAGTGAGAGCACAAAGCACGCTGAGGCAGTTGGGTTCAAGGAAACAATATAAGATCGATATGCACATGCCTCTCTGCCTCTCCGAGGTGTGTGGGGCCTGAATGCCCGGCGGTGCTGCTCTTCTAACACAGGCTTCATTACCACACTGCAACACAGGGTCTCTTATCAGATACAATAAGAGAGGGAATGAAGTGAGACAACGAGGAGAAGCATTGGGGAAGGCCTTTGAAAGGCAAGGCCGACCCTTTGCACCATCCACGTGCACAAAATGGTGCTTTATCTTCATTGAATTAATGCCAGAGCAGCTGGTCCCACATGGATACTGCCAAAAAAACAAAACAAAACGCAAAGTACCACACATCTACAGTAAAACAGACATCCACTGAAGTCCTCAGTGAGGAAAAGATAGCAGTATTCTTATATAAGAAGCTGCCTGATTAGAGTTTGAGCTTTAGCACTGCAACACTCACTGAAAGTCTGATATTCTGTGGGAAAGACCTGCCTCAGCCCTTCACGCTCCCGTGCTCATCGCTCAGCCACCCAGGGAGCAGTGTCCTTCACGGGACCTCCACCTCAAACTGCCCTTATAGCGCCTCTCTACCTTCCTGTCTCTCCATGCTTCCATCTCTGCATCTGCACAGGGAAAGGGACCAGCCTTGCTAATTGGTGATCAGGGGACGGGTGTCGCACCGGTGGGTGGCCTCTTGCTGATGGAGGACCAAAGGGTTGGAATTAAATGTGTGAGGTTCAGGCAGTTGCTGAAAGGTTGAAGTGAAATGCGAATGTCAGAAAGAGAAGGTTTAGACCCAACACGGCATTACACGGTCATGCGTGATTCGTGTGGGCGCACACACCTTCAGATGGCTGCACTTGTTTAAATTTTTAGTGTTTTTATAAGCATGTTCCTGTCATTTATTGATGTACTTTTGCTAATTGGTGCAGTCTTTCAGTGAAACTGATCAAAAATCTAAATCCTATATCCGACCCCCGGCACCTCCTTGGGCACTTAGCTTATCTTTGTCAATACTGCATTGTGTAGGACAGCAGAGAAATGAAAAGCCTTATGTGTCCATGTTTCAAATGAACAAACAGCTGTGTTGCTGCTGGAGCAACAGAGAGGCATCGAGCCGTGTGGCCAGCCCCCTGCCCTTTCCTTGTTGCCTTAGCTGGCTGTAAACAGACTGAGAGGCAGGGAGGTCGAGGCACACTGTTTGGGAGCCCGAGCTCCACGAGGCACGCTAATTACAACAATAATGGAGCCTGATCGCAGGTCCTCGCAGGCCATGTCTCCCAGTAAACCACCTCTTTGTGTACTAGCCACCGATGTTGCTTTTTTCCTGTTGTTTGAGATTAGCACGTAGCTGTTCTCTCCACCCCACTAGGGGGATGCCTAGGCTGGTTAGAGCATGTTAAAAAGCACCCCCCCCCCCCCCCCCCCCCCCCTCCCCCCGCACAGCACCAGCTCAGGCAGCTGGCCCTGGCCTAGCATAGTTAGACCTAATGAGCAGGCGTTAGCGTAAACACACGTTAATGCTGTGGGGAAACAGGCAGGGTCGGGTCAGGGAAGTGATGTTACCGGTAGGTGGCTAGCACACCAGTGCTGGGGTCCTGATTAGTGGTCATAAATAATGCAGCAAGTGAGGCTGGTTGGAGAACAGGATTGGCTGCAGCAAGGTGAAGCTGCATAATGATGACAGGGGACCTTTGTGAGGTCGCAGTGAGTCAGGCACTGCAGGTAAAGCTGATGACTGAGCCAAACCATGACAGCTATGGATGAAGTCCTTGTTTACTTTGTGTCATCACTGAGAGTGCGCTCCTATTTTAAGCCGTGATGGTATTAACTGCACACATGAGCCAGTTCACTTAGATGACATATGCCACAGCAGAGCTAATCACGAACCCTTGTGTGGCAGGTATGTGGAGTGAAATGTGGTGGACATGGCTGCAGGCTACAGCCAGTAGGGTTTCACACTTGGCTATGTGTCAGTTTGTGGGGGCAGTGGGGGGCAGAGTTCAAAGGTCAAATCCATTACAGTGGATTGAGAGGGAGTTTCTGTTTGAGGTTGACATGTCATATGTTGCTATGGGGATGCTGGCTATGAACTCTGCCCTCTGTGAACTTCAGCTGAGACCAGAGGAGAGAGTGAGACTCAGGGGCTACCACACAAGTCCATTAAACCACCGAATCAATCAGGAGGCAAGGACGAGTGACGGGCTTGTTCAGATGGAGGAAGTGATTCATTATTCAACTACAGGGTGCAAAACTGGGCCAAAATATTTTAACAAAAAAGAAATGAAAACAAAGTTGTTATGGTGTTTATGCCTACTTTGCTCACAACCTCTGAGGGTTTTGCACATTAGTTTGTGCTTTCTATACTTTAGCCCCATGATTCCCAATGAGGGAGTACCTCAGTGGGGTACTTCAGAAGCCAGGTGGTACATGGAAAAATTAGTCCAACTATTATAATTAGTTAAATAGCTAATTTGACCTTAACAGGTTTGAATGGAACGTTAAGAATTAACTAGAAATAATGATGCAGTAATAAAAGAAAAATAATGCAAAAATAATACTATTTGAAAAATAGTAAGTTGAAAACAGTTTAGACCAGGTTTAAAATTAGTTAAATAAATCTCTTTTAAACCTGGAAAGTGTTTTTTTAACCAACTGGAAAGATGGAAAGGTTGGGAATCACTGCTTTAGCCTAAACCAGAGGTAATATGATCCATGTCTGTTATCAGCAATTAGATTAACCTAATGCCAAAAATGACTGCCAACATTATTCATTATCTCTCTTATGAATTTAGAACTGTAGAAATATTACATATGATAAGACAGTGTACTCAGTGATCGCATATGCAAGGTGTTAAAAAATATCACCAGAGATATTAATACAACAAGATGCTAACAAGTGAACCTTCACTGAAATTGGGGAAAACAGTAAAGCGAGACCAAGCAAACACACCAGGACTTGACTTCCTGATCAATTAGTCCCCAGTAATCTACAAAGGTAACAGCCAAGCCTCTATGCTTCTGTTTCTCTCAGAGGTGCACAGGAACCAAAAAGTGTAAAACAAAATAAGCAACTGGTAGCAAAACTCAAAGAAATAGTTCTAAAAAGAGAAATTTGGAAAGCCAAACTTGGAATCAACAGTCACAACATGAGCCAAACTTGTGCTGGTGAACACAAGGTCGGCCTATTATATTTTTGGCTGTAACAACCATATCACACACACACAGGCTAATGCACACTCTTGTACATGTAGACACACAGTCTCACATACACGTATGCCATTCCCTCTCCATTCCTGCTCCACACACAATGATGGCTTAGAGTCAAGTCCAGACGAGGGCATGCATCTGAAACCAAGAGTGAATCCATATTACATGTGTAGTGTGCTGTCTGTCTGGGTCCGGGTCATCAATTATGAATAGAAATATACAGCCTCCACAGCCCTGGCCCTGGTGTCTCACCACTTGTAAAGGATTTCTTAAAAGGGGGACAGACACACAGGTTTGTCATTCAGATGCATACCCAGGATTTAAGAGATGAACACCAAGGAGGTTTCCTGTTCTCTTACACTTTCTGCCTGGGGAACTTTCTTCTGCTTTCATTTAGGTCATTCCCTGTTGTGCTGAATTTACAGTTTTTCCTCAGTTGCCTTGGTACATTTCTCAGATGTGAACTGAAATTCTCAAAACTACTGTACCCGTTTAACCTAAATGTCATTTAGTCACCTGTTGGCACAACAAATGTAATTTTTCATGCTTCTGAACACATTGCAACTGCTTTGGCACCTCTGTGCAAATAATATGTACAGTTGTACATGCAGTTATAATATGTTTTGCTGTTCCCTGCATACGCAAGAGCTCATGACATGTTAATTCAATAGTATTATACTGGTATTATACTATATAAAAACACAATTCCTGCTTAAACATCTAGGTATTAGTTACATAAGCAATTTCATGAAAAATGCTGAACCAGTTTTCATAAGGGCTCAGTCACACAGGCCTAGAGACTGGTCAGCAACCCCCTGTCAACCTCCGGTTGCTCATGAAAAATGTGTTTTCCCCAACAATTTGGTGAGGGGTTGCTGGCTGCCGTCATGGGGAAAACTGTTGTGAAGAGACTGCTGTCACAAAAACGTCCATGGTTACCCACAGTTTGCGTGGAAGATGCTGACTTTTCTTGCAAACACTTGAAACTTGAAAAAGTGCAACGCAAGTGGAAAAGCACCTTCCAAGTAAAAGTTGTGCCTTACCACTGCAAGAAACACATTTCAAAAAGCGTTTTACTTTGAAGGTAAACATTCTCCACTTCCATTTTTTGGTGCACTTTTTCAAGTTTCACTACCACTCGGTGAGGAGTTGACGAACAGTTGCAGACAAGCTGACATCTTCTATGCAAACTGTGGGCAACTGTGACAACCTTCTTGCAACCAAAAAAATCTTAAGGAGGTTTTTATATAACTTACAGTATGCCACCACTTGCCAACCAGTTGGGGAATGGACACTTTCGTTAGCGAATGGTGGTTGCCAGCCAATGTCTAATCTGCTAAGCTTTTTAATGCCTCATTTGACAGTGAAAATTTAGGCAGGGTAGGGGAATGGTGTGGGTCTGGGTAACCAGGAATAAAACCAGGATTTGCTTCTCAAGGTAAGTCTCGCACTCTGATTTTTTTGTGAGTGTGTCCTGACACCAATATTACAACACAGAAAAAGACAAGAAATAAAAATGTAAAAAATGCAACCTAAATATGTAAACACAGGAAGCACCTCTACAGTTCTTCCTGCCTATCTGTTAAGTCACAGAGTAATATCTGTTCACATCAGCAGATATCTTCTATTGCAGAGGTTTTTTTGGAAAATCTCATCTAGCTTCTGCAGCTGTGATCAATGTTTTTCATATGTGCAGTGCTGTAAAACAATCCTGACTTCGCAGTGACACGGTCTGTCAAGAAATTACAGCACAAACAAAGGTGTAAATGTGATCCTGCCCAGTCTCATCCAATCAATATCCCACTGTCAGTGAAGTGTAACTTTGGTTTAAACTACTGTATTTGCCTTATATTTGGAAACTTTCGGTCATTGTCATTTAAACTTCAGCCATAATTTATATCACAAAATACTACTAAGAAAGTTATACTGACAACATGGTGAAGCATTTTCACTATCTTGTTGTAAACCACTCCACAGGGACTTCTCATTCTGGTGGCACCAACATTTACTGACAAAAATAATTACTTTTTTAAATATACTGTGGCTTAAAACATGCTGTGGGCTTTTGCAGGCAATTTATTGTGTGGTGTTGTTTGCATGAACTGTATACAGATGCTGCTTTAAATAATACTTAAATATAATGATGTTTTGATGCAGACCCCAATAGCTCATAGGCCTCTGTCCTGCCAAGATTTTGTTTAAATGTCACTATCTTCTATGTACGGTCTCATATGCCAACCAAAGGTAAAATATAAAAACCTGTTACATGTGTTCTTGTTGCTCCATTGCTGTTCTCAGAAAAAAAAACAACAACAACAGTAACAACAAAACTACACAAAGGTACATCATATCTACTGTCTGTGTAATGTTCCTCCTGTGGAGAAGTCATTAATCACAACTAAACATCCCAAATCTTCAAAGAATTAAACAAAACATCCCGCCTTTGTGCGTGTTTATGTAAAATCTAACACAATCTCTTACAATGCAGCAGGCATGGAATTACAGAGCGCATGTAGCTGGCAAAACAAATTTGCAATTCTCCTTGTCTATTCTCAAACCCCCAGTGTATGGCACATGCCCTCTAGAGACAGAACAAACAGCGGTTAAGATGTTTAAAAGGCTTTGCTCTCTTAGATACCTGTGCAGCTGAATACCAATAGACTGCTTTTACATTAAAGGGGGTTGGTGACAAGGTACTACATTCAGAGCTAGCGGGGAAGTGCTAACTCCTCCAGTTTCCTCAAGGGCAAAAATGTGCTTAATGCCTTTGCATGATGTTGTATGAAGTCGTATCTTGTGCATGTGTGGCTCACTTTGTCAGCCTGTTCAGGGCACGAGCTGAGGTAAACACTATAAGGCCCCACACGTGTGCTGTAGTGTGTGGTGAAATCATTTCCACTAGTGGGACATATCCCACTGATTTCTAAAAGGTCACTGTCATTATTGTTGCTTAGCAACCTTGTGTGTGGAGCCATAGGTGTACACTGTACAGTAACGGTGGATGCTGAGAAGCAGAAGCTCATGGGAAAATGATTTAAGTGTATAATGAATCACTTCGATGACAACCGTTAACCTCATGCGGCTAAGTGTATGTATCTACCTGTTGTTATTGTGAGTCTAAAACGTGCATAAAATGAGAACAGAACCACAATATCAACAAATTAAAAAGTTTTTCATTCGACTGAGGTGACAAAAGATGCGACAGCGATCGTGACTTTTCAGTAGATAAAGAGGTTGTGCTTCCAGTTCGTGGCGCTTGGATAATGACATAAAATATTTTGTCTGTGTGGACAGAAAACACATGCTTACATAAACAAGCATCAAAACAAATGAGTAATAAACTTCCCAATCACACATGAGACTGAAATGTTCCAATTTAGTTCTACAAGAGTCATTGGAGCTCATTTTTTATTTATTTTTTTTAACCTGTTTTGCATTCCAGCATCAGCTTTTTCCTGAATTAGCATTTTATCATGTCTAACATAATTATGCTTATTCTTTTATGTGTTGAGTGCTTTACATAAAGCACTTTGAATAAGAAGCTTGATTTGCCTGTTGTGCTGTATGAGGTGTGGTAGCATGATCTACTGCATATGTGGGAAGTAAAGGCTTGGATGTTGGGTTGATGACCAATTATAACTCAACAGCGAGTGTGCTGACTTAGCCTCTCCGGACAAAGGCCAAGATGTTGGAGCATGTGATGTATGCAGAAGATATGAGATTCAAGACTTCTTACTCCATGCAAATCCTGTTCATTCTTTATACATAAAGCTAAATCATCATTAGGCCTCAGTCACACAGGCCTAAAGGCCGGTCAGTGAGCTGCTGTTACAAATTAGCTAAATGCTGCCATTCCTAGGGAAATAACAACCAGTAGCCCCGACTGGTTGGCTAGTGGTTGCTGGCAGTCGCTAGATGAAATTGGTCACATGATTTGCATGAAAGAAAACTGAACAAAAATGTTCTCAGTTTCCGCAGAACATTCGCCCTGAAAGTAAAAGCTGTGCCACACCAGTGCCTGCAACACATTTCGCAAGGTATGACTTTTACTTTGACCAATAGTCTCTATTTCCATTTTCACAGATTCACTACTGTGCAGCGAGCAGTTGGCGAGTGTTTGCAGTCAGGTTGGCATTGACCTGTCTCTCCTCTTGTGTGACTGAGGCCTTAAACGTTAGCTGATGGTTCCAAAATTGCTTTTTGGGAAACACGATCCTCTATTTGTTCTCCACGTAGACTGCTTTCCTGTATGCATCAAAAACCTGTTCAAACAACTACAGATGGAAACCAGATTGTTGTTGGTACCAAAAATCTTGCCACTTGCCTACAAGTATTTACATGCAGATATCTGTCTGTAGATTAAGGTGATAATGGAGTTTCTCATAGACGTTTGTCTCATTTTAGACCTGCAATTAACATTTGCCCTTTTCCAAACATAGCCCCAGCCTTTTCCTAACTGTGACCAAATAGAAGGCCATAGTTACCAAACACTAACCTTACCATTGTGATAACCAGATGAAACTTGATTACGGTCTTATCTAGTAATGTTGTTTGGAAATGATGCAAAAGACAAACGCCAGGCTGTGCGCACAGCTCCTGCAGTGTGGGCATTTCATTACCAGTTCAGTATTTCAGTGTCAAACAACACTTGATAATAATGTATTTGTCTTTATTAAAACAAGATGATCCAGTAGATTCTGAAGCTCAATATCACTGAGTCCACCCAGGAAAGTGTTATGTACTCTTGCTGTATAATGAAGCCACATTTTACTTGACTTTAATTTTGCAAACATAAACCCTAACCATACAAACGTGCTTGAAACGTGAACGTGTCACTATTCTTTGCATCTTGGACAATGATGTCTGCCTGAGCCCGAATGGAACCTGGCCTGGGTTATAATACAATGTTAAAGCCAGTGTAAGGTATGTACAGAGGCCTATATAGAGGCAGAGTGATCTCTGAGTCATGTCCCATTTGTGGAGGTTGATGGATTTCCTCTTGCTCTGCTCCCTGAGCTCAGTGGGGAGAAGGCAGGGCTGATAAGGTGATTTATCTGCACCTTTCCACCTCCTGTAATGGATGGCACATCCACCTTTCCCTGAAACTTCATCATCTCACAGCTGCACCCCCCCCTCACACGGAGAGGTGTGAGAGAGAAATGAAACAGACATGCTACACAAGAAGAAAAAATGAAAACAGACTAAGCAGATAGTGAGTTCTTTTCCACACTTTCTCATTAAGGCGAGTGTGTGGCGACATGACACTTAGCACTCTGAAGCCACTAAATCACTCTCCAGTGTCAAGCGCCACCAAGGCATAGGACAGATCTCAGCTCGTTGCTACCAGTGCTTTGATCGATTCCTCAATTCCTTCATCTGGCCTCGGTCCTTTGGGGTTCTGCTCTGTTGCTGCTGCAGTGTGATGGTCAAAATCATGGGACTATCCAACAACACATCTAAGTACAAATCAGCCACTTGCTGCCATTTTAATTTTCTCATACTGCAGGTCTGATGTTTCGGCTGTGCTCTGTAAGTACTCTACTGGATTTGAATTGTAAATCTAAAACCACAACATTAGCACTGGGTCACTGCCTTCCTAAACAACCCATGCAGCTCATTCAAGAACACGCAGGTCATGTGAGCGCCTTGTGATTTAAGTTAAACCTGACATCTTAAAAATGTGCTTTTCTCCCAGCAGGCCTTCGAAACTATGAAGGTGATGATAGAGCTACACAGAGGCTGCTGCTGGCAGACCGCTACACTCATCACTCAAGAGACCCAAAGAGTTTGCCAGTCAGAAAAATGTGAAAATGTGCCATTTTGTCTCCAGTAAGTCTACTGTATGTTATTACATTTGGAAATGACAAAAAGTAAAGCTGTAAAGTAGAGTTCTTACTATTGTCCTCAACTGCTTTCTGATCAGGCCGAGGAACCTGCGCTTCCCCACTTCACGCCAAAACTTAGGAAGCTTCTAAATTCTGCAACAGCTCAATGGACTACTACACTTTTTACTGCGCTTTTAACACAGCACTGTCTGCCCAAACCAACGCCCACTAACTGCCTGATTTTCTTTTCTGCCATCTGACTCTTGACTAGCACTGTTTTCAGGATTAATAACCTGTCGAAGTTCTTTTTTGGTGTTTTCCTCAATCTGTCCTGTCCATGGCTTCGCACTCTACATCTTCAAATCTAATACTTATTCAATATAGTCTTGTGGCACTCATTTAGTGGCTACTCTGTATGTGAAGCTGTATTGGTATTCTCCTCTCTGAACAGCCCCTCAGTTTCCCTTAAACATAATTATAATTTTTACACCACAGAGAGAGTATCAATTAACCTCAGTGGTCAGCATTAGAAACACAGCAGCGTGCCTGCTGGTCTCTGCCTCAGTGCCTCGGGCCGCTGGCTGACTCACCTATGTTTTAGCGGGAGCGAGGAAAGAGGGTGGAGGGATAAGGAGAAGGAGGGAGACAATCAATAACAGATCAAAGTGTTTTAGCTTACCTTGGGCTGCAGAGAGAGAGGAGTTGTAATCAGCAAAGACACTGTTTACTCACCGAGCCTTCCCAAGGCACGGAGAGGACTCCAGGCGCTGCGTAGGCTAGCTGTGATATTTTCAACAACCTATCCAGAATTAGAGAGGGAAATAGAAGAGAATGATGTAAAACAATGAGCTAGTTCGTGTCTTTCAGCAAAACAGAACAGAATTTAAATCTAAAAGTTTTACTTTACATTTTTGCTCAGTACTTTAAAATAATGTAAATTAGGAAATAGCATAGTTTTTAGTATGTTATCCTTGATTTGTTTTAAAAGGTTGCTGCTATCGTAAACTGGCATGTGAGCCCACACTCAGGTGTAACAGTGCTTTAACGTCAATCAGGTAAATGGTCTTGAAACGCTGCTCTTCACACCACACACAACCAAAGCCTTCTCAAAGGCCACTTCTCAAAAACGTTCAGACCACAGACCACAAATATAAAACAAAAATGCTTTCTTTTCTCCATATCGTACAGAGATTATTTTACCATATGTTTACAGATTACTTGAACATAAACGTTAAATTCAGTGTGCAAACATACTTTTCACCCAAGGAGTGCCATATATTTAACATAAAGCGGCAAGACGAAGCACCAAACATCCTCGGCTTAGCTCAGCTGCTGAGCATGCATGCTACGTAATGTCAGCAACAGCTCCGCTGCCATGCAAAGTGAATAAACAATGGCCAACTCCTTAAAGATCTGCTGTGTGGTGCCACCGCCGTCCAAACACATACAAAGATGTGACCTACAGGCCTGCAGCACTGATGTAAAAGGATGGGACGCTCTGGTGAAACATTGCTGCAGCTCGTGATCCGCGTGGTATCAGAACTGATGGTGCGCAGGGTTTAGCTTCCAAGATATTACTTGGAAATACCAACATGCTGACATTCATCAGGTGTAAAATTTATAATGTTAGTTTGATTAGAATTTTAGTAAACTTAGCTGCTCCTTTATTCACAAAGTGTCACCACAGCAGGAAGCTCTACATGTTTGATTTGGCAGGTTTTTACACCAGATGTCCTTCCTGACACAAACTCCAAGGGATTTAGATCTCTTCCCACAGCTGAACTGGGAAACTTTCACTTGTTAGGCAAATGTGTAAACCACGTCACTATGGAACCACTATTAGAGCTTTCACAAGCTAATATTTGCTAAGTAGCAGAATAAAAAGTATTAATAAAGTATTAGACAAAATAATAATAACTAAGCTGTATTAAGGGGATCACTAAAAAGGTAACATCTCAACAGCCTTGTATAAGACATTTTATGGTGAGCCATCCAATGCTTGTTAAGATATTTCACAAAGCTCCCTTCAGTTTCTGCACTCTGATGTTCAAAGCTTAGCATGCAGTTTGTATTCTCTGAAATACCTTCGTCCATGACACTAGATGACATTATGTTACATGCAGAATCTCAGTTAAAGGGCTGCTTCAAATACAGCTGATATCAGATATGAATTGCAGGAAGATGGCGGTCACCTGCATGCCTGAATTGAGCAGCGCCCATGATCAATGCATAAATGTCATCAAAGTATTTTGATTTGATTTTTCCATCATTAGCGTGAAGCCTATTAGCTGGGATAGATTAATAAACGCAATATGAGACCAAAAGGGAAATTGCTGGGAGGTCTCATCCCAGTGATCCACATCCACACGTTGATGGCTGGCTGAGTGACATTGACCCATGACACCAGCCTCCCTCCACTGCCACTTCCTCCAAGCTGTAAAAAGCATGTCTGAATCGCAAAGGGTGGGGGCAGAGTGGGAGCGAAATGGGAGAGAGGAAGAGGAGGAGGAGGGGTGTTATGCCAAGTGTCCATGGAGGAAACACTAAAGTGCTAAGATTTGTGAATGAATTAAGGGACTGATGATTCCTCTGCTGGAGAGTTTCATCATAAAAGGAAGTAAAAACTTCTCCACCCTCTATTTCCACCCGTTTTCTTTTTACTCTCATCACTGGCTTGTGTCACCTTTTGATCACATGACCTGCTGCTTTCTCTCCCTCTACTTCTCTTCCAGCCGAAGTGACCACACACCACACGTGTCACAGGCCTACCAGACAGGGGAAACCAGCAGTGATTTAGCAAACAAGAGCTCAATCAATGGTGCAGTGGAGCGTGTAACACATGCCAGTCAAAACCTATTACGTTCAAACAGCCCTCTTCAACTTCCACTCCACTGGTCTGACCCTTGGGCTGCTAGTCAAAGAGACTGGCCAGAGAACAGCCACAGCCTTATGAAGTCAAATACTCAGGAAAAAATGGTGTCTTCAAATTGCCAAATATTGTTTAAAAAACAAAACAAAAAAATGTTAATTTATCCAGCACATTTTAATTATAAAAATAGAGTTACATGACATTATCATCAGAAAGATTTCCTGCACTAAGATCATCATAAGGGTTTACTGTGATCTACAGTGATCTGTATCCTTCTGTGGCAAAAAACAAAACATACAACCAAAAAAAAAAAAAAAAAATTGATTATCCAATATCCAATCTTATCTCCTTAAAATATATAAATATACACCAACATAAAGTTTTTTGTTTGGAAATACTCAAAATTTGTTTCATTTAATCAGTATTATGAAGATCAATTGAATTGAACATACATGCAAAGTTGCACAGTTGCATTCACTGAGTTACAAGATAAAATGTTTGTTTAAATATTTTAAAAAGTTAAAATATTTACATCAAACAAACGATATTTCAGTAATCAAACCCTCAGATTGTGTAGTAAAAACCAGAGAGGATACTACAAAGGAAGTTCAACACAGCCAGGATTTCTTTGCATTAGCTGGCTCAACAAAACCTGAAACCCCAGTTGGAGGTAACGGGTATCGCGATGGTGGCTATTGATTTTCACTGTTAAGCCAGGATTTCCGCACAAAGTGATCCCGATGAGTGCTGCCTACTCCAGTCAGACACATTATCAGATGACGTTCATAGGTTACATGCAGAATCTGTTCATAGGTTTTTAATCACTAAAAACCTATGAACAAAGGTAGGAAGTAATGAAGTACAAATACTTTGGGTATCTGTACTTAAGTAGAATTTTTTGGGTATCTGTACTTTACTTGAGTATTTATTTTTCTGACTACTTTTTACTTTTAATCCTTCCTTTTTTTACACAAATATCTGTACTTTCTACTTCTTACATTTTCAAAACAGACTCGTTACTTTAGGTTTCACACATCTAAGGAAAGTTTTTATTTCCGGTCACTGCGCCATCAAGCATCAAACGATCTGAGCCTAAATGAAGGAACAATAACAAATAAGAGACAATCGTACTGGAGTATCCTCCATCCCGGGGCTTATCGCATACAAACAGAATAAAGAGCCAAAACCATATATTTTATGTGTCATTTATAGCGCTATAATCAAAGGTTACAGTGGGCCGGACCGAGGGCAGATGTCTGTAAATTGTGCTCGCTGTACTTCCAGCATCTTAGGTAGCGCTACTGAAGACAAGCGAAAATAAAAGGAGAAACATGTGGCAGGTAATTTTAAAGCCAATGTTTCTAAATGCTAAACAAATTTCAGCAAACACGCAAAGTGTGTGCAGTTTGTCACACAGCATGTCTGCTAGCTAAAAGAAGAGCTGTTGTATTTCCAGGGAGAGAAAAGAATGAGCGATAACATCACTCAGAGGAGAAAGATGTAAGAAAGAGGACAGGAGAGGAAGAAGAGAGGTTAGATTTAAAGGTAAGGACTGCAAAACAAACTGAGGTATGCTAAATTTGTGTAATTCAAAGACTGTATGAAAATACTGCAGTGTAGTTTGTGATAAACAGGTAAGTTTGCTGTGCTGCATTTACAGTAAAGCTCTGTGTTGGACTGGTGCACAGAGGCTGTTCATGGTCAGATTTACAGGTTACATCAGTGCAGCAGAGATGAGTTTGAATCAAAGCTGCTGATGCTGAGATTTATTGTACTTTACTGTACTTTTTTACTTTTACTTAAGTAAAGAAGTTGAACCAGTACTTCAACTTTTACTAAAGTATTTTTTAACACAAGTACTTGTACTTATACTTAAGTACAGAATGTCAGTACTTTTGCCACCTCTGCCTATAAAGAACACAACAGCTTAAAAACAAAGATGTGCGAGTCACTTTAGTTTGTCAGCAGATCAAAGTGAAATTAATTTTATTGACCGAACAGGTACTCGTGTTGTATGTTCTAACAGCTGCAATTTGAACAGTGTAAAAGAGACTCAGCAGCAGGTTAGAATCAAGTATATATAAATTTCTACATTTTCTGCTTCACCAACTTGAATATCTGTAAATTCCGGCGACAATATTTGGGCTTCATTTGTGATGTTAATGAAGTACGGATTAACAACTAGCACATGTGAAACATATTCCCCCCAGCAGGGAATCTACACTGCATTTAAAGCATGATGTAAATCAAAGAATAAATGAAAATGTCGCATTTACAGCTGATTTGAACGCAACCAACTCCAGACCACGTTATGTGTTCAGCGTAAGTTACCATAGTGATTTAGCCTGGTAAAAAGAGAGCCACTTCTGTGCCACAGAAAACTCTGACTTTAAGCTCGACACAGCTCGCTAACTCATTAATCTGGCTTTGTAGTACACCCCTCAGGTCCCAGAATCTATCTGCAATTATACGAATTCCCCCATTTTTCCTTCAGTCGGCACATTGAAGAGAATGTACTGTACATGTATGTTTCACGCTTGCACCGTGTATATTATCGAGGCCCCTCTGAAGGGATGGCTCATCTTGGCAACCAAGAAACTGGAGTTTTGAAAAAGGTTGTAGTTTAACAACAAAACAAAGTGGTTAAGTTTAAGCAATAAAACAAAATAGAGAGTGAAAGCAAAAGCAAGGAACCAATGAAAACACAACTCTAATGTAAAAGTAAGAGATTTAAAATCACTGGTTCTTTGGGTACAAGGACACAAATCAGTGGATAAAAGGTTGTTGTTCAGCTAAATGTTAAATAGGGAACAACAACTGTGACTGGGAATAGAAATGAATAGATTAAATTTTGTGATTGTTTCACAAACTGCCATGAGGCTGCATTTGTAGCCAAACCTGCCTCTTGCATATTTCTAATCCAAGTCACCAATGTCAAGCACACACCCCTCGGCTTCACGGCTCGCAAAGCCTGCGACCAGTGACCCGAGTAAGTGATTCAATGTCCACTTTTTTAAACAAGTGAAGAGACAAACCACTCTGTCCCACCCTGAGAACCACAGCTCTATGCAGATGAAGAGGAGTAAACAGAGTATAAGGATACTGATAGATTTTTCATCTGTGATATAATTATGGAGATATCACAGTGAAAAGCTGACTGTGATTCCTCAGTAAAAAAGAGCTCAGTTTGCCTCATGCTAATAGCACTAGAAAATAATGTGTGATGATGGACTTGGTCCTCTGGTCTCTTGCCTTGTTCCTGTCACTGCTGCTTTAAGGATGTCAGTGCAATAGTGAGAATCCTGACATCACCTTTTGGTTTACACACATGCATCTGCACGTGTACTCGTGCAAAAAAAACAACACACACACACACATAAGCAAAAGAAGAATTTGAAACGCACACCCTTTCAAACACACACACACACACACACACACACACACACATACACACACACACACACACACACACACACACACACACACACACACGAAAGGCAGGCTGCGAGCAAGCTGGGTTTTTGTGTAGCACCACATGCGAATGAGGCTAAAAGAAGTGAAATGAACCCTTTGAGTCAAAGAGGAGCTTGGGGCGTGCTGCAGGCAGAGAGCTCAGTCAGAGAGGGAGCTTGGCAGGCAAATGCGCCTTCTGTTGACAGCTTCCACTGAACATCTAATGGCAAGAGATGGGGGCCCACAACCGCTTTCTTCCATGCCATTGGTTTCCCATTTTATCACATTTAGTAGGGCGCCTCTCAGCGCATTTGTAAATATGTCAAGTCACCATTCATATTTTACAGTTATTAGCATTGTCTCTCAATTTCTTTTCTGAATGATGTTGTTTTTCTTCGTTTTCTTTCTCAGGAAAGTTCTTTGTTTCAGCTCTTTCTGTTCAGAGTTAGAGAACAGGGCTAGGCACTGATGCCTTAGAGACTAGGCTTTTTTGGAGAAGGGGTTTATGTATTCTTTATGATGTGATATACAGCCTGAGAGAGGGAACACTGGGTAAGAACATACCAATGCCAGGCTACGTTCTCAGCATGATATGAGGATGAAAATGATATGAGAATTTCTGAGTGCTTGCTCTCTTTCTGTCAATACCTGGGGCTGCACTTGTAAGTGAATGGTCCATCACCATTTTCAAGGTGCTTTCGCACAATTCCTGATGTCCTTATATAGAACAAAGGTAAACAAACAAATGGCTCTATATCTATATATAGATATAGATATATATATATCTATATCTATATATACACACACACACACAAAGGTAACAAGATAACAATTTTAAACAATTTTAACTTCAAAGCTGCACCTTATCAATATTTTTGTAGCGTCAGTGAACTGAATAAATGTGAAAATGACACTGAGACTTATCGCCACATTTTACTATCTTTCAGCTAACTGTTTTGAGTTTAGGGCCTGTGTGTCTACTAGTTTGATTCAGTCTTGTTTATGTCAGCCGAGTTTTGGTCTCAGCGGGCGGCTATTTTCAGCAAAAAACAAACAAACCTACAAACACACACAAAAACCAAGCAACCCTCAGCAGGGAGCAGTTTTCATAGACAAAAAAAAAAAGAAACACCAGCCCAACACTAAATGACAGCCTGTGGACAAAGTTTTAGCAACTGGCCACTTGAAACTGTGAAATAATTAGCAATTCAGTTGCCAAACACCCCAACTTCTTCTCAAGACTTGGTGAAGATGAAAATGGAGGAAAAAGAAAACCGAGTATTGGAATATTGAAGTTGTTCTGTGTTTGCTGAATGTGTAACACAATAACTTTGTGGGACATTTGCAGCCTGTATTACTGTCCCCAGCAATTGAGTTATAACTGCTGCAGCAAAGGAACAACATAAATAAATGACACCATGACAAGTTGGAAACAATTAGACAGAAAGATAAGGTATTTGATAACAATGGCGAAAGGTACTTAACAAATAAGAAAACTGCACCTAGATTTTAGACAGCTGATCCATTTCTTGCTATAACCATCTTAGCATTTATATTTTATTTGCCTGTACATCCGTGAGTGAGTTAGCAATCATAAACACACCTCTAAACATTCAACTATCTTTCTCAGCTCCAGCAGGTTTAAAATTCAAAAGGATGATAGTGCTCAGAACCTTAAAGTTTTTGCCTTCGGGACACATAATGAGGACTTTCTGTGTGGTGCACTGTAAAGAATGACATCATTACATAAAGGTGCCTTACCCTCAGCTCTCGTCTTGTGTCTAAAGACCTTTAGAAGAAAGGCCACATCTCTGGCGATAATTCCAATTAATATTTTCCCCTCTGTGCTGTATATGCATACATCACCTTGATGTGGCCACTGCTTTGAATGCACTGAGGGAAAGAAAGTACTTTTCTTAATGTGTGAAAATGATAAACATGTTGTTCCTTGGCTATCTAATTTGCTATGATGGTATTAATCAGTGTTGCACGGCAGGCGATGGTGAAGCGGAAAGGACAAAATGAAACAGAACATTAGTCAATGAGAAGAATGATGTATTACCTGTTCACTCATAAAGTCATTGAGTGGGCAAATTAGAGAAAGAACTTGCTGTTCACATGACTTCGGCGCCCTGTGTAAATATTAAACTGCAGTACAAAAAGAGGAGCAAAGACACCTAACGCAGCTGATTTGACACAAAATGGCAAGATTTATCTTAAAAATAAAAATCTATCTATCTATAGCACTGTGCAAAAGTCTCAAGCCATCCATCAAAGTCAATAGTCTTCAGGAATAGTTCTCCAGGCTTCTTGAAGGACATTCAAAGCTCCTCTTTGGATCTTTGCTGCTCTTTGTTCTGTTCTCTGGAAAGATGATCCCACACTGCTTCAATAATGTGGAGGTCCGGGCTCTGGGGAGGCCAATCCATGACTGATAGTGTTCCATTGTGTGTGTTTTTTTTTTGTATCCAGGTATCTTTTACTGCATTGGCAGTGTGTTTGGGATCATTCATCATTGAAAAATGAAGCCGTTGCTGACCAGATGCTTTCCAGATGTTACTGCATGGTGATTCAAACTCTGATGGTACTTTTCTGTGTTCATAATTCCATCAATTTTGACAAAATGTCCAACACCACAGGCTAAAATGCAGCCCCAAACCATGAGAGAGCCCCCACCGTGTTTTATGGATGGCTGTAAACACTCACTGTTGTTCCTCTCTCCTGACCTCCGCCGTACATATTAATGATGATTTGAACCAAAGATTTCTCATTTGGATTCATCACTCCATTTTCTCCTGTGCTACTCTTGTCCAGTTTTTCAAAATTGTTAAGGACACACTGCAGACCATGCAGACATATGCCAAGTTTTTGGCTAATACCTCTTTGGGAATCATTTTGTTAGTGAAAAAATACTATTTTATGTCTGTCAAACTGTTATCAAACTGTTTTTGTCGATTCAAGAAATGAAAATAAATGGTGTGTTTTTGCAACAGGCTGCCAGTAACCAAGTAAACCAAAAGATGCAATATAAAATTGGTTCTTTGCTAAGTTGTCTCTTATTTGTAGACACAACATTGCTTCATCGCTTGAGTCAGGTGCCTTTTTTTAAATGCTTGACTGATCCAAAGGTCAGTGTTAATTGGCTTACCAACAACAACAACAACAAAAAAAAAAAACAGGTACAAGGACTGGACTAAAAAAGAAAAACTTTGAAAGACCTTCTTAATTTCTGGAGAACTATTGCTCAAGACCACTTTAAAAAATTGCAAGACTGCTCATTGGAAGCAAAATATTTTTTAAAATGAGGGGTCGCTCAAGATGTTTGCACAGCACTGTATCTACATTTTTATCAAGCACACAGTTGGATTTTAGAATTTATAGACATATTAAGTTTAAATCTTTCTTAACAAGGATGAAAATGCAGACTTATCTGATATTTGTGTCTCCATTTTTGGAGATACTGTATCACTCAGTGTGAACTTCACTGTCACCAGGCGAGCTGGAGTTTTTGGCCTCCTCTTCAGAAACTGTAGCACCCCTCTTCACAGTCTCTTCCTTCTTCGCCATGGAAGGACGCTGAAATGAACACATCAGAAATGTAAAAACAGTTATCAAAAGAATTTTTATATGACAATAATGCTGCAATTAGAAAGATTCACTCAAAGCAGCCTTAACACTGTGACTGCAGGCCTATGGAGAAGATTTCAGTGTAAACTCAGTTTTTAATCTATGGCATTTCTTAACTGTAAGGTGTATGTATGTATGTAAGGTGTTTGTATGTTACTGAAAAAAAAAACAGTATTATGAATTTATTACTAAAGTGGACCACACAGGTTACCTAAAAACACAGTGGGGAAAACCTAAAGTCATAAATGATTGTATTTTTTTTCTCTGTTAGGTACTTGTTAGATTCCCTTTTCCATAAACAGTAGTACCAACAGTACACACAAGTAGAAAATATTATACAATCAAATTAAATTTTGATTATGTTTGACCCATATAGTTAATACTACTGCAAAAGTTGCCTTTGAAATATGGTTGCAAACACCGTTTCCACTCCTGTGCTGTGTAACATGGTACGTTCAAAGTTAAAAAATAAAGGAGAAAGACAAAATGTGGAAGCCAGTCATAGAGGAGACAAATTTAAAGACAAATGAGACAGAACAGCAAAACTCTGAGGAAGAAGTCATGGAGTAACGAGAGCAAGAGAGACTGTGAAAACTGGTGGATGGACAGAACGCTGGGGGAGGAGTAAGGAGGTTCCTGAGAGAAGAGGAGAGAGGGGAGCATGGGGGACGGAGCCAGACCTCTAACAAGTGATTATACTGAACCCCCCCCATCTCGCCTCTCCCTATTCTCCCCCTCAGGGCATGGGGACAAGCGAGCAGCAGGCTGGCATTGTCTGCATGTGTGTGTTTACGTGTATCTATATATATGTGTGTGCATGTGTGTTTGCACCCTGCCTGTTTCAGCATATTGTGCCCTCAAACACAAAAAGATGATTAGTGGGATTTTCTGTTGGCTGAACAGCATGCCTTTAAGACTGAGACAGCTGGTAAAGGATGTTCAAGATGAAATGGTCCTGGGGTCTCCTCGAAGCCATTCCACTTGAAGAAAAGACAGAAAATAAAAACAGTTTCAGGCCAGCATATAGTGCGCCGCTCTATTCATGCACTGTGCTGCATATTACAATGAAGTCAGCTCATTCACAAAGCTGCGTGTTATCGCTGTGATGGACAGGTTGGGATTACTGTAAACATTTCTCTTTACTTTTTCCATTACATGTGTTTAAGTATAGTTCATTTTACACACACACACACACGCACACACACACACTAAGGTGTCCCTTTTGCCCAAAGGTTAAACAAATATATTGACTTTAATCAAACTACACATTTAAAAGCTTGACTCATATTAAAACAAGGGACAAATCTCGGCATTCCTTCCAAGCTCATATAAATCCAACAAACAATATCTATTTATTCCTTTATGCAATATGCCTTTAATAAACATAGTGTCAGAGGGAAACCAAATCATCCACGGCTGAGAGCATGTAAGAAAATCAATTAAAATGAAGTCACGGAGCCGGCTGCCCAATTGTCTGTGGCAGTTATTTGATATAATATGGTTAATACTACTGGCTGGGTAAATTAACACAATTCTTCCACCGTATACTGTGTGTGTCTGTGTGCGTGTTTGTGTGTGTAAGTGTGTGTGTGTGACAATAAGGGGGAGGTTTGACGGAGGGCACTTGGCTCCCAGGGGACCTCTGGGAGTCAGAGTAATACAGCTTGAAGTAAACAATAGCAGTAGCTGACCAGAGGACCTCAGATGCGTGCAGGATCTACTAGGCTATAATTGAAGATATAATAAATTTTCAGTCCCTCTACACATGCACTACAACTGCATGATGAATTGTGAAATGATCAAGAGCAGCAATTCTATTGTTATGATTAGTATATGTGCAATTAACAGCATTAAAACAAACAGTAGGAAGTGAAAGAGTTAACTAGTGACCGCCAGGCAGCAGCTGCTGTCAGTAAATTTGCTCGATTAACATTATGGGAATTGCTCACTTTCTGTGGGGAGTTAGCTGGGAAGATCCACACTATTTAACCTGCAGTGCAGAACTTCTGTCTCTCACACCAAAGCTCTCACTATGTAATTATTATGGCTTTAACAAGAAATGCCACATTTATCATTTTTTCTCTGATTGCAGTTTCTTTTTTACGTGGAGTATCAAAAACTTTTCTCTGAAGCTTCCGAGGTTGTTCTGCAATAGGCTCCACCATACTTTTAGTTTATGTAAACCTACGTCATCCCTGCTACTGCAGTTACTCCCTGCTTCATCTCTGGTAAACCATCTATTTCTGGCTGATGTGAAAAAAAAACGTCACCACCACTGTGCCAGCACAGAAATATCACTGCAAACAAAAGATTTAAAACTTTGATGTACTGCAGTGAAACTTACATGGCACCGATGAGCTTAATTATTATTGTATGAACACATATGGAAAGGGCTACTGTTAAGCCCCCCGCAACCCCTACCGTCTTCAGGTGCTGCCTGGGTTTAATTGCTGATTGACCTGATGAGGAGTGCACAGAGACGTGTCTGAGGTTGGCTTTGGAGAGACACCACTTCTTGTCCTTATGCTCTTTGGGGTGCAACTGTTTTAGCTGAGCTTATTAAGTAATTTAAAATAAAAACCCATGTTTCTTAAAACTCTGGTGTCAGTCTCCACCTTATGTTGCTGTGAAAATGATACTTTTTTCGAAATGCTCCATTTCCGTGTAAACGGGCGAAAAGGCTACTTTTTGAAAATGGGGGCACTTGCACATGTGCACTATGGTTGGGGCTCCTATAGCCACACCGCCAACTTGTGGCCTAGCAATGGAAACTGCAGCGTTTTCAATGAGATTGTTTCTGAAACATTGCCGTCTGAATGTGTTACTTTTCGAAAAAGAAAACAGCGAAACGACAACGTTTACACTGAAAATGTTCTCATGTAAACGGGGCCAAAAATCAAAATAACTGGGATTTATAATAAATTTTAAATACATATAGATGTTTTTATTTGTTGTATGTGTGACGATGTTTGTGCAAAGTTTTCCTGAGATTGTCCCACCTGTTAAGGAGGAGATCGGTACAGAGATAAAAGACATACATGCTAGCTTAGCTTAGCACATAGACCTGGTTTAATCCAACAGCCTAGCATAAAATTCAAGCCACCAGCACCCCTAGAGACAATAATTTATTTTTCTAATCTGCACAATAACAAGTGTAAAACAATTTGCTTATTTATTTATTTATTTTATTTTTTATCTGCGCTTATATACATTGCTCACTGCAGGAAACCCATGGAGACTCAAGGTAGGTACGTACTTCTTCCAGTTAGAGTAGCTAATGGCATTTATTTATTTTTAAAAATCCGTTTAAGTACAAATTATGTGTGCTCAAGGAAAGTAAAAAAATGTATCACCTCTGCTATTTTAGCAAGAGATTATTTATAAAAGGAAAATGAGTTTTTCATAGTTTAGCTAGTCAAGATGGTGTTGCTATTTTAAACTTCTTTGAACATTCTCAAGTTAAATTCTTTTACCTTGTGTAAGATGAGTAAAATCAAAACCAAAACCTTTTTCTCATTGTTAATGACTTTGTAGCAGTCAGATAAATAAGGTGATATAAAAAATACAGCATTTTTCTTAAATGAAGGGGAGCATGAGATGAAAGCACCTCAAAACTGTACTTATAAAGTACACTTGAAAAATTATATTTAGATACAGTGCATCACTCTCATTTACTGAGATATTGTCTTGCCTTAGTTTAGCTGTAATTAAACGTAATAAAATTTTTAAAAAAGTTAAATAACTATAGTTTAAATCCTGAGTATTTATTTATATATTATCTACATAATTTGATGTTTATATTTGTACAAACATCTTATTATAATAACTTACTATAATACGTGAAATATGTGTTTCATATGTGTTTCATATGTGTCTGTCTTTCTTTGTTTTTCTGTGAACTCTACCTAGATGATCAAGAGGGTTCTCATCTATATCAGATAAAATGAGGCCACCATTTTGCCTACCTATCCACAGGCTAAAATGCCCCGTTTTTAGCATTTATGCACCTATAGCACCTTATAAAAGCATCTTTTAAATTTCATGGCAATAACATCTCATTTGTATTCACAAAAGCTGAATTGTACTTGCTTAGCAACCACCTAGTAAAGGGCTAAAACAACCCATTTGTTAGCATATAAACAACATGTGCCACATTTTTTTTATATACTTTACTCATTGTGATTAATTATATCAGTTAGCCAAGAGCACAAACAGACCAAACATGGTAGCAACATGTAGCATGGCCATGGACTAAGAAACTATACCCCACATATTTAAGACTCAGCTGTAATTGATTAAAAGTCAGTTGAATTTTATGGTAAGGAAACAAAGTTTAAAATATTTTTAACTAATTATTTAGGAGTAATATATCCACAGGCTTTTTATTATTATTATTATTATTCTTTTTTGCTGCCACATTTCTCTCTTGTTTTTCCTTCTCTGCTTCAATTTTATATTTACCCGTAAGAACTCTCCATCTTATTCTGGCTCCTTCTTTCTCACTCCTGAACCACATGGCCAATCGTTGTTGGTGGTGCACTGTACTGTGATGCATGGACTTCAGTGGATCGTTTGTATGGTGTCATAGAGCGATTGATTCTGCTGGTGGTGGAGGGGGGAGACCAGGAGAGGGGAGGCGGGCAGAGGGGCGGTGGCCAGCTACCCCCCTTCCCCCCAAGGCCTGCTGGGAGAAGGAGTTGAAGCCAGGCGCTGAGCTGGAGGGCGGTACTGAGGGTCACAACACATTGTTCTCCCCTCTCAACCCGTCTGGAACCTGTCACACACTTATAATGGATGGTGAAAGAAAGACTTTGAAGAAAAGAAAGGGGGTAGGAAGTGGAAAAAAAGAACAGAGGTATTTTTGGATTTTTTCCAGCGATTTTGACAAATGAAGGATCAATCAAGCCCTCGGCCTTTTTAGAAAAAAATATGATAGCTGTGCATCTGTTTTCAACAGCACAGAAAGGGTGAAGAAGAAATATTATTCCTGAATGTTTGGCCCCCTTTTTTTGTTGGATTTGCATTTACTGTCTCTACATGTAGTTAATGACTTTTAAACAAGCTATTCTAAATCAAATTTACAATAATAATTCAAATTAATATAAAAAAACTCTGTACATTATTAATATTAATCCTTTTACAAAGAGAGACATACATAAATCTTCAGATTCCAGCTGTTGGTGTTTGTTTGGTAATCTTTAAGATTCGTGACTTTACTGGAGAGTTCCTGCAAATATATTTTTTAGTTTGTTTTACAAAGTAAAGCTGTGACTTTGTGCTGTGCTGTTTGAGAAATATGAGCTGGTTGCCAGCCTGAAACCTTTCTCGCACAACATGACCAAACTATGGAAGCTTGTTTCCACCACAAAAAAAAAAAAAAAAAAATTCAAGTTATTTTCTCAAAATTTTGAGAAAATAATTGGAAAATTTTGAGAAAATAGGTTGAACTTTCAAGTTAATTTCAACCTATTAACTTTAAATTTGGAGTTAGCTCTGCCAATCAGGGAGATCTGTGAAGGTATGTAATTTCCTTGTTAGGAAGTAGAAGGCTGAAGGCATCAGCTGTTCAACAGTTCAACATGAAAACATTGATTCCTTACCTTTTATGCAGCTCTTATTCACTAGAAAGCATTCAAAGGTCAAAAACCTGACGACAGTTTGTTCACCATTGCAATACGCTGCGAGCTAACTGTTACTGTCGCTACCCGATTTTGAGTTTGCATGCCTTGGTATCATCTACTTCCGAGTAACAAGGAAATGACCTCTTTTACGGAGCTTCGTGATTTGCACAGCTAACTCGAAATTTTGATTTATTGACACAAAATTTTGAGATACATAACTCAAAATTTCGGCTTATTAGCTGGAAATTTCGACTTATTTTCTTGAGATACTGAACTTGAAATTTTGAGTTATGGATAGTAAAAGAATTTTTTTTTTTTCAGCAGCACAAACAAACTTCCATAAAATCCAGTTGATCCTTTTGTTTGAAATTGCTTTTTAAAGCTTTACTTTTTTCCACAACACTGTCACTGAATGACATGTTTTTAGAAAACAACTCCTGAACGGTGAATGTCGGAACCAAGGTTACTATAGCTAACTAAAACTAGACTTAAAAACTAAAATTAGATGTGAAATAAAAACTAGACTTTTGAAAAAAAATTTAAAGTAACTCAAAAGATTTTCTGAACTTGGAAAAATAACTAAAATAAAAATATAGAGGAAATATCCTTAGATTTATTATTTCTTACTTTGGTAAAATGGGTTATCACAGCTTGCTTGATGAGGCTTTGAATGACATGTTTATTGAGTCTTATGATGTCTACAAGACTGTGAGTCAGCTGCTTTCAAAACGTTCTGTGTTTTTATTGTGATACCCGTATTAATGTTCCTAAATCTCAGCTTTGGTATATGTTCCCTCATTCAGTAATACCGTATTTTTCGGACTATAAGCCGCTACTTTTTTCCCACGTTTTGAACCATGCGGCTTATAGCCCGGTGCGGCGTTTCTGTGGATTTTTCTTTAACCACCAGGGGGCTCTTTAGCAGGATATGAATCATGGGACGTCAAAGTTGGAAATCAAAGAAGAAAGCGCCAACAAGTGCTAGCAGCAGGCACAAAAGAGATTTTTTTCAAACTCCCTCATCATGGAAACCACAAAAAGAACTTCCTATGATGCCGCTTTTAAGTTGAGGGCTATCGACCTGGCACTACAGGAGGGAAATAGAGCCGCTGCACGTAAGCTCGGCGTGAACGAATCAATGGTGAATTGACTTGTTATAACTCAAATTTGGGGTTGTCTGTCCCCCTCTGCTGAGTGCCGAGTAATTGTGGAAAACCGAGAGCGGCGGAGATACCAGCGGCTTATAGCCCGGTGCGGCTTATATATGTACGTTTCCAGTTTTTTCCAAAAAATTTGTAGGTGCGGCTTATAGTATGGTGCGCTCTATAGTCCGGAAAATACGGTAATTAAAAAAGACTAAAACTAACACTGAAATGAATACAAATAAAACTAAAACCTAACCCTTTTCAAACCATAACAACTAAACTGAAACGAGCAAACCCACTCTCAAAACTAAACTGAATGAGAAACAAAAATTGTAAATGAAATAAAAATTTAAAATTAATTTGAAAATACAAAACCATAATAAGGTCAGGTCTGAACTTTCTATGATAGATAAATAAAACAAACATAAAAATTACAACCCTATTGCTCCACAGGATCATGTGAATCTTAACTATATTCAATGGTAGCATGTTGTTACAAATGATAGTCTTTTAATTCTCACTTTTTACAATGTGCAGGCATTGCAACTACAGTATGGTTGAGGCTAGTAATAAATAAACTATGGTTGCTTAGCATGCATCACTTTGTTGCTGCTACTGTAGTTGATCCCTAGTGGATGTTCCAGGCTATGGATACTTAGGTAACCCTCTAATGTATTTTCTACCAGGTCATATGTCAATCAGTGATATCCTGCGATCTCGCTGATAGTCGCTTCAATTATCTTGAAGCTGAGAAACGTTTTGCGTCATCAGTAGTTATTTTGCCCATTGTCGTTTTACGTTGCTGAATGTTTTTGACTTTCTATGGTCTCAGTCGCTGCTAGTCACTTCCTGTGTGGACGGGGAAAAGGCATTTATTACAGGTCTGTAAGACGACGATGGGTCTCCTGTATGTGAATCACATGTGCTACAAACCACCCCACCAACATCCACACCCTGAATGCCCCACGGGTGTCAAACCACTTCCTGTTCTGGCATTGAATGTGAATCATAAAGTGAAGACTCATCTTATACAGAGAGCTTCTGGTGAGATTGAGCATTTTTATTGTCACTGCAATTACTGCCTCATCACTTTCCTTTTAGATCGGCCTGCAAGTGTGACAAGGAATGAATGCACTATTGTACATTTCATTCATCTACTGCTCATATTGTGATACATCAGCACCTAAAAGTACTGTGGAAGCTGTGGCTCAGGAGGTAAAGCAAGTCATCTACTAATCAGAAGGTTGGTGGTTTGATCCCTGGCTGCTCCAGTCTGCATGTGAGAGTATCCTTGGGCGAGAAACTGAGCCCTGAGTTGCGCCTGATGGGTTTATATCTGTAATTTTAATATATATATATATATATATATACTCATGTATTTATATATCCATCCATCCATTTTCTTGTGCTTATCCAATTCAGGGGAGCTGGAGCTTATCCCAGCTGCCACAGGGCAAGAGGCAGGGTACACTCTGGACAGGTGGCTAGTCTGTTGCAGGACTAGGCACGGCAGACATGAACTTGCGATGAGTGATAATGCTAAGTTATGACAGCCCTTTTCCTGTGGATCAAATTATGACAACAGCTGAGCAACTACTGATAGATCTGAAGATCCTGAGAGTATAAAACCTCTCATCAGCAGCCCCAGAATGAAGACATGGAACAGGGCACCAGCTGACAGAGCCTCCCTTGGTATGTGTGATTTTGCGTAGGATATTGTTGGCACTCTGGACCTTGCATGTGTGGCACAGTGCACCTCCACTGTTCCATGTCTACATCAAGGAGCCGTGGGTGTGTTCAACTTGCAAATGATTGCAGATCAGTGGGGCTTGATCTCTCTTGTGAGCCCCTGAACAAAAACAAAATCCCTCCAGCGCAGCCGCATAGAAGAATGACAATATATGTCAGAGAGTGTGACACGACTCTATGAGATACTATATCACATGGGTCAGTGTGCTCATGTTAAGTCCAGCTCTCACTTCCCTTCCTCTCACACAATATTTCTCTCGCCTAGCAGCACTGTCTGAGTATTTCTGAGGTCCATTTGAAGGGGAGCATATAACACAAAGGCAATGAGGCTTAATTAAGACACTTTAGCAAGTGATCACAGTGGGCAGATGGCTTTCTGTAGTGGATCCAAGCTCAACGACGGGACACTGTGAAGTTGAAAAGAACTGCCAAAGGGGGCTCTGCAAGTGGGCTTCCCTTCTCACCAGCCAGACGGGTGGAGGGTCAGGTGATGGATGGAAAAAGATGCACGGGTGAGAGGGGTGAAGACCGAAAGGGGGACCACCCTGCTTTCTTTTATTAAAGGAAAAGGTATCCTTTAATAAAAGGAACATGCATTAAGGATTGATGACAGCTATTATAAAACACTGTAAAAAAGCTGTGACCAGTGAATCTCATGATGCTGTGGGATTTCTGTTCAGAATAGACATCCATGTAGACAGTGTTACCACTCACAATAGTTGTCGTCACTGCTCTCTTTCAGCCCTGTAAGACAGCATGGCGTGTCTCATTTTTAGCTCAGTGTGTTTGTCAATCCTCAGCTGGCCCTGCTCCAGCAGCAGACAGATCAGAGGATTATGTAAGCTGGAGGGGCCTTGAGCTAAGTGTGCTGAGAGTTACTCAGAGGTGTGATTTGACAATCTACGTGCCAAACCATCGCCCAGCCCTCAATACATGCAATAGATGTTAGTGATCACATATCCAGAGGGGTAGAGCGAGCAGAAAGAAAGCAAACCAATATTTTTGTTCTGTTTACTCTCAGCACTCTTCTTCTCCTGTGTTGCTGTTTCATTTATGTGAGCTGAAGGGGGGGCGGGGTGGATGGAATATGGATAGAAACAGGTAAAAAGCAGCAATTTATCTTCAAGAAAACTCAGCTGGGGTAGTATTTTTTTTATTTATTTATTTATGCTGTTGTTTTTTTGCCTAAAAGCACAGGACAGATAAAACAGAGAAGATTGCCACTAGCTATTCACGATTATCTTGTTGACTCATGGAAAAGCTATAGAGAAAAACTTGTTTTTTTTGTTTTTTTTAGGGAGTACGTAAAACAGTGTTTTGCTTAAGATGTATGCCTATGCCTCATACTATGATTTATTTATAAAAGTGCATCAAAACCACTTTTTTTATAAAAATTATGTGCGAAACAAATAATCCTTCAATGTCATGATCTTTACCCAGTCACCAGAAATACAAGTGGAGACTTGAACTTCGTGTTTAAAGCTACCTGAAGACCTATGGACAGTCTCACAAGAAGATATTGTAATATATGGGGCGTATGAATATTAAAAACAACTTCTGTGTCTGCCTCATCTACTGCACATTTACATAATGTATGTTTAGTTACAGCTTTTGACTCCTTGGTTAAAAAAATAATAATAAAATTAACACTATTAATGTGGAAAACAGAAATAACTGATATATAATATTAAATAAATATGTCAGTGTATCTAAAGTTTTTAAAATTATATAAATGCAACTGGACACGCTTCAGTACATAACATATTACACCTTGTCATTATTTATCTAACAAAAACTCAGCCAAAATGTAGAAACGGTGGGAAAAGCGACGTATATCCCATTTATCTCTCACATCTCTGTGGAGGAATTTTGGCCCACTTTTCTTGTCAACGTTGCTTCAGTTCCTTGAGGTTTGTGGGCATTTATTTAGGGACCACTCTCTTAAGGTCCCACCACATCATTTTAATCGGGTTGAGGTCTGGACTTTGACTGATCCATTGCAGCACCCTCATTCTTTCCTTTTGCAGCCATTCTGTTGTAGTTTGGTGCTGTGCTTTAGCTGAAGGACAGATGGACTCACATTTGAGTCTAGAATACTTTGGTGTACAGAGGCGTTCATGGTCAACTCAATTTCTGCAAGTTGCCCAGGTCCTATGGCTGCAAAACAAATCATCACCCCTCCACTACCGTGCTTCAGTTTGTTTGAGGTGTTTGTGATGATATGCTGTGTGTTTTCAGCCATAAGCACATTGTTCCAAAGGTCTTGTGGTTTGTTCAGGTGCAACTTTGCAAACTTAGGACCTGGTAAGGAACAAATGATTATTTTATCATGTCCTGATACATAAAGCCGTAGAACTGAAAGAGGGGATACTCCCCCCATGACTCTATAATATGTTTTCCATTTAGATAGCTTTTAATGTATTTTGTCCCCTGTGTGACATGGACTATAGTTTGTGTGTAGCATTATGTTCCTCAGTTATGAAAGTTGGTGAGTATCTGTCCATAATCCCTGTGTACTGGTGCATTGTTGATGCACATGACTGTTGTGACTCGAAAAGCTCCTTTGAAGTTTCTGCCGTGACAAGTCGCTGAGCTATGGATGAATGGACGAACATGGGCATCGGCAGCCCTGCCAGCGTGGCGCCCATTCCTTTGAAACAGCCAAGGTAAACGTATGCAGCGTGCTATTTTCATCCCTCCGTGGCTGTCAACCTAAATCTGCCTCTCCAACCGGTCATTTTTATCACTTGCCAAAACTGCCAACTGGTGATAAACTTTTAAGTTAGTTTTTAAATTTCATTTCCCTAGAGTCAAACCGAGCAGGAGTCAGCTAGAATTTGTAATGAATTGCCCAAGGGCAAAAATGTTTTGTTTTTTCCCCTGCACCCACTTGCGCAGAAAAGAAACAAATAAACTGAAAAAAAGGAATAGAGGAAGAATTGCACACAGACAGCAAGGCGAGCCTACAGACATCAGGAAAATAACAGGCTCCCATTATCTATTTATCTATCTGTCTGTCTATCTGTCTATCTATCTGTCTGTCTGTCTGTCTGTCTATCTGTCTGTCTGTCTGTCTGTCTGTCTGTGCAAGAAGAGTCAGGCGGTCGAAATAGCGAGGCAGCACTTGTTAGAGAGGTAATATCAGGGTATAAATAAATCCTCTGTATCACAGATGGGGGAAAGAAAGAGAGTGAGCATAAAGAGAGCCATTCATCAGTCTCCCGGGGGAGCGGGACAAATTAAAGCCCATAAAAGGGCCTCATTACTGGGGGCAGCTCTCCTGTCTCAGCCTCCTTCATCCTTCCATATCACCTCTCTCACTCTCTCATTTTCTCTGTTTCTGCTTCTGTTTTCTCTCTCTCTCTCTCTCTCTCTCTCTCTCTCTCTCTCTCTCTCTCTCTCTCTCTCTCTCTCTCTCTCACACACGCACACACACACACACACTCACAAAACACCATAAGCACCACCACTATCAGGGGGAAATTATACACATAAAACACTAAGGATTCCAGTGCTGCTGCTAATATGTCCGTATGACAATGTCCACAGGCACTCGCTGATTCATTCCATTGTGCTGAGCACACACACGCGTTCTTTGCATATTGTATTTTAATTGATTGTTATAGCAGGTGATGAAACCACTCTGTGACTGTTTTTGTGCTTACTTAGAGTACCTTTTGATCATTCTGACTTATGAGGGCTTACACATTTGCATTTTAATTATTTTTACTTAGTGTTGTGGAAAGGTGCAAAACACAGAGCACTTGAACTTTTAGACCTGCAGCAAGACTTAATGAAAGGGCAATTTTCACACATTATGCTCTTGTATAACATCTCATTGAGGACTGAGCCTAGCTGATGAGGAGGTAATGTTGCTGCTGCCAACTGAAAGATTACATTATCCTCAGTCCGTTGAGGAACACCTCACTGAAAAGCAGGAAGTATGGCGGAAAGTTTATTTCCATTTTTCCACACTTCAAAAGACGCAAAGAGTCTGGAGATGAAACGCAAAACATAGATGTCCTAAGATTGTGTTTATGTCTTGCTTTTCTAAAACATGCCTGCATTTCAAATTCTCATTCACAGTCATCCGAAAGCATGACCTTACTCAATCAAGAGCTTTGAATTTCTTAAACACACATTTTTGTGTGTAGTCATAAACGTAATGTCTGAGTGCTCAGATAAATATTTTACAGGTGCCACAGCATGCCTGTGGAAGAGGAAGACCTTAAAGGATATGTGATGTTATGTCATTAAGAAGACAGCAGAATGTAGGATGATACAGAGGGTGGCTTCAGCACAGCACCAGAACATGTTGGTTCTTATCCTGTTAGGCCGCAAGGGAGAGCCTTACGTATGTGGCTGATGAGAATTTATGGCCAAAGAGAGAGAAGTGTCTGTATGACCAGTGATTCCCGGCATTGTTTTGCTACTGTAATATATTGTTGCACATAGTAGGCCTGTGCTTTGTTGTAACACTACATGTTTTTTTTGTTTTTGTTTTTTTTGGGGGTTCTACAAAATGGTGTGCAGCTAGGCGTAGCATTTTGTAGCTATGCAGATGACACCGTGATTTAGTTAGCTCTCTCACCAAATGATTTTGGTGCTGCTGATTTATTATTTCAAAATTTCTGTCATCTCAACTGAAAGAAGACCGATCCACTGTTCCTATTTGGAATTTAGGGAACTAAAGACTTCAACCTATGTGAGAAATCTTGGTGTGATTATAGATGAGGACCTTATTTTTACTGAACATTTGATTACTGTAATTAAATCAGCTTTTTGACATCTCTGAAAAATTGCTAAAGTAAAAGATTTATATATCTCCTCTAGTGTTTACTAGAACAGTTAGTTCAGAATGTTGCTGCTACAATTTTAGTACATCACTCCAATTCTCAGCTCCCTGTGCTGGCTATCAGTAAAATATAGAGTTAAATTCACAGTATTACTTACTGTTTTCAAATTATAAAAGGGTTTCGACTTGAAACATATACACTGGCGTGTTTAATAATTATAAACCTGACCGATCTTTAAGATCTGCAGGAGCAGGTCACCTAGTGGTGCCTAGACACAAAAATAAACAGGGTGAATTAGCCGCTATGCTGCTCTCTGCTGGAACCAGCTACCCATAGAGGTTAGATTTGTTCAAATTCTAGCCATTTTTAAACAGAAGCTTAAGAAGCATTATTCACCAGTGCTCTCAACTAATCAGCTAGCTGTACTTTTAACTTGGCAGTAAACTTGTATTTATATCTTATGTAATTTGACTTTTTCTCTCTTTTACTTGCTTCTTGTTTTATTCATGTTTAGTCTTTTTAAATCTACTCTTACTTTATGAATTTTCCTTTAAATCTGTTTTTAACTTTATCCTGTAAAGCAATTTGAATGGCTGTGGTGTTTGAAAGTTGCTATATAAATAAACTCACCTTGCCTGACTGCTTGTCTACAAGTTTTGTTCTTCACAGTTTCTGTACTTGTTATTGTGCTGTGTGACCATCAGGAAAGAAGAATATAAAATCATGTGCATTTGAAGAAATACCCAATAGCAGTTGTCTAAAAAAATAGCTGGATGTCAGAATACTGATATCTGCTGTTCTGACAAAATATGTAAACATTTTGACCTTGTTGATTTACAGACTATCAGTAAACTTTTATCTTAGTGGCGATGACTTATTCATTGACAAGAGAACTTCATTTTTAAACACGAATTAAAAGGATTATGAGTTAATCTCTTGGGAGAGTTACAGCTTTTTGCAGGTTAACTATAATGCCTTGCTGCATGTGTGAGCTACTTTGGGAAATGCATCTTTCGAGTCGAGAACTTCAAAACTCTTGCAAGAAATGTGAAGAAAGCAACTGAGGAAAAACTGCGAGAGAAATTTAGAAAAATAACTTTGAAGCTTGAAAAAGGGCACACCAAGTTTTTCAGAATGGAAGTCAAACAGTTTTTGTTTTGTTTTTAAATCCTGCAATAAAAAAATTTTTCGGCCGCTTGGCAGAGGCTCAACATTGTCATATCATATCTTAAGCTGTTGTTAGCAAGCGGTTGTTTATTTACAGCAGTTACGTAGGAATATTGTCTTTCATTTCTTGGGAAAATATCAGCACCTGCCTACTGTGGCAAAAAGCAAAGATGTAACAGCAGGAGAAAGAATGAAATTTTAAGCTGCACACCTATGGCTTTGTAAAACCAAAGGGGGGACTATAGATTTGGGTGATTATTCCCTTTTTGGCTCATCAGTGTCATCATTTGATAAACATAAACCTTAAAGCTGCCCTGTGGAGTTCTCTTCTGCACAAGCTATAGTCCCATCAAAATGTGTTAGACACGTCCTTCTGAGACGGCAAATATGCTGAATGCATTTCCTTCCTTCCTAAAATGCAAACCTGAATAAAAATATATTCATGAATGTTTACATCAGCTTGTCATATTCTTTTTCCTTGACTTTGTTGGCATGTTGTTGCATCTTGGTGTGGGAAACCACTGTTTCTTATATGCGTAGCATCACCAAACATTCCTGTGTGTCCGTTTGTTTGCATATGCACAGGATACAAATGTGTGCCTCCTTATTGAAGTATTGCTCTATAGTTCCAGTAAACAAAAGTTAACCAGTGGACAAGAATAAGTGTAGCTTTCTCCCGATACCTGGTATGCAAAACTATGTTTTCAGTCACTGTATAATTCAGGCAGCAAAACTTCAAAATATATATGGCAAAATAAATTATTAGCAATTTTGAGGAGACACAGTTGCAAAATTACATCTGTTTGCAGAAAGTTTTCGATAGGATCACTAACCTGAAGCCAAAAATGAGTCGAGAAGAAAAGCACAACATTTAATGAGTGCAAAGCAGGAAAGCTCAGGAAAGCTGCTCTGGGACCCTTTCCAGAACCAAAGCCCCTCAGCTTCACAATCCCACCACCAATCCTCCTGTTTTCTTTCTTAGAAATTAGCCTACAGACTAAGTGCGGCGTTATGTGAGGCTTCTTATTTCATTACAGGCCCCGTGTAAATAAAAGAAATTTGCCATCAGAACAGGCGAAAGTATGTTCTGAATCCTATGAAATCCCTGACATGAATTATTGACAGTCTAATGGGACTGAGCGAATGATGCTGGAGTTGAAGCCTGAGAGCAACCATTGTGAGCAGAAGCTTTAATATGATACCAATTTCTTTCTCTGCGTGATGCGTATCAACTACCCCAACCTCCAAACAACCTCCACTTACACACCCTGACTAGCCGCAATCACGACTAACACCTGTCTATAAACAATGCCTAGTACATATAGAGCAATTTTGCCAGCATACCTTTCCAAAAATTTAAATCACTCCAGGTTTGGTTAACTGCTGTCCAGGGGGCTGTGAAGGCACAAATGAAAATGTATAGCAAAACTCAGTGGCTGTTTACTCTGAGAAACCTTGTCAAATTACACTCTGACATCTTGTATTACGGCATCGTGAAATGAGCACGGTTGATAGGATGTGAATCAGAGAAAGCTAGATGAGATAGTACAGCTCTTGAGGGGATTCATTCCAGCATTCGCCCCGCGGAGACGCTGGAAAGAGGCCTGTGTAACATCTCACTTTATTTTCCTCAACGCAATGTGAGGCCCCACTTTCTACTTTTGTCTTTCAGCTCAAATTCACACACAAACTGCATACTCAATGATTATTTGCATTAAATTATTAATATGCCAATGGTAACTGTGCTGGGCTTTGGAGTCGGTGCAACCAGCGCACATTCTTTCAAGATGAACATGGCAAGAAGGAACTTCAAGGCTGGTAGCCCTCATTTAAATCAAGTAAGAAAAGAAGACACTATTGATTCCAATGCTCTCTCCCTCACATTGGTTTGGCTTGCCTTCCAAAACATTATTTCTTTGCAAGGGGGGTCCCCATAGAGCTCAAAACAAAGAGGACAGACTTGTTTGAGGGTAATACTCTTGTGCACAGCGTGAGGCATGCACTAACAAGAAGGAGCACGCTGAAAAAAACACATATATATGTTCCAAACTTCATCCATAGTTGTGAAGCTCCTACAGTACCTTCGTAGGGACTAAATATAAACAATACGAACAATGACAGGACAGGCATATCTCAAAATATGCCATACCCAGATGCCTCGTGTCAGTATGTGAATAAACTTCAGGCAAAAACAATAAAATTAAAAAAAAACAAAAAAACTCAGTCACAATTTCAAACCCATCAACATGGCAGCATTTGTAATTTAACCCCTTCAGGATTCAACACTTTTCAAAAAGCACCCGCATTCATTTCTCCATCATCTTCACCATAATGTAAACAGCTGAGTTTGAAGGTATGGCACAAGACAAAGGCGAGTCTGACTCGCTCAGCTCACGATCAATAGAAGCGAAAAAGAGTCTGGAGTCTAATTGATGGGGCTGCCGTGACTGCTGCCCTTCAGAGAACAAGTGCTTATTATTTGCCCGTTGATGATTTGACACAGTTTGATCTTCACATACCCAATTGTAGGGCTTCTCTGCATCAGGGTTTGTTTACGGATTGATTGATCAAAGGGCTCCCGCACATCTCTGTTTGTTTCATGTACGCATACTCAGGGACAGTTTTGGCTTTTATTACTGTAGTGTGAAAATTGTAATTTTTGAGTCCATTTGATAAACACTAAAGAGATTTATAACACACCTAGTTGTGTAAGAGTCCCGACCTTGACTTTCTGTACCATGTAAACACTGTGTAAACCTTGGAGTTTGAAAACATATTTGAAAACTGAGACTGTTTACTCAGTGAACTAAGGAATGAAAAAGTTTTACTCCGTATGTTTGTATCTGTTTAATAGGCTTAAAAATAAAGATACAATAGTCTGAGCCACACAATGCTCGAGACACAATGAACACACAAAGACTCTTTTTTAAATGTTTTGCCTTTACCTTTAACAGTTACAGCAACATTTGCTTCATCAAGTTAATAAGCTCTGGCACTGGTAACATTGTTTCAGGACAAAAATAACAAGCAGGCTTGTTTAACTGACCTGAAGCAGAAAATGAAAGCAAAAACACAAATATAAGTTTCAAAATTACCACTACAGACTGTTTTTTTTTGCATAGAAGGATTATTAGCATAATATTGGGAGTGTGATTTTAGCCACCAAAAAATTGTTCAGAAAAGCAGTTGCCAACTTTATTTGTCCAACTGGGGATTTATGCTTCAGCGGGAAATCTACACCATGTTGTAACTGCAAACCCCTCTGATGCTCTACGATGTAACCGATGTCATAATCTGATGTGCACCACCCTAGAAATGTAACTCACATTAATGCAGGCCGGAAATAACAATGATTGGCCAGTTCAGTACTGTTGATTCCTCCTATATTCCTCCTATTCTGGTTACTCTTTAGGCAAAAGTTTAAGCTTGAGGTCCAGGTATGTTTGCCTCCAAAAAAAGCTGACCATAAGAAAGGAAAAATTCAAAGCATTTTATTTGTTTCTATTGTGTCTCGTAATGCACCACACAACCATAAATGCATACATGTAGGTTATGTTGTAGAGTCTACAAAGATTCACTTCAGAAGTCTAAATCAGTCGTAAGGCCTCAGTCACACAGGTCTAAGTTCCAGTTGGCGATCATCTGGCAATGACCAGTCATGAGGGAAACGTGCATTCTGCAACTGGTTAGCAAGTGGTTGCTGGAGCTTGCAGTCAGTTGCTGTGAAACTGATTGCTAAAGTCCCATTCATGCAGGCTGGTCAGTGACTCCCTGGTAACCATTTGGTTGCTAGACACAACTTTTGCTCTCCATTTCTGATTTGGATCACACTTTTTCAGGTTTCACTGCAGTTTGGAGAGTAAATGGTGAGTGTCTGCAGACAAGTTGCCGTCTTTCATGCCTTCTACAGGTGACCACAGAAATCTGCTAGCGACCAAAGGAATCCAAGCAGGTTTTTGGTGCAGCGCCCTCTTTGTGACTGATTTCACAAAGAATGTTTACAAAGAATGCGACAGCCAGCAACCTCCAGCAACCACTCACCAATCGGGTAAAATATATTTTTCCCTCGTGACCAGAGGTTGACATGGAGTCATCGATTGTCTCTAGGCCTGTGTGTCTGAGGCCTAATGGACCTCTACAGCTTTTCTAGATGAGCTTTACTAGATGAGCGTCACACCACCTGTCATGCTCCAAAGTTTTCTTGCATTTGAAATTATTAAAACTAGATTTTATTTGCAGTATTTTCATCATGAAAGTAGTTATTGTTATAAAAATGTTACATGCAAAACATAATGATCCTGAAGTTTTTTTTTTCAAGTTCATGTGCCTTTTTTTCATGTGTTTAGAGAAGTTTACACTCATACATCTGTTTGGAGTGGCACGGGTACTTCTAGCTCTATTTTTGAATGGAAGGTGTGTCCTGAATGGCCCTTATTATGTAGTTCTCATAATGAATATATTAAAATCAGCTTTACACTCATATGTAATGATAATTATGGGGTCCACTTTACTCCTGAGTATATTTTGTTTGTAACAAATCACAATTTATTCTTCTTGTCTAAGCCAGGCAACTACCTTTCTACATTTTCCATGGTATAAATAGTGCTTGCAGTATTTATACAGTGATCAGGAGTCACTGGATAAAATAATCCAGTTAGAGTGCTAATAACTGAATGTTCATAATTTTATCTTTGAACCTCCAAAGTTGCTGAATACAACAAAATCATAACTGACAGAAAGAAAAAAACAGAACCTAAAAAAAAAGACTTCAGTTAAAGTAAACCAGACTCATCCTTTCTAAAATGTCCACTATCAGATATATACATCCAAACATACAAGCATGCTTTTACACAGAGGCATTTTCATACACGCACAGTGCACGCACAGTGGCGATGGCACTGGTGCACCATGAATACTGCATGCACAGTATGTTTAAAACACATACAGTTTACAGAGGATCACAACCTACAGATGCTTCCTGCTGGCAGTGCTTTGGGGAACTGTAGTGGCATGATTTGTACAACTTACACTTCATAAAGCATTTACCAGTCAACATTTGTGTGAGCTGTATATTCACAGAGAGGAGCAACTGACAGAGAGGAGGAGGAGTGAGAGGATGATGAAGGAGCAAAAGGGCAAATCGTACTAGCTCAGCGTCTGCATACAAGTAGTTTGTGTCATACATACTGTATATATTTTGTGGGCTACAGGCTGTGTGTGTGTGTGTGTGTGTGTGTGTGTGTGTGTGTGTGTGTGTGTGTGTGTGTGTGTGTGTGTGTGTGTGTGTGTGTGTGTGTGTGTGTGTGTGTCTTCTGGTCCAGGTCATTAGAAGCAGCTTGCTGTGCCCTGATTTGTGCATTCACAGTATGTGAACACAGCAAGACATCGATTAGTACTTTGTGTGGCATTTCACACAGGTCTCATCTCTCAACCATCAGTTCCTACTGCCACTGGATCAACTGGATATCAAATCTTCAATATACAGTGTTTGCATTTGTGTGCGTGGGTGTGTGTGTGGGGCAGCTGGGTGGGGTGGGGTGTAGGGTGCAAAGAGAGAAAAATAGCAAACCAGTGACCTTTCCAATGTTAGAGTAGTGCTAAAAACCAGTTGAGAAGCCAACTCGCCAGGGTGAGTGGTTAAAAGGATCCTGAGTGTGATCCTGTCAAAAATCTTTGTTTTGTCAACAATGTACCCTGTGCTCTCAAGCGGCAACTAAGCCATGGACATTAGTAGCATTTTCAATATATTATCAATATAGAAACCAAATGTAGGCAAATATCAGTGTTATCTATACCTGGCCAAGAAGCATGTGCATGTGCAAATAATCTTACTTTCATATTTTAATAGTTTTCTGTCTGCAGTGTTTACAGATTTTAATCAGTTTAACTTTCTCACCAAATTCCCTTTGTGGGCAAGAATAAGTGCAATTGCTTCTGCTTCAACACTGTGGTTAAAGTGATTTAAATTACTGCAGATGTTTTGTGTTTTTTTTTTTTTAATTGCAAAAGAAAGTTAAAGAAAAAAGTTAAAGTTAATGAGGCCACTGAGCAAAGAAAGTACAACACTAAATGACAAAAAACAACACAAATATGAACAAAAATAGCCCAGATCACCAGGCAGTCAACTAGATGATATGATTTTCTTTGAGTTCGCTGCTACTGTTACACCATCCTTTATTTAAGTAAAATGTAGCTTACATCCTTTTGTATCATTACTTCATTTGAGTGTGGGGTGTTAACTGTCTTCAGCTTCTGAATAGTCAGAAAAAAGTCTGAGAATCACTGGCAAATGGGATATGTACATATGACTAAAATCACCTGATTAAGCTTAGAGACAAGTTTTAGTTAAATGAAGCAGTATCAACCAGATAAGGTACCAGTAACATGATCGATCCATCGATCCATCCATCCATCCATCCATTTTCTTCCGCGTATCCAATTCAGGGTTGCAGGGTGGGGGTTTGGAGTATTTCCCAGCTGTCACAGGGTGAGAGGCAGGGTACACCCTGGGCAGGTTTGCAATCTGTCGCAGAGCTGATGGCAGAAACTCTCTCACCTAATCGAGCATTCACCTGCACACCAAGACCAGTCAGCTGTGTGAAGGTGAAACTGGAGCTTAGATTTGAACCTCTCTGTCTAACATTGTTTTCACTTTCTTTTTCTTTCTTCTTCTGTCACTGTTCACACTCACTGTACTCTGTACTCAATTTTCACATGTACAACTGTGTTTAATTCTATGAATCCCTTTCAGTACAGACATGTGAACCAATAGCCCAGTTATTAATGCTATTACATTGCCTCACATTTTATGTGATGACGTTGAGCAGAGAACAGGGAAGTTTTGCAGTCTGCCTCTCGATTGGGAGCATTCAGAGTAACTAAAAAGTATGGCCCAGGATTTCTCTCTCTGTAGATAGTATAGAGTGTTATCACCATTTAACTAACGGTAATAGGATATTGATGATGTTGAGCAGAGAACAGGGAAGTGTGTATTTCACCAAGGAAAGAGAAAGCCTGCCCAACTGGTGTTCCTGCCTAACTAACATTCGCAGGTCTATTTGCATGCACACATCCTAAATGAGTGGCCCTCGCCATGGTAAGGTGCTCAGGAGGCTGCGGGAAGCACTGAGGGTGGAAAGCTGAAATCAGCACCACATGCACAAAAAGAAAATCTGGCTGAAACTACACAAGAAACAGAACATGTCTTTTAATGAAGCAACCGTGGTCCTCGGTCATAATTTTCAAAGAAGTAGCCAAGATTAAAGTCAAAGGAGTCTCCCAATGGCTTCAAGTCTGCACTGCTTTGAAAAATACCCCCAGTGTACAAAGCACCCCACCACCACCACCACCCCCCCTTTTTTCCACCCACCCCATCTTTCTCTCTTTTGCACTCTTCTTGCTCTATGTTTCTCTTTTTTTTATATACGAATAACTGGAGCTGCACTTTAGCCACCAATTCAGGCCCCTGATCCCATCATTAAAAAGGCTCAGGCAGAACAAGGGCTTTTTACGTGTGTGCGTGTGTGTGTGTGTGTGTGTGTGTGTGTGTCTGTGTGTGTGTGTGTGTGTGTGTGTGTAAGAAAGAGGGAGAGAGAGACAGACAGAGACAGGCTGACAGACCTGGGCCTGCCAAACGATGTGGCGCTCGCTCTTTAAGTGCAACAGACACCTCCTCTCCGACTACAGAACTAACACTATGCCACGCGCACGCACAGCAGGATGAATAATTGATCGGCCTGGGGCTTCACGTGTTAAGAACAGAGGAGGCGTGCCAGTAGCGTTTTCACTTCAAATTTGTATTGTCTTTAGTCTCCACCAGCCATCTACATTTCTAACACCTGCCTCAGTCAGATGTGTGCCGGTGCACTAGCCCCGGAACTATCTTTCATCTCGCACACACTGTTACTGGAAGAGGAGGAAAAAACACACACTTTCAAGAGATCATTATCCAGTAGGGAAACCAGGACACAAGTTCGATAGCTTCCCTTCTTCCTGCCGCCTCCACCGGCAGTAACCTTTGTTAGATCATTTCAGCACCTGCAAAAATCTTCAAAACAGGAAAGAGGCTTAGCACTTGCAAAGGTTTTGCATATGAAGCGCAAAAGAAGTCTAAACATCAGCTCTTAATTGTGCTATTAAAAAAAAAAGAAAAAAAAAAAGCTCTTTCAGAAAATAAACATATATCATATTGCCTGAAATGTCAGAGCGCTTTTGATGTCGCTGTCAGTTAAGCAGTCAATGCTGGGAGTTCATACAAAAAGTTTAGGTATTTGGTTTTATGTTTACTCCAAAAAAAAATTGAAATTACTGATGAAAAAGACAGTTATGGTTTGCAGAATAAGCACAATAATTTAATGGTTACAAGCTGTCTTTGATATTGCAAACTTTCCATCTGAATTCAATTAAATCATCCCACAAATGAGGCTGGATTAGGGCAGTGGCTTCTATTGTGAGCATGCTACTAGTGAAAAGAAGAAAATTGTCCCAGAATTCTCCACATCAGTGTTTCTCCCTCTTTAAATAATCACATGATTAACCCTGGGAAGCTTTTTCCTGTTTGTTCCCTTGAGTTTACATAATAACAGATGAAACATATTTGTTGATGTGAAAAGAGGAAATAAAATATTCTACACACACTTGACTAAAAATGTGGATTTGGTTACAAAGACTTACAAAGACAGCAGATGAGCATCCCCGTGTGTGTTAAACATGAACACAATGACATGTTTACTACCTTTGTTCAAAACCAAGATGTATCAATTAAAAAAAAGAAAAAAGTGGGAAAGAGTCAGCAACACACACCTTTGACTTTAATGCTTCCCCTTTGCATTTTTACCCATGCTCTCTAAAAACAAATTGTTGAGTAAACAATAAATAATCGATCTATATGCATTTTACATTTAAATTGTTTAAAAGCTTTTAATCGTTATTGTGCCAAATCAGCTATGCGTGTCTGTTCAGTTCTCATCTCCTGAGAATCCAAATCATTGACAGGTCACTTTTAGAGATATCTTTGATAGAGATCATTATAAGTCACAAAAGATTAAAGTAAATTAACTATGCTTTATGCATTATGTGTTTCTAATGCTACAGATTGACTGGTTCTCTATAAGCCTCAGGAAGAGGATAGTGCTTTTGTTTTCCCTTGTAAATATACCTTTTTTCTCTCAAGTAGCTGAAACGGTGGACTTTGGAACAACTGAACTGGGTGGAAAAGTAAGTGTATGAATAGAAATTCAGCCAGGTAAAGGAAAAAAAAACCAGAAGAGGAAATGAAGGTGAAGGGGGAGTGTGATGAACCTTGGTCAGACATTAGCAGAGAGGGTTCAAAAGAAAAACATTTTCACTAACTCAGACAGTAACAAAAGTTGCTGCCTGAAGCCCAGGCTGTCAACTGCCACTTTAACTAAATGCTAACCAGCATAAAGACTTTGGAATTGGCCAGCCGGATTCTGTAGAGCAAAATCTATCTACAACCCCTCTAAATCTCACTAGTTAACAGTGCATATCATATGGCTTTCCCTTCATCTGTACCAAAATAATAGTTCAATGAAAAAGGTGTGGTTTTACATAAATGTCTAGGATTATTTATTAGACTAGCTGAACTTCCAGGAGTCTGAAAAGTTCAGGTAGTTCAGAGAATTGCCTTAATCTTTGCATCCAGCTCTCGGCAAGAAAGCAAATAAGCACCTCAGCCAAAATTTTCAAACTATTCTATTAAGTTTAAGGTACATTGAAGAATATGAAGTTCTTTTTGAAAGTGTGTAATAAGTTCCATCACTGCCTCGACTTGCCTGCCAAGCTGTTCATAACTATGTAATGTCCTCATGCATTATAAAGACCTGGCCACGATTGAAAACAGCACAGTCAAAAACAACAAGTGATCAAAGATCCTGAAGTTGACTGAAGAGGAACTGAGATGGCTTGACCTTAAACATACTTGGGGTCCCCGGTGGATCAGAGAACCAACTCCCTCCTCTGTAAACAGTCCTGTAATATTAAACACAGAGGGCGTCAAAGGGCTCTAATGTTTGCTCCTCTCGACTGTGGATTGGGATGTTTTGCCCGGGGTTGCTGTCCCACCATTATGACATCACTCAGGACTCGAGCAGCGGTCTATCAAAGGCTCTGCAGTGGCGTATCGTATTCATCAATGGAAAATATTCATATGCATATACACCCTTGCCACCCTAGAAGGGAAGCGTTTCCTTTTTAACGGCACCAATGCACTGGCAACACATGAAAAGTTACAAAACATCAAATAAGTCACTGGGAAAGGAAAATTAAAAATACAAAACGCTGGGGAAAAAAAAAGAAGACATTAAAAGAGGAAGAATTTCTTTAGAAGACTAATCATTGAGCATTGCTTGATTAATCACCATTGGCTTTCTTGGATAACTGTCCAACATTACTTTTGATTTAGCATGCTGGGTGATCAATAGAAAGAGCTCGGGGTGGTTTTTCTAATTAAGATAATTCATGGTGTGGCTGGTATGGGTAAATTACAAATTACTTTGTACACGTAGATACACGTTACAGTGTGCAACCCTCAAGTAAAATGAACTTGTTAGTTTCCTGTTTCTGGAACTGATCTCTTATCTAGTCAGCCAGTTGGTGAGCATATATTGATTAGTAAACTGCAAAGTTTTAATATGACTTAATAGACTTGCACACATTAAACCAAGAATATATAAGACAGCACTAAGTTCCAATATTTATTTAGAGCTAGGCTTGCTGTCGTCCCCATTTCTAGTCTTTACTCTAAGCTAAGCTAACCAGCTGTACCCTGCAGCTTCATTTTTAGTGTAAGCATAAGCCCCAAAATGTCATTTTCTTAAGAATTTGCTGTGCAGAAACTGGTGTAATGCTATTGTCAGTTCAAAGACACACAAAGAGAAGTGTGTCAGGGTGTTACAGTCCACATCCGGCAGGTCTGGGACATTGCTCCTGAAAAGCCTGTCTTTATTGGCAGCTCTTCCAAAGGCAAGATTTAATGGAAACTGCGAATGCTAAACCTACTGAGGATCAAAGCGATTTGACAGCAGGTGGATCATTCTGCACCGGAGAAACAAAACCGGGCGAAGGTTTTGGGTGGGAGAGAGCTGGCTTGAGGTGGTTTTATCTGTTGTGTTTTTGTGTCAAAATTTGACTCTGAAAAATGCTTCCTCTTATAATTTATATCAAGCCAAACTCAGCAAGTTCAAAGATAAATCTTATCGATATTGATGGATATCCAAAAGGCAAATCGATTCTTCGAAACTAATAAGTAATTGTGCTGTGAATGCAAAATGTAAAAACTATATCAGGCTTTTTTCCCCCCTCTTCCCTTTTCAGTTAAAAAAAACAAAACAAAACAAAAAAAAACTCTATGGTGCAAGCGTTATCGAACAAAAGGTGCAGGGGAGCACGGTGTAAAGATAAAATAATAATACCTGAGTTCAGGGTGAGCGGGCTGGTTTGTGTATGCTGTGTGTCCTTTATTGTTAGAATAAGAAGGCAGCTGTAGGATAAGCCACCAACACTGCAGCAGCTCACTAATTCAAAGCAGTTCTGTTTGTCCACTGCCACTTCACAACAAAACGATGTCAATTGAATAACTGCAAATCTTGCTGTTTAGTGTATAATCAGGAGGCATTTTGTGTTACCGCAGGCCTCCGAGCCACTATTAAACCTGGAGACTTTACTGTGATGGGGCCGTGATGCAGAGGAAAGCATCAAAAACGAGATGCCACGTTCTCAAACGCAGAGGTAGGTTAAGTGGCAAAGAATAGCAGAAAACGACATTTCAGAACACCGCTGCTGCGCTGCGTGCTTATGCCAGCAGAAATGGCTTAAATACACCCCCATGAATATGCGAGTTCAGTATGAAGAATTTGACAACAAAGGGCCCACTGCATTGTTTTTGATGAGGCTACATTGTCTGTGTTTGTGTGTATGTATGAAGGTGTATAGATCGGCAGGTTCCTACTATTCTGTCCTACTTGCATCTCCGATTGTGTCCAATTAGGGTAGTGGAAAAAAGTGAGAGGTGTTTCAAACAGATTATTTGTTTGATCTGCTTTATGCAGTGTCTTGAATTTGGAAAGATGATATATGTTATGATTGTGAAAATAAATCATAACAGATTATTGTTACTTTATTCACTTATTGTTACTGTAATGTCCTGAGTGATGCAAACATTATGCATTTATTTCAAATGCTGAGGTGATTATAATTATTATAAATATCACCAAATCTTTAAATATCAGTTAAAATCCATGAATCAAACAGGTATTGTGTAATCAGGCTGTGACAGGTCAGAACATCCAAACCGAGTTTTAGCAAAATTTGCCATTTTTAGAACCCTGATATTGGCCAAAAACATCTGTGTGGAGCTGTAAAACATATTAATCCTTACAATGTCTATTTTTAATACTATATTTTATATATATTTACATATTAACCTTATTAGGACATGTAAGTAATCACATATTTTACCACATGTGACTAAAATGATTGAACTATAATAACAAAATGCTATTAAAATGTTAAGGAACAACTGGGAAGGAAAAAAAACCACCCATACAGCCCTCCTTTGAGCTCTGCAGGCCACTTTAAGTCCATCCTGAATTTGTGCATATGAATTGGTTGCAGAGTAGTCTAGTTTGATAATGCATTAAATAACTAAACTCCCAATAGTTTTGAATATAGTAAAAGGAGCCAAAAAAGATTAGCTTCAATTTAATTTTGACAAAAGTCCAGCTGCAGGTGAAGGACGCTGGTAAGTCAGCAGCATTGGTGGTCAAAGCTCTATTCATTATTTTCCTGTAAGACTTTTATAATATTTTGGATTTGAAATTCAAAGACAGGGGGACGAGAGAGGAAATGTCTGTGTGTCTAAAACCATGCTAGCCACTGCAGTAAAATTAAGAGGATCATTTTCATATTCATTTAGTCTGTTTTCAAAGCCACTGAAGATCGGAAAAAAAAAAAAAAAAAAAAATCAGCATGTGGCTCCAGAGCTCATCTGAACCAAAATCCATTTAATAATACTAACTTTTATTCTTGAATTGCAGCTCTGCATCAGCACTTTTAACTTTTTCTTGCAGTTTGCTTAAAAATTCTCAAAACTGGGATCAAAAGCCTGCAAGAGTTTCACTACCTGGTGACCCCAAATTTGTTCTTTATTCTTGATGAATCAACATATTAAATATTTAACAATATTAATACCTCATTAATTATAAATTATAACTACTTTACAAAAGGCTACTCATTAGAAAACTCTCTCAACTCTTAGTTTAATTTAGTTATAAATTTCAAACATAAATGTGCATGAAGTTAACATTCCCCAAATTATTGCCTGACATATTAAAAACCTGCATACTGGAAACACTCTGATCACCTCCTGAATGGTTGTTCTCTATAAATAAAATGTGCTAATAACAGTGCTATATAAATAGAAGTGCCTTGACTTCATGTAATGTGCTGTTCCTGTTCTTAGATTTTGGTTTTATTACATTATCACTTCACTAGTCTTACTAGAGTCTTAAAATTTATTTTGCATTATGATTTCTATTTGATTCAATAAGTTATCTTTACAGCTCTGCTTCCTGTGAACAGTTGGACCTGAGCCTTTGATTAGATTTTTAAATTTACAAATAGCATAACACTGAGTCTTAAAACAGAATTACATTTGTGCCAGTCACTTGTTTAAAATAGTTGACACAGCCAGTGAGTGATGACTCTGTGACCGATGTGATTTATGTGACTAAAGCGGTGACATGATGAGGGATGAGGGTGACCCACGAGAATTGGGAAGAAACCGATGTCATGAATTTTCTACTTTAGCCCAAGGTGGGCCTTTAAGAGTAACGTTTTTCATACTGCGCAATTATTCTGCGGATAATAGCCACATTCTTGAAAAATAAAGTACATTTATGTATAAACTTTATCAATTTTATCGTACCAGGTTGTACCAAGTTTCATAAAGTTGACTGATACTGTTCTTTTGGATTATTTCTCCCCGAAAAACATTTTTCACTTCTTCTAACTGAAATTATTCCACAAAATCTCCCTGTGCTTCTCCTTGAACTTTATTTCTACATTCATACTCCCCTTTAACTTTCATTTTACAGTTCACTTCCTCTCCAAAGCCCTGGTAAAATAGCTCTCCTTATGACTTAAGCAGAATTGACAATTAGCTGGTAGTTGGAGCAGAGGTCTCTGCAGTGGGTCCCTGATGGTACTATACAGCAGATGAAGAGATTGAACCACCACCATCAACGGCTGCCTGGCTGGGATTGGCTGCTGTAATTGGTACCCACTCTGTAACACTCACATTCTATCACACTTTATTAACGCCCGTCATCCAGTCAAAAGCTAATCTTTTATTCTGTTTTCCAATTATTGTAAAGTGGCGGGCTTTAAATGAGGAGGAGGAGATAATGAAATTAACTTCCTAACTTAGAGCAATTCTCTGTGGCACAATGATCAGATATTCTCTTGGTCTGGGAAATGTATGCTAATTTTATGCATCTATCATTAGTTATTACCATTGCAGCAACATAAAACACAGTTTTCTTGAACAATTAGACTTAAAATGGTGCATTTTAATCAGTCAGGGGAGGCTTGCGTGCATATTAAAGCTGCTGTAATTGAAAAGTCTGAACTTTTGACACGTCTTGAAGCAAGTGTTTGACAGCAGTGACAGTTTGTTTACATCCCGTTGTGTCTATGCTCAGTTTCAAAGATTCTTTTGTAATACCTGAGAGCAACTATGGGGAATATTTCAGGACTCCTTTTCCCCTTTGCTTGTTTATTGCTGGCATATCAATACAATTTCTTCTTCTTCTTCTTCTTCCTGAGTAAAATATCACACATTTTGAGCACTTTGTTTTCTGGATCGGAAAAGCCTTTGCTCATGCAGCAGTTAAAATATGTTTAGGCCTACAAATCATTAGGAGGAAAAAGCCACTCAGCTACAATTGAGACATAAAATACAAAGCTTTGAGAGAGAAGTTCAAGGAGCAAAAGATGAACCAACTGCGCTTTTAGATGATACAGTGACTTCTGGTTATCCAGCTGTAAAATGGATGGATGTTTGGATGGATATTCACACCAGCAGTCATCTCAAGGCACTCTATACTGTACAATATACCCTACAATATTACAAAGAAACCACAACAATCAGACGACCCCCTATGAGCAAGAACTTGGTGACAGTGGGAAAGAAAAACTCCCTTTTAACTGGAAGAAATCTGCGGCAGAACCAGATTTTTAGAGAGGGGCAGGCATCTGGAGCCACCGGTTGGGGATGGGGGAAAGAGAAGAGAACAGAAAGAGATGGGAAAAGGGAAAACTGTAGGAGAGTCACCAGAGTTTAATAACTGCTGATGATTAAATGCAGAGTGATGTATAAACACAGAGAGTGAAAAGAGGTGAATGAAGAAGAAACATTCAGTGCATCATGGGAAGCACACCAGGAGCCTAGGCCTATTGCAGCATAACTATGCAAGAGTTCAGGGTCCCCTGGTCCAGCCCTAACTATAAGCTTAATCAAAAAAGGAAAGTTTTAAGCCTAATCTTAAAAGTAGAGCGGGTGTCTGTCTCCTGAATTCATACTGGGAGCTGTTCCACAGAAAATGGACCTGATAGCTGAAGGCTCTGCCTCCCATTCTACTTTAAAAAGCTTTAGGAACCGTAAGTAAGCTTGCAGTCTGAGAGAGGAGTGCTCTATTAGGATTGTAAGGTACATGTGTATTAATGCAGAACAGCAGCAAAATTAGGCCTTGAAAGTATCAGAAGAGGGTCAGTTTTCCTCTCTAAGGCTGAAATATTGGGTTGGTTTTGTTAATATTTAACTGAAAGTGCCGGGATAAACGATTAATCATCATTTGCAAGAAACATGTTAGTCACTGTTGCCGATTCATCACCGTGAGGATTTTCTGCTTTTTCGTTTTAACTGAAATTTGGGGTTAGACAAAACTAACAGATCTGATGTCACGCTGAGAGTTAGAAAATGTACGACAGCCATTTTTCACTATTTTCATGGTTTTATAAACCAAAAGCTTAATCAATTAGTCATGAACATAATCACATTCAGCCTACATCAATCAATAATGAAAGTGAATAAAAGTGCAGCCTTGGTGCACCCTTGCCTCAGTTTTTCCTCACACAGACTTGTTTTAAGTGCACCAGTGGAAGCAGACAGGATGCAGACATTTGTTTGAGTCACAGCAGCAGCACCGTTTCCCAGAAAATTCATTTGTCTTTGCTTAACTAATGAATCTATCACTCAATAAGCACCCCCTCCTCTCCCTTCTTTGCTATAGGCCCAGAGCGCCGAGGCCCCCAGACGAGCTACCATCCCCATCCACCTCATCAGTCACCCTGGGCAGTCTCTCCCCAAACGGGACCCCCTGATGCCCAGTAATGGCTGTTTGATGACCCTCATAAAAGGAGTCAATGTATTGATGGAGCCCTTTGAGGACAGGCCTAATTCATAAGAGGATCAATTCAGCCAATTCATAAGAAAAGTGCCAGCGGATGGAGAGCAAGCACACGTGTTTGTGTGTGGGAAGTAACATTACACCTGTGACCTCACTCTGTGTGCTCAAGTTGACACACACAATTTGTTTTAATGATAGTCTGTCTTGTTGTTATTAAATAATTGAATCCCTCTCAGATCAGATTACCATGTAAAGGCCTGCACATTACATTATGCGTGTCACTGCTGTCTGTCATGCATTGTGCTTCGTGTCATCAATTTTTATGAGTGGGCTACAAGCGTATGTGGGTATTATGAAGCTCTGAAAATCACTGCAAAATTATTCGTTCTGTTATAAAGTGAATTCAAATAAATACGGCGGTGACAGATAATTACATCTATCAGATTGGCAGGACAATCATTTAGTGCTTTCAACGGCAGATAAATGAAACAAGGAGGCAGAAATAGCAGAAAACAGCAGCTGGGATTCAAATAGAGGAGCAACTATGAGGGAAAGAAAAGTATACGCTTTTTTAATGCTTTAGAATATTAAAAAAAAAAAAAAGTCTAACCAGACAATGCTTAAATGGGGCAAACCAATTTATTTTACTCTTAAATGCAGTAAATTCTAAACCGCATCCTTAATCCCAGCCAACAGACAAGATTAAATCATTTTCTCGAGTCAAAGAGGGCTGTGAACTCTAAGAGACAATAGCTCTAATCAGGTGTATAGCCGAAGCGATTCTCCAGATATTGCTCTCAGAATAATCAGCGTCTGGGTGAAGCCCTGCTGCCCTGGCCTCTGCTTACCTAATGAGACCCCATGCCCGTGATTTCTCAGCGTGCTTCAGCTCACCAGCCCACTTCTGCTCCGCCCAGGGAAAAGAAGAAGGAGACGAAGAGGAGGAGCAGGAGAGGGCAATGAATCCAAACGCAGCCCCCCCACCCCCTCTTTACCTCCTATTTCATTTGCATGTTCAGAATCAGGAAGGATATCCACAGAGAGGCAGTCAGGAGGGATAGCTGGAGAACAAAAAAAAAAAAGTGAGAGGAAGAAGAAAAAGAGGTGTGACCACAAGAATCTGGAGAATCTGGTCACTTGTTTTTTTTTAGCTTCATCTCAGGAAAAGTTACAGAAGATTCCTGTCTTCTGAGGAGCAAGATGGGTGGTGGCAGCAGTATCAGGTGATGTAACCAAAGAAAAAAAGAAAAGCCAAAGAGAAAAAGCTGAGAGGTAGGGGCGGAGGGAATAAGGGAAGATGGGAAGTTTTTTTTTTTGAATGAAATCCAATGGCAGGTCCTGATGGTGAGGAGAGGAGAGAGTGGAGAGCCCCAGTGTCTGCAGCTCCAAAAGAGGATGTGATGAGACTGCATGGCTAATGAAGCAGCGCTCCTCTCTGACTCCACAGAGAACCCAGCCTTTTCTTATTCCCATTCATCATTAATTCAACAACGTTGATAATTTCATTAGTCCCCCCCACCCACCCCGTGCATTTTCCAGGGCCTTTATCAATAAATGATGGGCAATGGACCAGGGGCTGCCCCTGCTTAGCTAAACACACACTTCTCTCCCTCAATTTCTTTCCCCTTTTCCTTCTTTTCATACTAGAAAATTTGTATTAGTATAATAAAAATAGTAAGAGCCAAAAAAAAAAAAGAGAGAGAGGAAAAAAATTGAAACCTTTCCCAAGTCTCAGGTTAAGCTCTGAGCTTCAGGCTTCACTTCAGCCCAGAGTTAAGAATTAAGTTTTGAAAACAATTTTAAAAAAACAGGCGTAAATAATCTTATTGAATATGGCTGAATTCCACTGTCTGCTCCAGTTAGGTGCAGACTAATTGCACTTAACCTACTGTAATCCAAATGTCCAGTTAGGGAGATATTTAAACATATTTGAGAAGCTGTTTCCAGCAGTTGTCAGTATCAGAAAACCAGCAGCTTACATGTTGTATTGTGTTGGTATTTTATTTATTTATCGCATTTGTTTGCCTTAACATTTCAATCTACTACTTGGCCTTTTAATGTGCTCCTTGCTTTTATTGAATTACTTTTTTATTTTGTAATTATGCAACATCCACAGCCAATAAACACATGTGCTGATTATAAAGACTAATTTCCATTTTTTTTAAAAAGTAGAGGTTTCCAGTATAAACCTTTCTCCACTCTTGACCACATTTTTTTTTATCACAAACACTTGTAAATACATTTATGAGGGAGAATTTCTTTAAATACCTAGCCCTTACATTACATATATACGCCTGATGCATATTTTGTATCTGACTCAAACTGAAAAAAGGGACCAGTCTGGGACCCGTCATCCTGGGATCAAACATATGGCACATGCAGTGACACGGGGAGCATCTCAGGTAAATAAACCAATATCTGGCACACTACAGTAGAGTCTGCTTTGGCACGGTTGCGGTGACATAGGGAGCTTGGCCAGCATATGCATGTATGCACACACACATGCGCGTATACGCATACACACACAGAGCTAGATTTGGGGCTCTGAGGGGCTGGATCCGGGGATTACTCTAACCACATTTATTTATTAACTCTCAATTAAGTATGGGCGTCCCAGGGCTTAGAGTGGCTTAGTGAACAAGTGGGACCTCAAGCACGTTTTGATGACAGTCAAGGCCCCTGATCTCAGTTCACTCCATTTTGCTGATTAAATATAAGCTTTTCATCTGTGGATACAATGCTATTAATTAAATCATTAGATGAGTGATTCACTTATGAGCAAAGGGAGCAGTGAAAAGAGAGGCTCACAAGAGAAGCTCGCTGCAATAACTACTGAAAAATTCATTAATAAAAAAAAAAAAAATTGCCTAAATTCATTGACAAGGATTACATGTGTAGAGACCCTCTCTCTTCCTTCATTGGGCCAGCCCCCTTCAGCATGGGCACATGGTCCCTTTTTGATCACTAGATAAAGGGATCGAACAAACACAGGAATCACACACGCTAGAATAATGGGCGGGTACAGCTGCAACACACACACACACACACACACACACACACACACACACACACACACACACACACACACACACACACACACACACACACACACACACACACAAAGTTACAATGAGCCCATTAAGAATGTTGCATTTTAAACAGTTCTTTAATGAAATATGACCACAGAGTTGTAATAGCTTGCTCGGGGGAAGTAGGATCACTGTAAATGAAAAGGGTAAAACAGAACTGTGTTTTCTGTTTCCCTGCTGAATTACAAACCAAACATGATGCAAAATGTCCGTATTTGTAGTATATCCCTCAGCTGATTAAGGACCCGCTAACACAATTTCATTACTTAGGAGAAATCCATCTAAAATCCATGTAGTCAATGGACAAATGTGACTCTTAGCATTCAGGAGCATGTGACTGATTAATTTCTTCATTTATTACCTCTCTCACCGATAGGTGAAAGGTTATGTTTTCGGACGTGCTTGTCTGTCTTTCTCTCTCTCTGTCAGCAGTCAGAAAATTATGAACGGATGTTGCTGAAAACTTCTGGAGTTGTTGGGGGTGGCACAAGGAAAAACTGCTTAAATTTTGGTGGTGATCTGGATCACGATCTAGAAAATTTGGGGTGGGCGAGGTATGCACTCTAGTGAGTGCCCTTCTAGTATATTTGTTTTAAGAGCATTAATTGAAAAAAAAAAGTGACAGTACTTTTGGATAGATACAGCAAAGATCAGTTATCAGATAGCAATTTAGAAAGAATCAGTGGCAAACATTCGGATTTTCCTCAAAACTTTCTGTGCACCTTCAGTATACCTTTCAAATCTTTGCCAATACTGAAATGAATTTAACTGTTTTTAGGCTGTATATGTTCTGCTGTTTATCACTTACTGCCAGCCTTCAGCAGGTATTTTTGTACCATTAATAAGCAAATGTTTGATGTTTGCAGACCCTTTCCCTTTCCCTTTAGGGGTCTCACAGGTAACTTGTGTGTGGTGTATTTTGATAGGGAAAAATAATAGTTTTTGGAAACAGTTTGTTTAATTCCTTCATGGACAGGACCATGGACAGGTCAGAGCTAATATGGACTGACAACCATTAACAGCCAGTTTAGAATCACCTAACATTAACCTAACATTCATGCCTTTGGACTGTGGGAAGATGATGGAATACCCGGAGAGAACACATGCAGACATGGAGAGAATGTGCTAACTCCAATTTCCTCTTGCTGTGAGATGACAGTGTTAACCACTGCAACACTATGCCACCCTGTATTTAGTTAATCTGAAATATTAATTTGACTATCTATTCCATTGTATGGTGTTTTCGAATCACTAAATAAAGGATATCTATGATGGAGAAAAGCTTTTGTAGCAGGAAGCAGTAGAGGAGGATAGGCACAGACAGGTAGAGCACTACAGGGTGGGATATAAAACAAAGCTGCAAGTTCTTCTTTACAGAAAGACACCTCTTTCAACTCCTGCTGACATGAGAGCACAGGAGATGGGAGAGTAGTTGGCTGTAATAGATGGACAGGCAGTGTAAGAGAGATATAGGAGGGCCATGAAAACATTGGGAGAAAGAAGGGGAGAAATTAAAGACAGGGAGGGAGGCTTGTCTTTCAAAAGCTGATGCTCCAGAAGGCCTGTCGGAGGAGGTGAGTGCTGTCGAGCAGACAGAGGCAGATGAGTGAGCAGGTGGAGTACAGCGAGACAGAGCAGGTCAAAGCTTCAATGCTGCCACCCAGGAAGCTAAAGGCCAAACAATCAGCATGGCAGGAACCACAGCTGTGTGATGCTATAAAGGCTGTGCTGCTGAAAAGATACTGACAATACACACTATTTCTCTGTACTGGCAGCAAACAATATTCCTGTATGACATACAAAATATATGTGTGTTTGTACCAAATGTCCAAAATAAACTGGCAACTAATCTTGGAGGGGTGGGGGTGATTATGGTATTACCAAATCACTTATTCTAAATTACTCTGGTAACCTGCTCAGACTAACATAGTAATATTTAGCAGGGAAAGTTTATATTGGTCACTATCATTAAACAGTAAACACAAAGTGTAGCTGAGGCTAATGGGAGTTTGAAGATATTTAACCATAAACTTTGGAATTGCAGGTAAACAAAAACTGCTAAAGTTACAACAACAAATCCAGAGGAGAACGTGAGTCTTTTTTTTTTCATTTCAGTATACACTGAATACTATACTTCTAAAACTACAAATTAAATTCAATTCAATTCAATTTTATTTATATAGCGCCAAATCACAACAAACTGTCGCCTCAAGGCGCTTTGTATTGTGGGTAAAGACCCTACAATAATACAGAGAAAACCCAACAGTCAAAACGACCCCCTATGAGCAGCACTTGGCGACAGTGGAAAGGAAAAACTCCCTTTTAACAGGAAGAAACCTCCAGCAGAACCAGGCTCAGGGAGGGGCAGTCATCTGCTGTGACCGGTTGGGCTGAGGGGAGAGAAAAGACATGCTGTGGAAGAGAGCCAGAGATTAATATCAATTAATGATTAAATGCAAAGCAGAGTATAAACAAAGTAAATAAGGTGAATGAAAAGAAACAGTGCATTATGTGAACCCCCAGCAGACTAGGCCTATAGCAGCATAACTAAGGGAGGGTTCAGGGTCACCTGATCCAGCCCTAACTATAAGCTTTATCATAAAGGAAAGTTTTAAGCCTAATCTTAAAAATAGAGAAGGTGTCTGTCTCCCGAATCCAAACTGGGAGCTGGTTCCACAGAAGAGGGGCCTGAAAGCTGAAGGCTCTGCCTCCCATTCTACTCTTAAGTATCCTAGGAACCACAAGTAAGCCAGCAGTCTGAGAGCGAAGTGCTCTGTTGGGGTGATATGGGACTATGAGGTCTTTGAGATAAGATGGGGCCTGATTATTTAAGACCTTGTAGGTGAGGAGAAGGATTTTAAATTCTATTCTAGATTTAACAGGGAGCCAATGAAGAGAAGCCAATATGGGAGAAATATGCTCTCTCTTTCTAGTCCCTGTCAGTACTCTAGCTGCAGCATTTTGGATCAGCTGAAGGCTTTTCAGGGAGCTTTTAGGACAGCCTGATAATAATGAATTACAATAGTCCACCCTAGAAGTAATAAATGCATGAATTAGTTTTTCAGCATCAGTCTGAGAAAGGATGTTTCTAATTTTAAAAAATTAAAATATTGCGCAAATGCAAAAAAGCAGTCCTACATATTTGTTTAATATGTGCATTGAAGGACATATCCTGGTCAAAAATGACTCCAAGATTCCTCACAGCATTGCTAGAGGCCAAGGTAATGCCATCCAGAGTAAGTATCTGGTTTGACACCATGTTTCTAAGATTTGTGGGGCCGAGAACAAGAATTTCAGTTTTATCTGAATTTAGAAGCAGGAAATTAGAGGTCATCCAGGCCTTAATATCTTTAAGACATTCCTGCAGTTTAACTAATTGATGTGTGTCATCTGGCTTCATTGATAGGTAAAGCTGAGTATCATCTGCATAACAATGAAAATTGATGCAATGCTTTCTAATAATACTGCCTAAGGGAAGCATGTATAATGTAAATAAAATTGGTCCTAGCACAGAACCCTGTGGAACTCCATAATTAACCTTACTGTCTGAAGAAGACTCCCCATTTACATGAACAAATTGGAGTCTATGAGATAAATATGATTCAAACCACTGCAGCGCAGTACCTTTAATACCTATAGTATGCTCTAATCTCTGTAATAAAATGTTATGGTCAACAGTACCAAAAGCTGCACTGAGGTCCAACAGGACAAGAACAGAGATGAGTCCACTGTCAGAGGCTCTAAGAAGATCATTTGTAACCTTCACTAATGCTGTTTCTGTACTGTGATGAATTCTGAAACCTGACTGAAACTCTTCAAATAAACCGTTCCTCTGCAGATGAACAGTTAGCTGTTTTACAACTACTCTTTCAAGAATCTTTGAGAGAAAAGGAAGGTTGGAGATTGGCCTATAATTAGCTAAGACAGCTGGGTCAAGTGATGGCTTTTTAAGTAGCAATTTAATTACAGCCACCTTGAAGGCCTGTGGTACATAGCCAACTAATAAAGACTGATAGATCATTTTTAAGATTGAAGCATCAATAATTGGAAAGACTTCTTTGAAAAGTCTAGTAGGAATAGGATCTAATAAACATGTTGCTGGTTTAGAGGAAGTAACTATTGAAGTTAACTCAGAAAGATCAACTGGAGCAAAAGAGTCTAAACAAATACCAGCAGTGCTGAAAGCAGCCGAACATGAAGATAAATCTTTGAGATGGTTATGATTAATTTTTTCTCTAATGTCTAAAGTTTTATTTGTAAAGAAATCCATGAAGTCAATACTAGTTAAAGTGAAAGGAATACTCGGCTCTACAGAGCTCTGACTCTTTGTCAGCCTGGCTACAGTGCTGAAAAGAAACCTGGGGTTGTTCTTATTTTCTTCAATTAATGATGAGTAGTAAGATGATCACTAACATCCTATGGGGATCATGTGTGATGAGGACATTATTTTTAACTATCAAAGAGTTTTGTTATTTTAGTGTGGAATAAAGTGGTGGACCAACCAGCATTACTACTGTTGTTATTCATTCAGTCACTTTATGGCTCAATCACACTTGACTAAAAATGGGAAATGGTAATGTAACCTCCTTGCACCTAGGAAAACTCAGTGTTTGCCTGATTTGCATTCAAGTTTTTTGCTGTTAGAGACTAAATGCTGTTGGAGACGTTGAGCGTGCTGCATCCTCAACTTCTTGGCAACCACTTTTGATCAAAAAGTGAATGCACCAAATAATCGTGGCCTGACTCAGACTGACTGCAAACCCTCTCAAACAGATTGGTGAAGGTTTGCAAATAATTGGCATCTAATTTATAAATGATGATGGATTGCGAACCTGTCGCAATCAATCTGAGTTGGTCCGCCCCAATAAGTGCAACTCATCTGTGTGACACATCTCTTTGTAATAGGGGACTCAGCTGCTTGCCAACTGGTTACATTCCTATTTATAAGCAAGGCTGTAGAGTGCATACGTCAGTTTGCAGTCAAAGCGCCATCTTGCAGCAACTACGTCACTATTTGTGGAGGAATTCCTGAATTTCTCTTTCAAATTTACGAGGTTCTGGCTGAATGTAAGCAGTTAATGTGAATTTCTGTTTATTGTGAATTTTTGTGAATATGGACTGCAACACATGTAATTGCCAACTCAACCCCATTCAATCACAAACTGGTAGCAGACTGATTTCATCTTATTGCTGTTTTATTCCCATCTTGATGCACCAATTTCATTTTGAAGATGGCAATCTGGTCTCCCACCTTCATTGCACACAGTTGTAATAATTTTGGTCTCCATCCACTGGTTTCCCCTAGTGTGACTGTAGCATTAGATCAATAGAAACATGTCTTCGCAGAAAAGAGTTGACATTACAGATTCTCATGAATAAATGCTGCTGCAGATTTTGATTTAATGATTAAAAATTTTTGTCATCTCTCAATTAAATTTGGTGGTTGCAGCCCTGGTTTTGAACCTCCAAGATGGAAAAATTAAGGGTACACAAAAGTGGTCATGAGGCAATAAAATAAGTAAACAAATGATTAGCCCAACACACACTGCACCCGACCCCCTAAATAGCAGTCCACAAATAACAAATCAATGGGTGATGTCACAGTGGCCACTTTTATATATGATTTATAGGTTTAACACACACAAAAAAGGAAAAAAATGGGATCTATAGCTGTGAGATAACTCCTAATATGCGAAATTCTCCATTTGTAATGGTTGCATTACACATTAAGAGTAGCAGCAGTCTCACACTAATATCCTGTAAAACCAAAAAAAGCTCATCATATTTAAGCTACAGCCTTGAGGAATTAAAATTAAATGGTTATAAGACCAAGACAGGAGGATGGCTTTGGGTGAATGCACCATGTTACAAACCTACAAACAATAATACTGTTAAAACTAATGTCTGGTTTATGGCTGCAAGAAAAACCAATGGCAGGGGTACAAAAGCAGATGAGAGGGATGCTCCTCCTGCCTAGATAGAGTTGTGTCGTTTCAGCATCTGCCAGTTCACCACCCATAGGGGAGTGTCAGCGAGCTCTTCAAACACCCTGCGTGGGTCCTCCTCCTTTTGATGCTCCTGGAGAGGGAGAGGACAGGGGGAACAGGAGACACTCCTCCACACACGCTGCCGAGGTCTACTGGACCAGTTGGAGAAAAATGTAGGAAATAAAGAGGCAAACCAAAGGAAAAAAAAAAAAACTGCAGAGGAGTCATGGCTTTATAGAAAGAGCTGGAATTTTAAGAAGAAACTTTAAGCAGAAAAATGAAACTGACATTATTTCTATGTATCAGGAAATTATATAGGATTTATATAAAACCACTTGTTTGTTTGGCCACCTTTACAGCATATACACAGAACCCTGACAAATCCTGACAAACAACCATAAAACACATTACATTTTTTATAAATTAGCTGATCTCCACTTCACATCTGTAGCTACAGTAAAAGACATCTTTTTACAATTTTATTTATTTTTGCAAACTTGCCAATATTAATAGAAAAGCAAATGAAGCACAAACACGTGAACACACAAACACATCGAGCAGGATCAGAGGGAACGCATCACAGGAAGGGAGCGGCAAGGGGGAGCGAATGCCTTCTATAACTTGAAGTTTTCTCGGTTCTTATTGGCTGCTGAAAACAGACCCATACTCAGCAGTTTTATATTTTGCAGGTGTCTTCTGGATAGGTTTAAGGCAAAACCTGCACTCTCACTGTGTGTGCCCGTGTGTGAGTGTGTGTGTGTGCACGTGTGTAGATGTGAGGACGGTGGGTGTTAATCTGTAGCTTTATTCAGGATTCAGAGCATTACCAGCACCAAACAATACACAATGATGTACATTCCTATTTAGATGATTGGGAGATCAAAAATAACTCCTCAAAGGAAATGTTGTTTTGGGTAAATGACAGGATGATTGCAAAAAACAGAGAGAACCATAAATAAATGAATACATGAGGCTTTTGTGTGGTTTTTGGTGAACATCTGGTATCAAACACACTCACACTTTGCGGATAAAAGCCATGACAGAAGAATTACAGCAACAATCAGTTAAAATCTGTACAAGAGAAAACACAGGTTCCCACCGGTCTCCAATGGCTACCATTTGACTGACAGGTGTAGGTGAGAGGTAAACTATAGAGACTAGCAGTCAAATGGACAATGAGTCTCACTTGCACTGATGTACAGGTAAAAACATCTTACGCTGTCTAATCTAAAAAGACAGAAGACTGAGGAGCAGTCATGTTGAAATGGTTCAAAAGGGTTTCTGAATTATTGAAGAGCTCTGGGTTTTTGGATGACGCGATAACTAGCCAATAGGCTTATTAATTAGGGGAGGACAGTTTGTCATGTTTAAAAGAGTATTCAAAACACAGCAAATTAATTTGGGTAGTTATCAGAAATCAAAATAGTGTCAAATACTAGGAGGCCTTAGCTGAACAAAGGACAGTTTATGAGCACACCTGCTAGGATTTCACCCACGAGGCTCTACCAAAAAAGCTAGGTGAACATATAAAATAAAAGACATCAGTGATGATATAATATCTACAGCAGCAGGAACTGTGCTGAACCAGCCCAGCTGACTGGAGCTACACCACTGTGTGGGCTAAGGGCATTGTGAGAGATGGATACTGGGAGGCAGACATGAATCATATGTCTGGGAATTACGTCCACAACATTTAATATAGTGGGAGTGTATTTCTGTTCAGAGCTATGTAGACCCAGCGAGGCTTAGACGGGGAAAACAAATCTGTAATGGGTGCACAATTGAATCAGGTGTCTGGTCCTCTTAAGGAAATTAAGTTGTCGCCAGAGCGGGGCCACTTAATGAGAGGCAGGCTTGCGGACAGTGATGAATGGAGGGTGACACTGGCAAGAGTGTGAGGCTGCCACAATATCTGCATTCGGACTGGTGATGATTTTTCATCCTTGGACCCCCCTCAAACACACGTGTGCGCACGCATGTGCAGCTTCACTTCCCCTTCCATTCTCCCATTTCGAGGGCTTCATTCGGGACACATTTGCTCCCTGTGTGATACTAGTCATTTATTTGCATATATATTCATGGGAAAGATGACAGCTAATAAAGAGGGGAATCTTCTTTCCATGTGTTTTTACTTCATGGTGCTTCTTGATGGTGGCCATTATGGGATTTTGATGGATGTCTTTCCATAGTCAGAGTCCCTCTCACATAATGCACACAGCATGCTCTCCAGTAGGAATAGAGATACACTTAGCTGCAAGGAAACCCCATTACAACAGTAGGTACTGTAAGGTTTATTTTTATTATGTGATTTGATTAAGCTCATTACTATGCATTTGTTTATAAATGCACCAAGGACATCTGATCTACTTAACCTTTATACATAAAATATTTATGAACAATTATGACTCAGTTTCATTTTAAGCAGTCATACAAGAAAAAACTAGAATTGTATATAAATGTTTTGTTTATTTTACTATAAGGTGGTTTGAGTACTGATGATAATCTGGCACACAAAATCTTAAATAATCAGGCCCCGTCATATCTTTAAGACCTCATAGTACTATAACCTAATGGTGCACTTTCCTCTCAGACTGCTGGTTTACTTGTGGTTTCTCGAGTATTTAAAAGTAGAATGGGAGGCAGAGCCTTCAGCTTTCAGGCCCCTCTTCTGTGGAACCAGCTCCCAGCTTGGATTTGAGAGACAGACATCCTCTATACTTTTAAGATTAGGTTGAAAACTTTCCTTTTTGATGCAGCTTATAGTTAGGGCTGGATCAGGTGACCCTGAACCATCCTTTAGTTATGCTACGATAGGCTTAGGCTGCGGGGGGGTTCCTTTGATGCACTGAGCGCTTCTTCTTCACTCACCTCTCCTCACAGTCTGTGAGTTTATACACCACTATTGCATTTAATGATTAGTAATGATTCATCTCTGGCTCACTCTGCCATAGTTTACCTTTTGTCCCGTCTCCCTCCTCTCACCCTTAACCAGTCACGGAAGATGGCTGCCCCTCCCTGAGCCTTTTTCTGCCGGAGGTTTCTTCCTGTTAATAGGGAGTTTTTCCTTCCCACTGTCACCAAGTACATTCTCATAGGGGGTTGTCTGATTTTTTGGGGTTTCTTTCTAATATTGTAGGGTCTTTACCTTACAATATAAAGTGTCTTGAGGAGACTGTTGTTGTAAATTGGAGCTTTATAAATAAAACTGAATTTCACTGAATTGAATCCAAAAACATAAAAAGTTATGTAGTGTCTTTATCCTCTGGCAATCTGCTCCTTTTTTTTTACTTAGTGTTTTGTTTTTATTTAATTTATAAGAATTAAGGATGGTTGGGTATTTATGTTTTCACTGATTTTAAATTTTTAAAAAAGTGCACTTTTATTCTTGTTGCTGTATCAGTATCATCTATCAAAACTGAGCTCTCTTTAATTTTGTGTATAACTCAGATTTTATGAATTTTGTGCAGTTATAAAACCCAACATTAATGTTCTGTCATCTGATTTTGATTGTTAATCTTCTTCATTGTTAATTATGTGGAAAGAAGGTAACCAAACGCTTGAGTTAACTGAGCCATGCATTTTCACAATTGACAGGATGGTTTTATAAATCATGGTGCAGTCTTAATGGACACCTGCACTGTGGCAGTTTTTGGAAATCTGTAATACAATTAGGCACTTGACTACTGACTGTTTGGAAAATATCATACAGATGGATGTATATAGTTCAAAACTGGACTATAGTGGAGTGGTTTCATGGGAGCTTTTAATGGTTAAAAAGCTTGTCACCACCCTGGTTAATTGTGCAATTTATGCACCTTTAAAACAACCTTTGATGATCAGGACATGTTGAGGACATCATCACTGCACACACAGTCGGATCAGTCGTGTAGTAGCTTAGAATGGCACTCGATTTATTCTTCCCCTTGTGCTTGAAAACTATTAAAATGCAGACTGATATGTAACTTGTAAGTGAAAAGCTCAGCGATCTGTCACTATAAATGGATTATCCTGACATCAGAGATATTGCCACTAAACATGGAAGCAAGGAAATTTCTGCCAAGGAAACATGGCCTTGAAAAAGGAGTCATTCTCATTCCCAGGAGTTGCTCCATTAGTGTCGCAAATGGATGTGAAGAGGGCCATCTCGGTAGGTGAGATCCTTTTTTGCTGCATAGCTGGTGATCATTTGTTTCTGACAAAAAACAAGAGAAATGGAAAGATCTTTCGTATTAAGGTGCACTTGTTGTCATGCTTACTACACCTACAGAAGCATCTACAATAACAAAATCCACATTCACCCCTGAAGCACCGCATGTTGTGTAATTCCCTTTGATAACTGACCTGACATGGTCTGCTGTATGCACGATGGCAGTACTTGGAAACACATGTAGCATGTTGACGATCAATGTCTGTCCTTTCAACACAATAATTTGTAAGGCCTGAGAATGGATGAGTAGCTGAGGCTACTGCTGCAGGAAGCCCACTGGAGTGAGTGGCCACTCATGTATGCCTTTTAAAGTTACACTCCATCCATCCAGACAAGACTCAGTCTTGGATTTAGTTATGGGGATGGAGGCAGCACTGTAACAAAAAAAAAAAAAATCATTGTGGAGTGTGGTGGAATTGTAGGATTCGATGAGGCTTCAACATACGTTCTCTCTACCTCCATCTCTCCCAGCTGACTGGATATGAATAATTGACCCCATAGTCTGTGCCCCTGCTCATTACTGGGGGAAGTGTCGGCCTGGTTTGTGATGCTATGAGGGAAGGTGCAAGCGCCCACCGTCTGGCTTGGTTTTCCCCTCTACCTCTGACCACACATCAGTCCTTCATCTTTAATGGCCTGCGCCACGATCGGACATCCAGCCTCTCCAACCTTCCAGCCTTGCCCAGTTCATCAAGAAGGTGAACGGTTGGGCAGCAACACATCTACTGCCAGAGAGGAGTTTTTCAAGAATTCTTAAGAACTCTCTTGTGAATTTAAGGAGTTTTGGGCAGGATTATCAAAGGGCGCAAGGGTAGACAGGGGAGCGAACACTGACATCCAGGAAAGTTCTGTGGGAAAGTTTTCAGGTACACACTCGAACTAGAAGAAAAGTATTCATAGTGTTAAAGTGAATAGTCTACTTGCATGGAGTCAAGACTATTTTGATGAAAGTTGAAAAAGTCATCCAAAGAAAAGTTGCACACAGAGCAACATGATGCCATTGCAAATAACCAACACATTTAAAGCATTTCAAAATAAAACTGTAAAGACTGTCAAGAAAATGTAAAGTTTACTGTGCTTCACCTACTGCGAGGTCACCATATGACCCATTTCTGCCTGCAGCGCACTGAATCTGACACGTCTCCATTCAGAGAGGAGAGACCGATAAGGCAGTAAGCCACTGAACACTGATGAGGAACACAATAGCGGATGGGTTGCCCCCCTAATACATCCATCAGAGAAGTCAGTCAGCTCAGCTCCCTGCCGAGAGATCCGTGGGAAGCAAAAGAGGGACCACACAAAACACGGAGCCTGCAAATGAGAAGCCACAGTATGGATTGATGCATGATGAGCAGCCAAATTAGATTGAGACAAGGGGTGAGTGAGGAAGATACATATGACACAAGACAGTAAATTACTGTGTTGGAAAAAATGGGGTATTGCACTTGCACATGTAGGATTTTTGTAACTGGTGAGCAAATTACATTTGCTCATTACAATTTCAGTTTTCATTTCAATGTTTCATTTCAGTTTGGATCTTGTGCGGGCCTGTTGCACATACAAGGCATACATTTTGAGGCAAGCATTTTCAATGCAAACATTACAACAGTAAACGCAAACAAGCAAACAAAAACTCTCTCTTCCAAATTAGCTTTGCCCTATGGGTCGGTTGCCAGTGAATGCTATAGTGAAAAGCTTCTTTCAAGCATTACCTGAGGACATGCCTAAACAACAGTTATACATACTAAGTGTTCTGTGGTAAGCATATTATTCAAAATAATTCTAGTTTGTAAAATAATAACATGAGTTGTGCAAACAATGAAAACAACTTAGGTTTACACTGTCCTGAAAAATTACCTCTTGAAGTCACGAAATTGGGGATCGTGTGACATTGAGTCATAAATGTGGTGCCAATACTTAATATGTCCTCCAATCCAAAGACAATATCGGTCATTTGTTCCAACATGACCCATATGAGCATTTCCAATATAGGCGTGTGGCTTTGTGTGTCATGTCAGTGTGTAATGTGGCTGTAGCTCAGGAGGTAGAGCAGGTCACCTACTGATCATCTTATCCAATATTCTTGGTGCTTGTGTGAATGAGGCATGTTGTATGAAGGGCTTTGAGTGCTCGGGCAGAAAAGTGCTATAGAAGAACCTGTGTATTTAAAGTTTAAGGTTTTCCTGTGGCGTCTAATGCCATTTAGTCCCCATAGACTTTTAAGAAATCTGAGAAAATCCATATTTACCTATTTCTTCAGAATTTGCTGGAGAAAACCGAACATGTTATTTATGCACACCCTTTCATGTACGACGGCTACCGGTTGATTAATTTGATTTCAACATGTAGGTATTGGTCTTGAAATGTGCTTTAAAGGAGACCAGGCTCCAAATACTAATAGTAATTATTATAGAATCTTTACCTTACAACATAAAGTGCCTTGAGGCAACTGTTTGTTGTGATTTGGCATTATGTAATAAAATTGAATTAATTGAAACATTGGTTCTTCTTTACCATGACTGCAATCTTCTGGCTGGCTTAACTCAAAAGTATCTTGTGGAAAAACATCCTGTAAAGAATTCAAAATGTGTTGACAAAAGTGCACACGTTGAAAAATTCAAGCAAATAAACAATGATGCGTGCAGTCCACCTACAAAATCTTTACACAGAGCAAAATACATCGAACACAGTTATAAGGTCTCAAGGATGCACACAGTGTGTGTTTTGGAGAGAAACACTGAATGCAGGCAAAAGATGTCTGTTGATGGGTCTCAAATAATGTATATATGTATTTGCACTTGAAGTTTTGAGTGCATACGTGCATTCACAAGGACAAGTATAACTATTGTTCTGTTTGATGTTGTCTTCCTGTTGTCTTTGCTGAGAAATTTGGTGTTTAACCAGCTGTCGACCCTGGCAAGGCGTTGGGGCAGGACAGTACAACTATACCTCCATTGTGTACTCATAATGGTGAAAAACTTGAGTGTTTCTCAATGCCCCAATGGTGTAAGATAGATTTGTACTTAGGTCATCAACCTAAGGAAATATGAAACAAGAATCTTACTATAATGATGGTAGCATATGTATGTCTGTTCCCTAAGTCCTCCTAGACATGTTAATCAATCTGGATGACACTTACTATATAAACTGCCTGGAATACCAGGATTATCAAAATCCATAATAGCTTTTGGGAATTATTTATATAACACTCAAATTCTTACAAATTATATATGTGGAGCAGCTTATCTCAAAATGAGCAGTGACATTACGCTAAACAATTTTTAGTGCAGTGGCACTTTTGGGTCAGTGGAATATGTTGCCATGCATATCTGTAAAAGTGAAACAGTGAAGCTAAAAGTGCCTGTAATTGATTATTTTGTCTTATATAATGAACATGTAGCTTGCAAAAAAGAATGATAAATATATGTTTTTATTATTCATTTGTTTGGTGCTTATGAATAGCCTTTTTTTAACATCTCACTATTACAGTGATATAATGAACCTAAAAAAGAATAGCATGATAAATTAACAAACAAATGCTGCAGGCCTGGTAAAAACTAGCAAAACCTGTTTTTTGCTAGTTAAAACTAACACTTATAAAATGGTATGTTAGTTATCAACTAAAACCTTAGCAGTGTGCTAATCTAATTGAATATGAGATCCAGATGGTATTCCTACAAGGACTGATGGTGCGTTTTTGTAATGGATGAAGGTGATGGATGTATTTATACTAATCACCATTATTATTATTTTTCTTCTCATGGTTTTCAAAGGACCTTGACTATGAGAGGAAAATCACATTAACTATATGAATGTATGAAGTCATCTGTTACCAAATATTATTTTAAAACAAGTGTGATAATGAGTGAAGTTTCAGATGGATGTAAGTTCTGTATATGTACGTCTCTTACTCTATGTGCTCTTTAATCATTAATGATTATTGTGCTTTTACGTCATCAGTAAATGTCTAATAGCATATGTGAACAAGCTTACAAGTATGCAAAAAAAAAAACCCTAAAAAAATTCATACCTCAAAAATTCATCTCCAAGCACCCAAATCAGAACACGTTCAGCACAAAATGTGTGAGTGGCACAAGTTTGAGTCCATAGAAACAAAGAAGAGCGAGGTGTCTTACCCACAATGTGGATGAAAGAGATTATCAGAGCTGCTCCTGGTTGTTTCATTGGTCGCAGGCAGCCAAGGATTGTGGAGGAGAATATCGCAGAGCTGTCACTGTATTTTCAGGGAGGGAGAGAGGAAGGAGACATATTGTTTGAACTGGGAGTAAACGCTGTGAAAATGGTGGAGCTGGCATATTTACACCCATGGTCCGTGGGGGGATTACATGCAACGTTTTTATGTCATCCATCTGACAGCATCATCTAATGGAGGTTTTGAAGGTTCCCTCTCATTAGCTGAGTTGGGGCTGCACTTAATGCTTTGAGTTTATAAAGACAATAGCTGCCAAACCACTGGGCCTTTAACAAACAACAAAGGAGAGCGTAACAATCAAAGTGCCAGTGTCTGTTTGCCAGACTTGAGTGAAAAGTTACCAGCTCGCAAATGACAGTTGAAGTGCCCTGAAAGAACTTAAATGGATATAAGTGAAAAGTAATGTCAATGTTTGGGGGCCTTAGTGATGTTGGTAAGCATAACTGATTAAATCTAACATCAGTTAAACAGCGGGTTATTAATTTTTTTAATGTTCAGGCCCATAAAAAAGGGGGTTTGAATCTGTTGTATCTAACTTCTTTGTCCAAAGAAATTATATCACAGTCTGACTGTGGAGAAAAATAATAATGACAAATTCCACTAAAGGTGTTCAGCCTCAAGCAAATAGCATCTACTTTATGACTTTGACTCTATTTAGTAAGACCATGTCCCCATTAGACACTGTCTGATATAGAGGCAACATAAAAAGCACTTGGGGTGGGGGGTGTCAATATATTGTGCTGCGTGTATGCATGTAGGAAAACAATGCTTTTGATGACAGCATGCTTTTGCATCATGATATCATTTCAATAAGTTTACCTAATGACACAACATATCTCCATCCAGAGCTGCCTCAGCTCATCCCCAAAATTGTCATTAGGGTTATGGTCTGGACTCTGTCATGGCCAATCCATATGTGTGAAAATGATGTCCCATGCTCCCCAAACCACTCCCTGAGATCCAATGAATACTGGCATTGTCATTTTGGAACATTCTTGTGCCATCAGGGAAGAAAAAAATTCCATTAATGGAAAAACCTGGTCATTCAGCTAGGCAGGTAATCTAATCTTTTGGGTACATGACATTAGTGAATCCAGATCTCAAATCCAATGGAAGGTTGTCATCTGTGTAATTTCCAGATTCTTATGTCTACAAATTGTCAAATATATATATTTATAAAGATCTAGATTAACTTTTGTTTTATTTCAAGCTAAACTAAAGTTCCTGAGTTGTTACCTTGGGCTTGAGGCTTACTTTGAAAGAAGGAAGGGTGTTTTTAACCATTATTTGATATTTTAATATTTTATAGAATATACAGTACTTTTGACTGGTACTGTACAATTAGTTATTCAAATACGAAAATAATTAGGAAATGAAGCACTAATGGGAAATAATCATCAGTTGCAATCATCTGAGTTTGCAAAGATGTTATGTAACAGAGTGGAGAAGCACCAAATAAATGCTTTTAAAAAGCTCAACCCTGTCAGGTCTAAGGCCTGATTTAGACTTCTGCGTTGGATCTTTGTGGGACCTACATATGTAACTGGAAATCCCCTCTGAACCCTGAGCGGTAACTTACCTTAACCTGGCGTGCACCTCTCGAGAAATGTAGCTACACGTCGGGTCAACGCAGCCCGCAAGGATTGTGATTACCATGTAGGGTTCAGAGGGGATAAGTGACCCTAACTCTAAATCGTATCCTATTTTTAAACTTTTATTTTAAGGCAAATGGTTTTTATGTGTTTTTGAAATGCGAGAGATCAATTTTAAAAAGCCAAAAAAAAAAATTAAAATGGCATATTAACTTAGCTCATGGTTATGGAGTTAGAGTTAGACCTAATAAGGTTAAGCCAGAGAATGTTTGGAGTTTATATATGAATCAGTCACATCTACAAATGGTAAGCATTGTACGATACTAAAAAAAGTCTACACAGGTAAAAGCCAGAAGCCAGAAAAACAAAGATTCATATTTTGTTTGATGATCTAAAAGAAAATTAGAAGGGGAAAAAAACAAGCTTTAAAAGGCCTCTTGTCTTTCTCCTCAAAGCAGCACAACAACTTGCTTGTGTTACAGCCTCTCTTGCTCTGACGTTTAGACACAGCAAAGTATTCACCCACCAATTACCCACAGAACCCCTTCCTCTCCTTACAGCCGGGGCTCCTTAAAAGGGAACAAACAATAACAACAGTGAAGGCTCCTCAACTAAAAGAGACACATTATAATGCGGGCAGACATGAGAAAGAAGGGTGTGGAAAGACCTTGCATTGATAGAGATGAAATTGAACTTGATTAAAAAGCAAACAAAACAAACCCCCTACAAAACACAAACACTCCACACACTTTGTGAATGGGTCTGCACAAAGCTAATATGTAGCTACCCGAAATGCTCCTGAGGAGGTGAGATGAAAAAGACAAATGTTTAAAAGGAGAGAGCTTCTTCTGTTTGGCTGACATATTTACACAATTATGTGCAGGATCCAAAGCAGTGCAGCCGGCATTTCTCCTTCTCGACAAGTCACAAGAAGTTTACTTTCCTCATCTCTTTCTTTACTTCGTGTCAAATTGATTAAGCGAGAGTGTGTGACACAGATCTGCAGTATAATGTCATCTGGCAGAACAGTGTCGTCATGTTTCCCGATTGAGGTGCGCCGACTTAACTCTCCGTCAATTAATATTAAGACAGTTACGCGATTTGTGATATCTTAAAACGTGGTTTTGATTGATTATTTTCAGCGGCAGCCCTCCAAATTAGAGCTAATCTTATTGCTTCATTCACATTATGAGCTACAATAAACTAAATCTTCTCTCAGTTTCACATCCATTCCTGCAACTTAATTAGAAGCATCACACCTTGACTTGTTTAGCCATTATTTACATTTGCAGGTGGATGTGTCACCAGCTCATAATGAAAGAGTTCGTGCAATAAAGGCACAGTAAAATACATGGCGCTGCACATAATGCTGTGAGCAATTAAATTCAGTCAAACAAAAAGGCCTTATACATATTCACTCTCTCCATTGAAATCCAAAGGAATTCCTAAGTCATCTTCCATGTCTCAGAGGCATTCGCTTACAATGGCACTTTTATCATATGCTTATCAGTGGTGGCCCCTCTCTTATAGAGCTCGATCTTTTGGCCCCTCAATCACGGAGCATATTACTCCTCTGTCAGAGCAAAGCACTTCCTAACGACAGGGAAGCCAGCTGGGACTGAGGAGAGGGCAGGAGGCACATGCATTAACATAATAATCCAACCACACTCCCACAGGCCCCAGGGCCAGACAGCATATTAGGTAGGCCCCCCTCGTGAAGGTCCTTGCAGAGAAATAAAGCTGCTTTATGGTGAGCCTGTCAACCTGTAGCAAAGGCAAGGATTTACCTGTGCTAATTGTTGACTGAGAGCAAAATGTGCGGTGGTACCAGCAGCACGTGTGAAAAGCGATCCTGTTACGCGCACAAAAAGGCTAAGTGCTGGCTAATGTGAGGTATAACTTAACCTAGTTTTGAATATCTCATGATGGATTAAAGAGAATAAGTAAAGCTGTTTCTTTCTCTCCCTCTCTGCATGCAGTTGCTTTGTTGCCTTCTACATCACATTGCAACACAACATAACCCAGTAGCCTGACACATATTTCTGAGTATAGGAAGCATCTCCTCGCCTCCTCATATTTACTGAAGTGAAATGCGGAGAGACATAAGCTTTGAGGACAAGAGAGACCGAGAGGGGAGAGAATAAGGGGGTTGGGTGTTGGTTCCTCAGCTTTCCCTGTGGCATAAACTGGGGAGCGTTACCAGCATGCACTGAGGCCTATAATCCTTTGCACTAGGGTCCCAGGGTACCTTGTGTGGCCTGCACATTTCTAACCACATGAGACATTTACTATCATTGCATCAAAGCCGTCATAATAAAGCCATGCAGCGATATTGCACTGCTTATGCCTGGAGACACAACAACAAAAAGCCAACACACCAGCAACAAGAGAAAATGTGGAAAAAGAGACTCGAGTTCAGCTAGTCGGAGAAACTTCAACTTCTGCCAAACCCAATTCAGAGTCACATCCAGGGGTAGAAAAACAAGGGTTCACTCAGAGAAGAGAGCCAGCAAGTAATGTATTAGAAAAGCTGTAGCAAAGGGCTGTGTGGCGCATTTTCATTGGAAGGCCTGTCTAGCACAGTCTGTCTGTCAGAGCACCTCTAATGTGAATGTCCCACTGACTGCTGTTAGGCTGTCAGTCGCTGGTTGGGGTCCTTGACTGAAGACACTCACTAACAGTTCACACACAGTAGTAACTCAGTAGCGAGAGTGAGGCACCCAAGAAAGAAGAGAGGAGTGAAGAGAAAAAGGATCTCCACAAATCATTTTGATCAGGAGACAAGGTGAGAGTGAGGTATACCTCCCCCCAGCCCCCGCCCCATGAAAGGACAACTCTCTAATTGGTGGAAAGGGAAGCCTGTCCGTGGCCGTGCAAGCTCTCAGATCTCTCCCAGGACAGCCAAAGCAATGTGCCAATTACTGCCAATTGTTGGCCTGTGGTTGAGATGTGGACAGTTGTCCACATGGAATAAGAGCGAAGGCCTGGCAAACGCTGCTGCTGATGCTAATATGATATAACAGCAATATAAAATGGCACCGTTGGACCACATAGTTTCATAAAATAAGCTCTTACCATTTTAAAAAATCCATCTTTTTGATTTAGTCTGTTAATGACCCCTGGAAACTAAAATAAGTTATATATAATCCACATCTCAACAGTAGCAACTACATGGAGTGTAAACACTTCAAGCACACCGTCTTCACCGCTACCTAACTGAGCCTGCACTTTTTAACAGCCCAAATATAGCCTGTGTTTAGCGGGGCCAGCAGACCATTATGGGGGTCTTTCTCAGCGGAAGTGGAACCTATACTTGCTTCATCCATTATCCATTAGCCACCCATCATGGTGTAGGTCAGAGCTGGAGCACAACCTCTCCAAGCAGTCACACAGAAGCCAGAGAATAACGGGCTTTAACAACTCAGCTCATCCACAACTCATAACAAGGAAGCCAGAAAGCCTAGCAGAGAGGAGGGAAAACAGTCATAATTCTTGTTCAACTAAAAATCACTATAATGCTCTTTAATTGTGTAGGCAAAAATCTTTTCAAAAGAGCATGGTAATTTTACCCTGTTAAATTATTCAGTGCACATTAATAACAGTTGGGGCTGGGGTGGACGAGAGCGGCTGTTTTAGGAGTGATGAGCTGCTGGAGCTTCGAGACAGGATCTCACTAAGGCAGTTTTAAGCCTCGTTTTAAAGTTACATTTTCAAGTAAACGACGTTAAAAAAAAAATGACCCGGAGTAACCCTGAGTGTTGGCGCAGAGCTTTTAATACACTTTAAAAGATATCTTTTGGGGGGCGTAAGTTCACAATGAGACCTTTAACATGAGTAGAAACTGGAAATCTAATAACATACTCGAGTATTTTTGGCTCTTCTGTTAATTGGCTGCATAGTTTAACCTACACAATTAAGGTCAGCCTCAATTAATCATCATAGGATTATGTAAGCGGTTGATGTCTAAAGTCTGGATGCACTGTGAGCTAAAATATAAAATATACCTAAGATATCTTAACCTTCATTAAAAGCCAGGAATGCCAGGATGCTTTTTTGTTGGTTAATAATTTGCAACAGTGAGAATCACAGTGGAACAAGTAGAGTGTAAAGAGAAAGGTCATAACCAAGATCCAGTGAAGGGCAGTGCTCACAATATGCTATAAGGGATTTCATCCAGCAGATAGCACGTTCAAGAGAGCAATGCAAATGAGAATTTGCATGAACTATGCACCAGGAAAGGTAATATACATAATTGGGGGAAGGGGCGGGAGGGGATTGGGGTTGGGGGAGGTTGGGGGGATTCTCCATCAAATACGGACATGAAGCAACACTTTCTGTACTTAATAATTAATATCATACGGTGCACACACACATTGCAAGGGATACATATCATCCATCCATTGAACAATGACTTTTAAGTGCACTAGAACATAGCGAGCTAGACAAAATATGCACAAATGTGTGTCAGATGAAATACGTCTCTTTCCCCCATAAAGATGAAAAAAAAGAAAAGAAGAAGCAACAAACGCCTTCCCTAAGCAGAGAGAACTATTCCTCTCAGTTCAAAGTCAGGGGTCTACTCTAAATATTTGTGTATTAAACATAACAGCTAAGATGGAATAAATGGAGGACTCGAAAAAGAAGTGCAAGGCCTGCAGGAGAAAACAACACAGAACTGCAATGCTTCTTAATGTCAGTTCGACTAACACAAACAACCATGAAAAACAAGCCAGAGCTTCAAATCCTGTTGAAAGCATCAGCATTACTCAGAAGCAAGGTCCCTACAATTCATAAATGTACTGGAAATGTTGAAGGAACTGGTCTGGCTGTGCATATAAAGTAATGTCTTCTGTATCTGATAAAATATGATAAAACAAAAAGAAGCTTTGATAATTGAGTCACTGATGGCAATAGCACCTCAGATGAGTCAGTTCGGTGTCCATGCTTCCACAGCTTTCGAGGTATGAATCAAGGCCCAGTCTAAGTAGGCACTGTGCAGCATGATTAAATCTAAAAAGGCTGACTCTTACTCAGTTTGTTTGTTTATTGAGGCAAGTCAGGAGGGTGTTCTGAGCCTCAGAACTGTATTTAAAGCTGATCTGGCTCCTTCAGACAGCGCTGCATCCGACTTCCTGTTGTTGACTCGCAGTTGCCACTGAAAAATTGCTGCTGCAGCCTTAGACAACCTACCGTACTTTGTATGCCGAAAGAAAAGAGTTAATTAGAAATACAAATTCTCCCAGATTGTTATTAATGGGAACTGTAGAGTAAGCAACACATATTTTGTGCCCATAAGTAATTCTCAGGTATCTTTGATCTGTGGCCCACAGCGGATGCTGCTGCGTGCCGCTGTCTGGCTTCTGGGATTCTGCCAGCACCAGACATCTGGCTACTTTGTTATCATTGGCTGATCTGCTCCCGGGAGGCCACTCTTGTGACACCAGGCAGAGAGTGTCCTGGCAAGGAAAATTATCAGCACATTTTGAGTGGATTAGAGTTCCAAAGTGGTCTTCAAATCTCTACAGGGGTCTAGTGAGCCATGCTCTACTGGGGACTCCTCAGGGCTCTGTTCTGACACCACTGTTGATTTGAAAGGCAGCAAGGGTTTGGCTCCCACTGCTGCATCTCAGGATTCAGGCAACATCTTAGGAAGTGGAAAAAAAAACACCCCAATTATGATCTGTCAGATGCAGAAGGGGGGGGAAGACACCAAAGACTTTCCTTGATTAGTGTGGAAATTCTGCATAGCAGCAAATGTTTGTACTAGATTGGGGTATGTCGCTTATACTTCAGTGTCATGTCTGGCAAAAATACATTAAGCCTGCATTCATTTTTACTGACTAATGCAGTTTTGTTGTTCTTCAAATTCTGCTGCTAAGAAATTTCACGTTGATAATACCTTTTGCCTTGAGCTTTTTTCAACTCTGAGGGAGTTAAATACGACTCCATCTCAGAGGTTGTGTCTGACAATCCGTCATACAAAACACTTAGAGGTCAAAGAAAAGAATGCTGCCTAAGCACTGGCTTAGTGGAGGGAAAAAAGCCATGATGTGAATCTGAACCTTATTCACAGAATGATTGAGGTATCGTGTCTTCTTCTTTTTTTTCTCTTGGCGTTTCCATTTGTGAATACAAAGCTGCGGTGACCCATAAATATTACATGGTGTGGAGATGCAAAGCAGGAATTATGATGGTGTGTGTGTGTGTGTGTGTGTGTGTGTGTGTGTGTGTGTGTGTGTGTGTGTGTGTGTGTGTGTGTGTGTGTGTGAGAGAGAGAGAGAGAGAGAGAGAGAGAAAGAGAGAGCGTAAGGCAGGTCCCTGTGGGATTCTGCTTAGACAGGCGGGCATAGTGAGGGTGTGGTCTCTCTATCTCTGTCTCTCCTGCACACAATGTAGGCTGTATTTTTTTCTCCACTTATCCACTGGGATGGAGGATTTTTGGCCCGCATGCTAACCTGCTGTCAGTGGGCCAGTGATTGCATTGCACTGTATGTTCACTCACTTACCTACTAAACTAATCCCAATAATTTGACACAGAAACAGGAGTGCAGCTTTAAAGTCACAATGCTGAAGCAGTTCATCGATTCTTCAATTAGCTGAAAACTTTTAAAATGTTACAGTTTGTGCTTGTCGTTGTGCAGTGAATATGTTTGGAGTGCACAAAATAAAACATTTATCAGTGTCACCTTGGTATCTGAAAATGGGTCATGGGCACGCACTGAAGCAAATAATCGAGGGGTTAACTGACGATTATAGGCCTGCTGATCTCTAACGAGTTATGAAAAGCTGTCACTCTTTTTGGGGGCTCAACTGGTCAAAGTTGACCAATAGATTCGACGGCTATTTTGATAAACAGTTATTTTGTCAATTTCAAGTAAAATGCATGAAAAATTCAGTAATATACACTTTAAAATACACTTTAATTTTGACTCAAAAAATAACCAGCAGTTGAATCAATACTGAAAGTAGTCATTAGTAACATGCAGTGCTATGCTCTCTGTTTAACTTACACAGCATATATTAATTTCTTGACAGGATGGACCAAATTGTGGACCAAGGCCTGATCAGTTCCATCAAACATTATATTAAAACATAGCTAACATGTCATCAGGCTGCTGTGAGGTAATGACAAAGTAGTTATATGGAGATACAAGAAAGAGACAGACAAGCTGGAAAATACAGACACAGAGAAAGAGAGGAGAGAGTGAGATCAGCTTTTCCTCTCTGCTTAGCATGATGAATCGGTTGAGGAGGGGCCACTTGACACCTGTCACCTAAACAGCCAGGCACAATTACCTCCAGGGGGAGGACGGGGGACTTGCTAGGGAGTTGCGCATAGCTCCCAGTGAAATAGACGAGCGTTTGAAGATCATTAGTGTTACAGGCCCTGTCTTCGTGGCCCTGTCCAACCTCCTGAATGGCTTGCTTTGATCACAGCACTGCGTTTTTGTCAATAGTACGGGTACATCGCATAAATTATAAAGTTATACACACAAAGTCAGCAGGTAAAACGTCACACTCAATTTCTGTTTCGGCCACAGATGGGCAGCCGATTGCAGGTAATGAGCATCATCATCGTGATCATCAGTCTGCAACCAATAATGCGTGGTGGCCGAGCGCTCATGTTGCTATCATGTTCAGGCCAATAGCTTTGCAGAATTGCGCTCACATGTTTTTACAGGAAAAGAAAAAAAAATCAGCGGAGGGGCTCCGAAAAGATCTTGTGTAATTGTGAATCCAAATTTCTACTGTCATGTAAGAGTGAGAAATTAGGCTGATGTCACTGCTAATGTGTATTTTTTATCAACCAAGTTAAAGACTTTTTTCTTTTTGAGTTGTTGGGCAACTGTGGCTCACAGTAGGTAGAGCAGGTCATCTACTAATCAGAAGGTCGGTGGTTCAATTCCTGGCTGCTCCAGTTTGCGTGTCAAAGTATTCTCGAGCAAGATACTGAACCCCAAGTTGTGTGAATGTCAGATAAAAGCACTTGGGGATAGAAAAGGTGCTTTGGGTGAATGAGACTTGTCTTAGAAAGCACTTTGAGTGATCAAATAGAGTAGAAAAGCGCTATATAACTACTAGCCAATTTACCATTTGGTTGATGTGTACAGCAGGGCAGGTAAATGTGACAAACTGTAATAATCTGACGCTCTTAAAGATGAGGTTACACTGGTAATGTTTTTTAAAGCTCTAAAAAATATAATCTACTGCAAAACTGGAGGAGAGAAAGAAGAAAGGCGGACAGAGAGGGAGAAGGCGCAAAAGGCACAGCTGGGAAAAGACTGGGAAATGGGAAGACAGAAAACGGGAGACAGAGAACGGAGGGAGAGAGAGAAGAGAGAGAGAGAGAGAGAGAGAGAGAGAGAGAGAGAGAGAGAGAATGAGAGATGATAGAATATATTATATATATATAGATATATAACTAAGTTAAAACTGAAACCTTTTCAAGAGAAAAAGCCACAGACTGCATAGGTTGAGTTCAAGATTAAACAGTATAGACAATTTCACAGATGACAGACATTCAGATATGTCACACAACGCACGACTGCCGCAGCGTGCCCCTTAAGTATTGTGTTTCGCAGTGCACTGCAGCGGTTTGAGTGAAGACATGATCATTATAGCTGATGAGGCAAGGGCTTCGGATGATGACAGCTAGACAGCAGAGAGCTTTTAATTTGTCGGATCAGATTGTGACACGCTCCATCACAGGATGGAGGAAATCTTTTCATTTGTGCAGAGAGAGAGGGGGGGGGGGGGGGGTAGGTCAATTAGCATCAGCCATTAGACAACTCAGTGACAAGCAATATATTACTGTGTGGGACAGTCAACCTAATGAGAGAGGCAGCAGAAATGTTCATCCAGGTTGGACACAATTCTGCAATCAGCCTGCTACATTTATCACTTTGTATAGCAGTTGACACATGCATTCTTCTCCTCACATGTACTGCATTCCTCACCAGCACCTTTTCTGCCGTATGAAGTCTCAAAGGAGCGACTGTGGTGTCAAATGTTCTCCTACAGAGCCATGTGAGTCAATGATAAATGAAATGCATTCAGTTTGCAGTAAAAAAAAAAAAAGTGTTTTATATGTAAAATGTGTTTATTCTGTTCATGTTATTTACAGTTAATTAGCAGAGCGTGGTTAAAACTGTAGGATATGTTATCAGATGTGAGAATGGCCACACTGTTTTAGAGCTCACAAAGCCTTCTGACACTATGATCTTTGCAAAAAGCAGCATGAAAGAAAGGATCTCATTTTATCAGAAGAGGCAGTCTCAAAGTGAGTTTTTTTTTTCTTTCCCTTTGCCAGGCAGGCTTTATTTGACTGACTGTCAGGTATCATGCGCCTCTCTCGATATTGATCTGCAGTACCTAAAGGTATGTGACATCATTATGAGGCTTGACCTTATCATCTGCTGCCCTGCAGCCTATAGGCAGGGCTGGGCCAGAATCTAATGCCTCTCCCCTAAAGGTTGGTATCTGGTGCGTAATAGGGAAATTGGTGCTGGTGTTATTTGTTTTCCTGACCTCTTAGCCCGAGGTTGACTTCACTACTACACCAGGTTAGCTGGTTTTGATGTTGGCTGCAGTAAAGGAATCAACAAAAAGTGATGAAATTAGCAATACCAGTGTAGTAAAATATTCATAAATAAATAAAATTAATAATTGCGGCCTTTAAAAAGATGCACTTCACAGCGTTTCTATATTTAAAATGACTGTGTGTAACGTGAAAGGTGATGCTTTCGATGGTATAACACTCATATAATTATCAGCTGACTCTGCAGTTCCCCTCAGCTCTGCAGAGCATTTTCACATCTTTCAGTTCATTGTTTTTGTTTTACAGCTCTGCAACCAGACTGTTCTGGTTCATCCTCACAGCCCTCATCAGCTTCAGTCGCAGTAAGCAGCCGTTTTCATCTAAATATCTGTGTACGATGTCAAGTACACGATGATTACCAAGAATCAAATGGCAGCGTGCCAGGATAAATCCAGCAGGAGCAATCCATTTATACACTAACAAGACCAAAATTTTCTCTGAGAGAAGTCGGAGACCAAAACAAAGCTAAAAGAAGAGGGAATTTTTGGTTTTAGCATGACATAAACACTTCTTGCAGTTTCTTGTGTGTAAACAACTATTTGCTTATACATTTGCCCATTTTTTTAAAGTTAATATTTAAGTGTTGCATTTAGATCTTGTTCCACTGCCCCAAGTGGCCAAAACAAATAGTTTTATACAGATTTATAAGTGACATGTCAGAGAGAGAGAGAGAGAGAGAGAGAGAGCGAGAGGGAGGGAGAGCACCTTTTGGACTGCAAAGATATGTAAATTCAGATTTTCTGTACAAAAATAATCGTGTCCAAACACCTTTCTGAATCAACCCATAACACATAATTTGAATGTCTTGCAAACTGTTGATGCTCATATTCAGCCCCATGGAGAGATTAAATGCACATACAGTTGAGTTGTGATTCTAGTGTGGTTTTTGAACCCTCTTTCATTATATCAAGTGGTGAGCCACTTGTTCCACCTGAGAGCTACAGTGTGTACAGTGTGACATTTAGTAAATCCTGAAGGCTTCTACCTTTTGTTGTATGCATTTAAACAACACATTAAAGCCTAAGTTCCTAGTGGAACTTGTCACATTTCCCAGGTAAAGCAGATGAAATAAAACACTGCTTTTGGTGGCTGAAACACATACCCCCCCCCCCCCACCCCCCCCCCCCCCCCCCCCCCCCCCACCACCACCACCACCACCACCACCACCACCCCCCACCCTTGTTTTTTGTGTGTGATTTGCTGTTGCCTTGAGTTAGATCCTGATCTCTTTGTAGACCCTCTCCCAACAAGCATTGACCTTCTGCTCCAGCATGTAAAGAGCACCACGAGATCAGAAAAGGGAGGGGGAAGCTGTGAATAAAGGCATCACCACTGCGAGCAGTCGAGAGACTTTATCCACTTCACTCCACACTTCACTCCCTCTCCTCTCTGCCTCTGCCTCACAGTCTAGCTTTATCTCTGTGTTCAGTCTAGGAGCGGAGATACCTTGTTGGCGGCACAAAGGAGCGGTTCTGTAATAAAAACAGCTGTCTCTGGTGGTCTTGGTGTAATTGGGATTGTTAACGTGGAGAGCTCCTGAGGGAGGCTGAGAAGAGTATGTCTTTGTGTAAAGCACACAGACACCTCTGCAGCACTCCTTTATTCGAATGTAAGTAAGAGAGTGAGGAGGAAGGAAAAAAAAAAAAGCAAACAAGTCACCTGAGTTGTATCAAGCCTTGCTGCATGCGCTCCCTGTTTTACTTTGGCTTTACTTTTATTTTTAGACGGAGCAGATTTATTTATATGTATGTAGCGAAGATCCTTGAAGCGCTAGAAATCTTTTCTTGCACAATTACACTGAGGGCATCTGTTTTCAAAGGCAAGGTATGTGCAAGCCTTTTATTTTCATAACAACATTGCCTCAAATTACTGCATCAATGTGACGATACAAATAGAGGGAAAATGTATTTAAAACTGGAAGAGCATTTGGCTGACTGTATGATAATATTTAAAAACTAACATAACAAAACAAGCCCAATATCAGTGGTGCTTCTTATTTAAAGTTATTTTTATATATCTAAACATTTGCATGTTGTAAAAAAAAAAATCAGAACTGCTGTTCTAATTAATGCATTTAATTTTCTTTAAAAAATTGTCATGAGTTAGATGTAATCATTTATTTATTGCTGATAAATGATTAAAATAAAAAAAAAATATTGCACATAATGTGCTGTTTATAATTAAAACTTCAAAAAATAAAAAAGCAAAACAATAATATTTGAAACTAATGCAATAAAACAAATATATCTCTAAAAAGGAAAAAAAAAATATGTGGAACTGCAGGTTAATTGTGTTTCTGTTTGCCATGACAGACCATTCAAAGCTAATTCTGTTAAACATTCTGACACTGTGTCCTCCCTCAAACGTGAGAAAGCTGTTGGCAAAGGAAGTAAAAGCCTTAGGTATGTGAACACACTCGCGAAAGTGTTGAAAGTGCACTTCAAAGTCAATTGCTTGGGAGAAGCTGGGGCTGATTTATTTGACTTAAGATATACTTTTTTGTGTGTTTCATTGTGGATGAAAATTTCATACACCGATTTAGAGGTGGTGAAATATAAATGATTTCTTTAAAGTTTCATCATAAATCAGTCTGTCGGTATATGTGAGCAGACACTGATTGCTCCTTGATGTCTCCCGAGCCTGATCTCTGTCTCCCGATGTCTGGAGGTGGCTCCAGCAGCGCCTGTTGTCCCGCTGGGGAACAACATATTTCTGCAGCTGGATGGCTCTCTTGCAGTGTGCAGCAACACCAACAGGCTTGTTGTGCCAGCCATGGGGACATGTTAAACGTATATGTACATTTAAAAAAAAAAAAAAAAAAAAAAACGAATGGGGCACCGAGTCAGTTGCAAAGACACACTATTCAGGAGAACGCGTTTTATCGCTGGTGTAATATCTGTGGTTAAATAAATAAATAAACAGAAGCTGGGGACACATATCAGAGCGGCGATATGTAGCTTTTAATTATAAGAATAAGACTACACTTAATGTTCTGTGAAAAAGGAAGGAATTAAATGTAGAATCCTCAACATTTGATATTGGTAACGCATTTAGGGAGATTAGTGATAATGTTATTCTTTTCAAAGACATGGATCATCGCCTTACACCTGTCACAAGAGGTGTTTCAATATATATATATATATATATATATATAAGAAAATTGAAAAAGCATGCTTTCGATCAAATATTTCCACTCCCGTTTAGCTAAGGCTACTTAGAAAATAATTAACTGATCCTATAGACGCGGTCATATTAAATGAATTAGACACCCCTTGTTAATTACAGCGTGATTAAATGTTTTAATTACGTTACCGATAATGTGGCTTAATTAGTGGAGAGATAAGATAATAGGCTGCTATGACAAGTGTATAGATTTACAATTTCACAGTCCTCATTACTTTAAAAAAATCCACTTTTATTGTCATTCATTAACTTGCACCCTTTACGCATGGAAATCGACGTGGGGGGGGGGTTTTAAAAAAGAATATTTATTATAATTTCCCCACAATTTTACTGGTATTTTCCACATTTTTTTTTCAAGATAAAAAAACAAACAAAAATATATCTATGCTTTTACTTTGCTTATAATAATAATCGACTCAGTTGCCAGTGCCATTACAAAAACTTTTGTTGCCATTTTGGCTACATATATTTTTCTATTGGAGGAAAACTTCTTTATTCTGGCCAAAGTGTGAAGGGGAGCTGTCCGTGGTGATAATTTACTCTGGGATCCAACTTTCTATATGAATCTTGTTTAAAATATCCAAGAAAAAATTTATCTTTCAGTCACAGCAAAACGGAATTCAAAAAGTCTCCGAGTTTTATTGGACGTGGTGTTGGTAACGAGGTGTTGGTGGTGTTGGTGATGAAGTAGATTCATTTGAAATAAATGCCTTGTTGCAGACTGCCCATGCGCAGAGTCCCCAGCGGCGGCGGCTGTGGTGGTGGTGGTGTGGCTAATGAAGAATAATAAATCATGAAAGGATTTTTTTTTTTTTCAGGTGGGCTCAAAAGGGTGTGTGTGTGTGTGTGTGTGTGTGTGTGCGCGCGCGCGCGAGTGGGTGAGACACTGAGAGCGCTATAGAAAGAGAAGGGAGAGGGTGTGTGTGTTTGTGTGTGCATGTGTGTGTGAAAGAGAGAGAGCGAGAGAGAGAGAGAGAGAGAGAGAGAGAGAGAGAGGCGGAGAGAGACTCAGTCTGCCCTTCGCCTCAGAGCAGAGGCAGTTCGGGTCCCCGCATTCAACGTAGTCGAAGAGGTACAATACAGAGACTGTCATCGCCATTACTTCTCACATACGGTCATATCAGGACGGAAACTTTTGAGAAAAAAATAAACAAACAGGTCAACGAGAGCGGCAACAGTTTTCAAACTTGAAGTATTTTGGAAATCCTAAGAGACGGAGAGAAACTTTTTTTCTTGCTGGCGTCGTTGATGAGGAGCTCTGCCAAAATAATCCGAGGCACAAAAAAAAATATACTTGTGTATTACAAGGTGGGGGCAAGCTGAAGGAGAAAAAGGCAGAAAGTATTTTTGAACACTTGCGCCACAAGTCCACAAAGGAAGAGGTATCATCGGCGCTCAGCTGCATGGCTTGTTGGCGTCTGTGATATCTCATTTGCCACAAAAGACGAAACACCTCTCCATACCTCCGCGAGTACTAATAAATAGATGTGATTCAGTGTTGGACGACCGTCTTCAGCCGACACTTTATTCGACAGTGACTTGAGATTCCTGCGAAGCAATTGGGCTTCAACTCCCGACCGAGGAGGCGGAGTCTTAACTTATTAAAAGGAACTTGCCGAGGCTTGGACGTCTGCAAATATGATGATGATGTCTCTGAACAGCAAGCAGCCTTTTGCTATGGCCCACACCAGCTTGCCCGAACCCAAGTACTCGTTGCATTCCTCCTCATCCTCCACTTTGACTTCCAATGCACCTTCGTCCTCCTGCTCATCCTCCCGACACAGCAGCACCATCATCAGCAGCAGCGGCAGCAGCAGCAGCAGCAGCTCGGAGGCGATGCGCAGAGCCTGTCTCCCAACCCCACCGGTATGTATTCTGCATAATCACTGCTTAAAGGCACATTTTGACAGCCCACTTTTTTGCTTGATGTTTTTTTCATGTCTGCACAGCAAATCACCCAACACCTCCATATTTTTTTTCCTCTGCTCAACTTATGTATTCAGTCGGCTTTGCCTTTCGTATTAATTTTTATGACCTGGGATGTTGCATGTGTCTTGTTTTGTGTGCTCCTTTTTTTAGGATTTCTTTTTTTTCACATTCTGGAAATGTTTTAAACCGAGGAGTGGAGGGAGAATTCCCTGCTGACAGTTATGTGTGCATTCTATTTGCAATTGCAGAGCAATATATTCGGAGGCTTGGATGAGAGTTTATTGGCCCGGGCTGAAGCTCTAGCGGCGGTGGATATAGTCTCGCAGACCAAGAGCCACCACCACCCACCACATCACAGTCCCTTCAAGCCGGACGCAACCTACCACACCATGAACACTCTCCCCTGCACATCGTCTTCCTCCTCTTCCTCCTCGGTGCCTATTTCTCATCCATCCGCCTTGGCTGGCCACCATCACCACCACCACCACCATCACCACCAGCCTCACCAGGCACTGGAGGGGGACCTGCTGGATCACATCACCCCTGGACTGGCACTGGGAGCCATGGCAGGGCCGGATGGCTCGGTGGTTTCCACGCCTGCGCACCCTGCCCACATGGCGGGCATGAACCACATGCACCAGGCAGCTATCAACATGGCTCATGCCCACGGGCTACCACCGCACATGGGCATGAACGACGTGGACGCCGATCCAAGGGACTTGGAAGCCTTCGCAGAGAGGTTTAAGCAGAGACGGATCAAACTCGGGGTTACCCAGGCGGATGTAGGGGCAGCTTTAGCCAGTCTGAAGATTCCTGGGGTGGGCTCCCTCAGCCAAAGCACCATATGCCGATTCGAGTCCCTCACGCTCTCTCACAACAACATGATTGCTTTGAAGCCCATCCTGCAAGCGTGGCTAGAAGAAGCCGAGAAATCACACAGGGAGAAACTTAATAAACCCGAGTTGTTCAACGGCGCGGAGAAAAAGAGGAAGCGCACGTCGATAGCCGCGCCAGAGAAGAGATCGCTGGAGGCCTATTTTGCCATTCAGCCGCGTCCCTCCTCGGAGAAAATCGCAGCAATCGCAGAAAAGCTGGACCTGAAAAAGAACGTGGTGCGGGTCTGGTTTTGCAACCAGCGACAGAAACAGAAACGAATGAAGTACTCTGCATGCGTCTAAAATCGCTTTAAACCACCACCCTCAAAAAGACTTGGAACTGTTTAGAGATGATTTGTATCATATTTCCTATCTCACACCTTTTTTCAATCATCGATGACTTTGTGCTTTGAACTTCGAAAAATTCCTGAAATCAAACAATGACTGAAAAAACTCGAGAAAAAAAATCCAGTCACGTCTTTTTGCTCGCTGAGAGGAAGATGTGGAGTCAAGTAAAGCACCGTTTGACAGAGCAAGTAAGACCACTGTTTCCACACTTACTATGCTTCACCTTTTTAATGCCAACGCAGTATGACTTACAGGACTCTACGCTTTAATTTTTATTTATAATTCATTTCAAATGGTGACTATAGTTTGTGTTAGACTTCCCCCAAAGTGAAAATAGCGATTTTTATTTCCACGCAGTGGGGCCATTTAACTCAAAGCACTTGGTTGGTGAATATTGGTGTTTATATTTTTGGCTTATAGGATAAGCTACATTTTTCCCTTCGAGTTCATGACAATGCAGTCTGACATTTATTCAGGGTCCATCAGGGGGGAATTAAGAGGACGACACACCACTTGTTCTTTTAAGCTAATATTCTTGTGTAAATTAATAATTTCCTTGTCTCGCACTTCATTTTGTGTCTAAATGTGTAATTAATTCCACTTATTTTGTTATCATGTCTGAGCAAAGTCGGGGTATCTATTTTCAAGATACCCTGGGTTTGGATTAAGTTAAGGTTAATATTATTATAATTATTATTATTAGGCCTCAGTATGTGGAATTATCAAAATAGGGACTCACTTGGATGGCTTTTAAAGATTTTCGCTGTTAAAAAAAATATGATTTCTCGCCGGCTACAATAAGTTTACAATCCAGCGTGGGCCGGTGGCTTATGAACTATTTATTGAGTGAGGTCATGTTTACTTCATTATATTTATTGGGATTCCCCCCCTCCCTCCCCCCTCCTCGTTTTGCTTGAGAAAATCAAATTCTGACAGCAAGTTAAGCGTGTTGTTCTGGTTTAAAGGGAAACGACTGTGAAACGTACAGTCACAAATTTTTACGACTTTTAACGTCTGAGATGGTACAATCGAGATATATATGAGATAGTATTCTGTTTTTATATTATTTTATGTATGTTTTTTCTGCTATTTATTTGTATAAATATACGCGCATCATTATGAAGTCGTTGCTTGTTAAATCACCTTGTTTAAGTAATGTTTTTTCTTGAAGAGAAAAGAAACAGCTTCATGGAAGTATACGTGTACAATGTAAATATTTCATTGGAACCAGTCGATGCACATAAATATATCCGTACAGGTTTTTGCTGTATTGCTGTTTAGCTGAGGTAACTTATTTCTGTAATGTATGTTGCTTTTTGGTTCCCTGGTTAAATAATTCTATTAATTTATTACATCCATGTAATTTTAATTTATTTATTTATTGAACTGCAATATGTGTTTCATTAAAGAACAAACTTTAACATTTAATCGGACGTTTTCCATGACTACACTGTGCAAAGTGGCTCTCCCAGACATATTAATATTCTTTTATTTATTCATCTATTTATTTATTGATGAGGAGGAGGGAAACGCTTTAGCTGTGGGCTACGCAGCTTTTAAAGGATAGCTGGTGGATAGATCAGACGTTTTTGGTGTATTTTTTACTTCAAATATTTCTTTTTCTTTTTTTTTTTTAAAGGTGACATAACCTAGCTGTTATCGAAAGGTGTCTAGGTTGTTTGTTGTTGTTGTTTTTTTCTTTCTGGAACACAACATGTGGACTGTCACAGTGCTCATGAGCAAGACATAACCAGCAACCTCACTCCCCGCCCTGTACCCAATCTGTTCTCTGGCTATCCGGGTAACATAAGAGCATGAGATGAATACCAAAAATTAAAATGTAAAATAGCTTATTTTCCTCTTTTTTTCTTTTTGCCTTTCTGATATCATCAACCTCCTCCAGGCCTCGTCATAAAGCAGGCCTTACAGGAACCACTTTCCCTCTATTCCATCAACGTTAAAGACACACGTGGCGTCTCCACTGACGTGCTGCCAGCTTATGTAGCTCACTGTTGCCTTACCTGAGAGCAAATGCTAATATTCTATTAGAGCCTAATCAGGGGGTCTGTGGAGAGCTAGATGGGTCCCTGGAGCGCAGACTTGCCAGATGTCAGCCCGCCAGAAAAACAGCTCGCCTGCCAACGTGCCCGACTCTATTTAAATACACACTCAAACATGCTTCCTTCGTGCATGCGGGCACACAGGCTTTGAAGCACAACCTTTGGTTCGTAGTTATGGTTAGATATGAGGAAGAGGAGAAGGAGGAGGGTAATAAAGAAGGGAGCATTTTGAATGTCATGTCCAAAGTAGAGCTTCTGTTTTAGGAGGGGGCTTCAAGGCTGACTGGCCTGCTAGTTTGCTGAGAGCTGAGCAAGCGTTTCAGCACCATGGACAGATACCTGACAGGCCGGAGGAGCCAAATATTAGCATTTCTGAGACCTGTCATCCATCTTTACACTAATTATTTACAGCATGTGGAATGCATTTGCATGGAATAATTTTTGGATAACTTCAAATTGATTACAACAGTAAAAATTTACGCTAACAGGATGAAGCAATTTGACTTTTGAAATACTTAAAATCAGCTATAGTTTTTTTTTTTTTCAAACCTATTAAAAAAATCACTCTCATGTGTTTTTCCAACATAATTTTATGGATTTAAAAATATTATTTGACACATTCAGGATTTGCCAAGAGTGTCAAACAATGTTTGGTAAAAAATGATCCAGTAATACTTTAATTAATTCAAATGTAAGAAGTATACTGTTCCTCGGTATTTACACACCTTATTAAAAATCAACCCTATCTGTAAAACAGCGCCTTCATAAAACTCATCCATAAACCAAACATGCTGAAGCGCCACCCTCGTGACATATTAAGGGTATCAAAACGGCCCTTATTAATGAGACAGCGGTGATGGTTCATCAATTAAAAGATGCTCCTGGTGAGTGCTTCTAATTTCCCCTAAACGAGCCATTCACTTAATACGTTAATAAGAGCGAATTATTAAATTACACATCGAATTATGAAAACCAGATAATTATGAAGAGCGAGTTAAGTAGTCATTAGCTATCCCTGTTAATTACCGCTGGTCAGGGAGGGCTGCCGAGTGAGTGTCTCATCGGGAATTGAAATTAACTTTATGCAGAGAGCCTCGCTGCTGCTTGACAAGCAGCGGCTCTGCAGACAGACAGACAGACGGGCAGCAGGCAGCTTCTTAACCAGACGGCTATTGCCTGTTTTCATTTTAACATATTGGGCGAAAATCGATCTGTATTCTTTGATAGCGAATCAATCTGACCCCAGCGTCGAAAAAACACACACAACACACACGCACACACATAAAGAAAAGGCCCAAGCACAATGAAGAAAATCGAAGGTCTGTTTTTTCTTTATATATATATATATATATATATATATATATATATATAGATATATATATATATATATATATATATATATATATATATATATATATATATATATATATATATATGAATATACAAATATGTGAGCCAAACAATTTACCTTAAAGTCACAGACACGTCTGCTCAGATCATGCTGCATGGGCTCCATACATTGGAGAATGCACAAGAAAGACACTGTGGGAGCCTTCTACAAAACGAAAAGGGCAGCCCTGTTTCCTTTTGTTATAATTACGCCCTCTGTTTTATTTTTCTCTTTCCCCAGAACATTTCCCCCCTTTCACAGGGATACTGATGAAAATTTAATGAAGCCAGGGACTGTCGGAGCTCCGCCCGGGGACCTGAGAGTAGAATATTTTAACTGTACATTTACGCCAAGTGTCTGCCTTCAAAGACGCGACTGCTCTCGAATTAGACGAACTGTGAGCCATAAAGTGAAGGCACTGTACACCATATAACCCCGTATTTGTCATCTGTTGGCTCGTTCACACCGCCAAAATGCTGTACAAAAGCCCGTCAGATGGCTGCTTGAATGTGAAGCGGCACACGCCATTTGATATTGTCGCCAATCAGTTGTTGTTGATGCAATATTAATCAGCCATCAATAGTCATTAGTTTGTTAAGTGTTTCCCAGAATCTAATCGATGGAGCAGCACTGGATGGCTAGAAGGAGGTTGGTGGGATACTTTCTGATCCAGGATGGCATGCAAACGAGGGAAATCCACACTATGTGCCAGTAAAACGCCTCTCTCTCTCTCGCTCTCTAACACACGCCACGTGCACGTACAAGCCAGAGCCACGTGCACACTGAGAAACAAGTGTTGATGTACAGTACACGGAAATCATGCACGTCTTATGCCGATCATTCCTAGATTGTCAGTTAAACGCGGTGTTGTTCACCTCACGGGTAAGGCCAAATAGTAAGACAAGGAGCCACTCTACTGATGTTGGAATTTGAAACTTAAAGCTAAGAAATCTCTTATTCCTTAGTAACTAACCATGCAATAAGATCTTTTTCAGTGTGATAATAAAAGGTCGTTAGTGGCCCAAATGAATGGCGTTTAAAGCTGAACACTTTAAGCAAAGGCCCCGCACTGCATAACCTTTATTTTGAAATCGAACCAGAAACGAAGACGGGCTGTCCGCACATGCGTAGACAAGAACACGCGGTTCATTAAAAATGTATGACGTTGATGCATTTAAACTCATACCTTTATTTGAAGTCATTCATATTTTTTGATGAAAGAAATAAAAGGAAAGGTTTTCATCTGCGTGATCACTTCTAAACCCAGAGCAATAACAAGTGTGTCAAATTAAAACCATAACATACCAAGAAATTATAAATCGCTATTTCTGTGAGGAAAAAAATAATTTTATTAAAAAAAATATCCCTGTTAATTTAATAGCATTGGAAACGTTCACAGCCTTCAACTAAAATAGCTCAGGGGCATGATTAGAGGGTGGGTGCTGAGACGCCACAGACACCCCTGACATTTGGCTAAGACCAAAACAATGATTTGGGATGCTAAACCAAGTTCCTACCTTCCCCCAGAGCCTTTCCATATCGTTCATACATTTGTTAATGAAAACATTAAGTTTTCTTTAATTCTTTTAAGGAAAAAATTAAAAGACACCCCCCCCTCCCCATTTTTCTTTATTGTTTATTAGGCTGATGCAATTTTGTGAATTTTATTTTATTTTTCCACATGAATCTAAATGAATATTTGAATGCTTTGGCTTGAGGGGGAATAATGTCTAAAGGCTCTTTCAATACAGTTATCTCCAGCATGGTGAGCATGTTCTGGACTTTATCAAGGACAGATTATATGTGTTAAATAAATTTGGAAAATTTGGATGTGAGCAGGGTTTATCAATATAGATAACAATAAATAATTAATTATTTACTTACTAGAAGTCTTCCTATTAGGATCCAGGGCCCACTGTGGTACAAATTAAGCTTTTGCTTTAATAAAGTTTACTATTGCATCTTGTGGTGATGGTGGTGGTGGGGTGTCCTTCTCTCCATTTTGCAATACAGTTTCTTGCCGCTAGGAGACTGCAAGGGCAAAACATATAATTGCACTGTTGGTAACTGCAGTGTCAATGTATTTGAATATTTTAAACATTAGTTTACTCTAATACTCAAGCGATGTGTAGAATTATGCACCTGCTAAATGAGTTTGCATCTCAAGGCTTGGATAAAGGAAGAAGTTATAAAAGAATGTGGATTTATAAAACTGATTTTCTATTTCTTAAATTTGTGGTGCGCTGTGCTTGGCAGGATTTTATAGACAAAAATAATCAAACCAGAATTCACAGTTAATTATTCAGAACGAGTGAGAAAATCCAGGTTTAGTAAGGACCAATAGGTCATCAAAATAACAAAATAATTGAACTACAGGTTTTAATCCTGTTTAACATGATACAATATCCAATTAAACTTTTGTAATCTAGATACGAAATTGACTGATAAACTGCATTTGTTAAATATGTTGACTTTTGGGTTGCATCTTATGTACAGTGAAGTTCGTGTACTGTGCCATGAATCTATATCACAGAATCACACCATGCTGTGGAAATGTGGTAAAACCTGAACTCTCTGTGTCACGTGTCAGAAAAAGACAGTTCATAAAGGGGGTATGACAGGAGTGTGGAGTCATGTGATTAAATGAATTGCGTTTTAGAAATGATACAGTGGTTCTCCCTGAAGGGGAAAACTGAAAAAAAATTAATCAAGCTCTCATCATTAGCCATGCATATTTTTATATTAATGTCAGCATTAAAAACACTGTGACAAAATAGTTAGGCTCAACACCACTGTCATTAGTGAGATCTTTTTATTCAAATAGAAAAACTAATAGATGAAAATTCTAGCAGGTCCAGCTGGATCTAATAAAAAAGCCCAATTTACATAAACTGTGCACAACTCCTGTTCATGCAGTAACCATATAGCACCATATCCTAAGACCTTTGACCTCAGACTGCTGGATTTCAATCTGCGGGTTCATCATATTGTGTATGACTATATAAGCTATTAAATAAATGGGTTTGTCATTTAATTTCAGACACATCAAGACATCATACTGTTATGCATTATGACCTAACATATAAATTGATGCCACAAAGTGCCTTCAGCTATCAAATATTTAACAACACTAGATGCGTATACACGTTTACGAACAGCTAGGTCTCCTCCTTTCACGTTCCCTTTCGCTTGATCGTCCTTCCTTGCGACCACTGAGTTTTAGACTTGCGTGTTTTTAGAGGCTGTTTTGGTGTTCCGAATGAGTAAGTTGTAGACCGCTTAGAGACTGGACCTTAATGAGAAGGTGGTAGAGCTGTATAGTGGATGTGTGTTCATTGGGCTTTGACAGCCGTTCTCTGTTGCAGATCTATTAATCATACCCACAAGGAGTGTTAGTCTCTCTCTCTCTCTCTTTCTCTCTCCTTCTCTCTCTCCCTCCCTCACTCATTCACTCACTCTCAGTTTTCAGTTTATACAGAACAGAATCATTTACATAAAGTCCTTAAGGCAAATAACTGTTGGGGGCTCTAATTTATATCTGATCGAAAATTAGCCGTCATTATGCGCACCATTAGCTGCGTCTTTAATGTGCTTCTAAGCACCATTTGTCAAGCAGCTTGTTAATATCCTTCAAGTCTTTAAAGTTGAGAGCTCATTAAAGACTGCTGTGCCTGCCTGATGCTATTTCAAATTTGGTGGGAAGGGACGGAACATTTAAAAGTTTTTGTTTTCTAAATTTGCATTGTCCAAAAATAAAGAATAGACTGCGCTGCATGTGTATTCCTCTTGCTGGGTAGAAATAAAAATACAAAATGCACAATGCTCCACAACATAATATGTTTCAAATTACAGTCCCTACATTTAAATTTTGCCAAACCTAAATACTTACAAGTTAAATGAAGGATCTTTTTTACAATCTGATGGCATGAGCTTAAAACTTCAGATTTTCAGGAAAACCCGTTTTTTTTGACTGTGCAGGACTTTGAAATTATATTTGTTTTGATATTCACAGATCAGAAAAGCAAATAGATCCTTCCATATACATTCTGAACTGAGAACAGTGTCTATGGTTATATTGCCCAAAGCCCATAAAATAAGAGCCTCACAGGCCCAATCTTTGCCTATGGGTAATGGGAGTTATGCTGCTTTATTATTGGTTAAAACTCGAGTGTCCTTAGTCCTTTTTTCTCCACTATAACAGATTCCTCCAGGCTAAAGCAATAAAGAGAGTAATTAGAATGCTAAAGACAGATGTAAATAAAAGGAATGAGACAGTGGTGAGGGATGAGGCGTCTAGGTCACACACTCTCATCAAAAACCCAGTTGGTAGCAAATGACACAACGTTCAGTGCCAGAGGCCTCAGGCTATGACTGCAAACCAGAGGACATAATGGACTAAATTATGGCCTCAATGGCTATGCATCTCAAAGCACCAATAAGAATACACACACACACACACACACACACACACACACACACACACACACACACACACACAGAAACCTCAAACCCCAAACATGGAAATACTGTATGTTTTCTGAATCTGTAGGCATTACATAACGCACCCGCATTGGGCAGCATACCATAATCAAAGCAATATGCTATTATTAAGCCGTATGATTATTACCCCCTTGGAAACAGTGCTGACTGCCTTACTCCACTGACAGTCCCAGAGGTTATGGACCTCAGTGGTTTCAAGCTTGTGTCCAACAACATAAAAACAATGCTTCCTTTTTGTTTGCTTGTTTAAAAAATCATAAATTAAGAAAAGTTTTTAAAAAGTAAAAAAAAAAAAAAAATGGAGGCAGAACCAAGACTAAACAAGAGACGCTTGAGATTACAAGATTACATGCATAGGGAGAGGTTGGGACTAATAAAAATATTTACATTTTAAAAAATACATTAACTACTGGAATGCATTCACAGCCCAGTCTCCCAGCAAAATGATAGACTGGGCTTACTTTTGTGGTGCAACACCAGCTATGCCAGTCTGCGCAGCACAACATAGAATTTTTACTTTCAAGGCAGTAAAAGATTGAAATATTCATGTTTTAGGCAACATGCTGGTGACGAGTTACATCACTCTAGCAACCTAGCAAAATGGAAAACGGAAACAATTCCAATTTAATTCCAACTGCAATCATTTCCTTAACCTTGCCCCTTTAATTTTGCTGCATAGGTGGGATCAATGAGTAAAATGCAGCTAAGAACAAAACTAAGAAAAAAAATGTAAGTAAATGAAAAATAATGAAAAAAAAGTAATAGTACCACACAGAACTGCAAACAAAAGAGTCATGAACCCCAGTTTGCAAGGTGAAAGTCAATCATGCCCTTCCTGTCCTCCTTTCCTTTTCCGTGACTTCAAATGCAACAGCAGTTTTATCCCCAAAATGATGATTTTACAGGAAAAGCAAAAGGTTCATATTACACAGTCGAACAACTCATTGAGGTATTAAAAAAAAACGTGGTTGGTGTGAACTCAGTTGAGAGTTTTCCAATGAAGAAACTGAGGCTGCAGAGGGCAAAAATCGCACACACACACACACACCTTCGCTCATCTAATGAAACCTTTTAAGTTTCTATTCTTTGAACACACAGTGCTTTATGTCTATTCCCCACTTTTATGTTCCTTAGTTTGTGGGGGCCACAAATCACTACACTACAGTCTGCACGCTCTGCAAAGATGAGTACTGCTCATAGATGCAGTTCAGCATGGGATATAAATAATTTGCGATAGGTTGTTAATCATTTTTAATTGGCTTTAAATCGTCTTTGTCACAGTTTACAAAAGAAAATATTTAAAATCAAAAAAGTAAAAACTGTGACAAGCTTCCAATCACGCCTCACATACATTTCAGCCACATATTATTTCAGGATTGCTGCCACAAAAGGAAATAGACAGAACATTCTCCCCTCAGAGAATTACATATTTCTTTATCTTCACTGACATTAACACAAAGTACATAATGCCAAAAATGACAACATAAATCAGAAAACCGCAACATATTTCTTTTTGACCACGAAGCTCACATTTTCCAACAGTATGTCGATTAGTGTAATGGAAATGAGAGGTATATAGCATTTTTATTGCTTAAAACTTACATCATCTTGCCATGCAAATACTCTGTTCTCTGTGAAACTAATGTCTGCGCAAAGAAAGTTGATGCCACCCAATATATTAGATTACACTGTGCTGTTGAAATGTGTGCTTCTGAGGTGCCTTTGCAAAAGGTTGATTACTTTGGATATATTTCACATTTCGCTCTGGGCTATTATGGTTTGAGATACAGACTATAGTCAGAACCCTGATGGAGCGTTCCTGAATAGGCAACGTCCCTGGTAAAACCATATAAAGTGATTCAATGCGAACATAAAGAAATGTTAACGATCGTCAAAGACCTTTGTGTTGGATGGCTTTCCTTCCAGTTGCTCTCTCTTCCTCACTCTCTGTTGTCCTTTTTATTTCTTTCACACTTTCTGAGAGCATCATAAGTGTGAGCAGGTACAGGCTGCATTTTTCCAGAGAATTTTGAAAATACTGATAAAACTTGTATTGTCTGACCGAAACATCCTGTCCCAAAAATCAACCACATTGCTGGGGAAAAATATACAGACACTACCATGCTAGGTTTTCTCATAAATTTCTATTACTGGCAGGGATTTTTTTTTTGCTTTGGAGATGCCTGCACATGTCTGTGGCATTGCTGTATCATGTGGTAGACAGACATAGTTTCTGACCTCTATATAGCAATGTGCAAGGACCTCAACAGCTGTAAACAACACTGCAATCAGTGTCCCATCTGCTCCCATGTCCCACTTGTGTTGATGCCTTTTTGCCATTTCTTTCACCCTCTGCCAAGTGGCTGCCTCAGGACATCTAACCCAGAGAAAAGAGCTCATTTACCCAAGGAGGAACGAAGCAAACTAGATTTCTGAGTGTGTTTACTGACAGGGAAACTTGGTTGTAGCGGCGTTCAACACAGTGAAGATGGGTTATTATGGGCAAAAAAAAAAAAAACTGACATTAAAGAAAACAGTTCATCGATATGAAATAAATCACAAGATCTGTGGTAATCTGTACAAATAATATAAAAAGCGCAAGTGATTAAGATCCTGCAGCTAAACAGATATCTACCTACATGTCGATTCAACCTCCATTAACCCCTATTCACACTAATGATGCATCCCAGGGAGTATGTTAAGTGGATGCTTGTGCTATGTATGATCCAAAGGTAAGTGGTGTGACTCCTCTTTTTTTTTTTTTTTTTTAAGCCCACAAAAATATTGCGTAAATGTATCATTGTAATGCTAAAATTTAGAGCATATTGATTATGAGGATATTTACATTTTTATAGATTTTTTGTCTCAGAATAAACGACTGATTTCAAACTTGGAGCCCTGTGGAGTTTTGGCTCATTATTAAGCCTTTATCATGTACAGGGTCAAGTATCTTCACAATGTGACAAACACTCCGCTGTTGGTGGTGTCACTGCATTAAATAAATGTGCAATGAGCCATAGACAGATGAGAAGATGAGGATACACGGGAAGATTTAAAATGAAAAAAGCGAGAGATTTCCACATTAATCTCACTTTATTAGTCTTTAATGATCAGACAAACTGATGAAGATCGATTTTTTTGCAAACCTCCATTGGTTTAACTTCGCACCCTGCTCAGTGACGTATGGTGTCCTTCAGGACCCATGAACTCGCTGCTGCTGTGGTCCGTGCAACACAAGAGAAATTTCAGGCCAGGAAAGGCAAACGATGCTGCTTTTATAAAAATGTTTGGCTACTCTTTAAGAAAATATACCTTTGTAAGAAACAAACCTTACAGTAATTAATGTTTTCTTACACAATTGTTTGGCGCATAGCAATTCATATTAATAAATTTAATAATATACCTGTCGTACCGCCGCCGATTTCGTGACTGTTTTTGTACTTGTATGTTAGGATATATTGCTTTAAAAACACCCTGTTTTGGACCTTAAATATTGCTTTTTTTAATGTATAATGATGCAGATAATCAAAATTCACTGGCCCCTCACCAGCTCAATACAGAGAGTTTCTCATGCCTTAATCAGCACGTTTCTTTTCTCCTAATAATTGCCTTATGTTTCTAATCACAGTACAACACTCTTTACAAGCTCTTCATATCAGGGTGGGCAAAGCAAACTTTGTATTCTGCTACCTAATCCATGTACAAATACGCCTCACACTAGAGCCCTGTGCGTTATTTGATTTGAGTGGGGGTCAGCCACTTGTATTCCTTGGGTGGGATTGCAGGAGATTTGAGCTGAGCATTACCCTACACGGTGCCCTCCAGAACCTCCTATCTGTTTGTTCCCCACTACTCATCCTTCTTATCAGTGCAAACCGCTGTAATATACATAATTCAGACAACACGGGGAATGTCTTTGGCTCTGAACCCCTGCTGCTTTTATTAGCTAATTATGGTGATTTATCAGAGCTGCTAATTTTGAGTGGGGCTGCTTGCCTCAGGAGTCTCAGAACACTGTATGAATTCTGATGGTAATTATGCTATTTGATGGCAGTTTGCTAAAACAAAAAGTTCGTCGTTTCTTTCTCTGCCCGCAAAGGGATGAAATTTCTGTTCATACCAACGATGACCTTGTGTATTTTTTTTTCTGTCTCATTAAGTCCTCACACAGTTCATTTTAATACTAAAATTCAAACAGCCCTTTTTTTTTTTACCTTTATACTGTGATGTCTGTCCTTGTGGGGAAGGTTTTTTTTTTTTTTTTGATGTCCTTATGTTTCAAGTATATTTACTCTTCAAGGACCCAAATTCAGTGGAGTTAACTCAAGATTGTGGACTGGACATTTGGGCACCCTTAAGGGAGAATATCAATATGCCTAATTTATTGTCTGTGTTTAAAAAATACTAGCTGGCTTGTAAGCGTTTACAATGCTCCTCATATTTCAGTATTTTTTTTCCCACTTTTGTCTGTTCTTATTACAAAATTTAATTAAAGATAAAGTTAAATTAAAACAATAAAAGTCACTTAGTAAACAATGATACGGAATTTAGAAAACATGGAGGTGACTGAGACAATGTGGTTTTCAGGCATTTTTAAGGGAAGACAGCTTCTTCTCTGGCTGTCAGGCAGTTCCCATTAAACAAAGAACGGACGATCACTTCCCAGCAAGGGCTCTAAAGGATGTACTAATGAATCGTGGGGCAGGAAGCTGTTAGATTTTGTTGTTCATGTTCAGCAAATATGAATGGCAAGAAAGGTTTTCTCACATTTACGCTCCTCTCAACAGAAAAATATCAATAAAATGTGTTTTTTTTTAATCTGTGATCATTTGTAATGTCCACTGTCATTATGTTATAGGTAACCTGTTGCAGATTTTTGTTGTTGTTGTTTAAAAGCATGCCACAGTCCTCCTTCAATATCTCTCCAATGGCTCCAAAGTGAAAAATGTAAATGTAATAACTCAGAGTATGAACTTCACAATTTCTTGAATTCTGCATGTTTGTAATTCAGAATGGACTTATCTACCGACATGGACATTTTTGGTGGCTTGCTGTCTTGCTTTGCAATATGGCTAAATAAATAAAAAATCTAATTTGTGTGTTAAATCATTGTGAAAATGTTCAGATATTTCAATGGGTAAGTCAAACTTTTGACCTCCTGACGGTGCAAAAGGAAGAGCTGGAGGAAAGCAAAAGTCTTAAATACCTTCACCATATTTCAATCGGGATTAAAGCCACAGATTGTCTGAGCAACTGTTCCAGCTTGCTATCACTTCCACTAGTATAAGTTAAGGTTAAGAGTGCTGATGTGAAACTGCTGCAAATGCAAGAACAATGATACATCAGATATGAATTTAAATAACTGATATAAGGGTTCAGGTTTATACATCTTCATTAAACACTTACCATAAGATCTGACCTAAATGAGCTACTTGTTTCTACCAAATGCATCATTTCATATCAGATGAAAAACATTTGACAACACCTCATCACATCAACAAAGATCCAATGTGTAAGGCATCAGATGGACGATTGATGTTTTCTGCCCTCTGCATGGATGTCTTCTGGGAAATGCCGTAGACAGGTTAAATCCCAAAAGTACAAGTACAGAAATATAAAACACGTCATTGGCATAAATGTGGAAGGAAAAAAAAACTGGGGGTAAAATACATCTGCCAGAGCACATCTTTCCCTAATCTTTTCATCCCAATTCAAATAAAATTCAAAACAGCAGGTAAATGGTAATATCACACAAGCAAGCAATGGTGCCTCCAGCAACATGCCCCATTAAAAGAATTTGCCTTGCAAGTTGCTGCAGCTCTCTCTGCACAAACTGTTTGCTCAGAGGGAATTCAGCTGGAATTCTGAATACACACTTTAATGTACAACCCTGTTTCCAAAACACAAAAATAAATAAATAAAAGGAAAAAAAATGTGTGTGCTGTGTATTATGCCAATAAAAACAGAATCCATCGTTTGAAAATCATCGATCATATTTTAAATGCTGAAGCCAAGAAATTTTATGCATTTTATTTTTCTTTCCCATTTTTATTTCACTGTATTCTGATGCAGAAGACTTTCCAATATTTCCTTTGTTGTGATTTTCATGTCCTAATGACCCACTGTTTTCAGCGTGTGACTGGACTGCAGACAGGATGATTTTGGACTCTTACTGTGGAGCCATGCTGTTCTAATGTATATAGAATGTGGTTGGGTATTGTCTTGTTGAAATAAGCAAGGCCTTCTAGTTTCTCCCAATTCAGGACCGTGCTGGAGTCTATCCAAGCTGTCACAGGGCATGAGGCAGGGCACACCCTGGACAGATCACCAGTCTAATCACAGGGCTATCACAGAGACAGCCACTGTGCTCACACCTACGGACAATTTAAATTCATCAGTTGATATTTGCATGTCTGTGGACTGTAGGAGGAAGCCGGAGTACCTGGAACGAACCCACTCAGGCAGAAGGAGAAACATGCAAACTTCACACAAAACCAGTGGATTCGAACCTTGAACCTTCTTGCGGTGGGGCAACGATTCTAACCACCGTGATATCAGTTTATTTCAGAAATAAACAGATAGTGCTGCACTTTCCTCAGTCCATATAAAAGGTGAGATGTTTCTGAATCAGATGGGTTTTTTTTTTTGTTTACACTTTTCAAATGCACTTATGAATGTGGTGATGAACTGCGTTTACTGACTATGCTTTGACAAAGTGTTTCTGAGGCCCATGCAGAGATTTTCTTTACAGAATTGTGTCTGTTTTTACAGCAGTGCAGCTTGGAGTCCAAAGAGCACAATGATTCAGTATTGGTTTTTGTCACTGTCAACAAAACAGGGTTTAAATGTCTCCCAAATTCTTGCATTCTGGTTTTTATTTGACTTATACAATGTACAGTATGATCACACACTTACAGCCAATGGCAATTTGTAAACTATGGTAGATGTTCAGTGTAAAAAGTCCAAAACACTGGTTGATGATATTCTTTGGTCACCGCTTGGAGAGTCAATTAAAATGCAGGTCAGGAGCGCCACATCAAAGGTGTGATATGTCTATGTAATTCCAGCGATGACCCAGAGAGGTCACAGCATGTGTGTAAGTTTCTGTTTATGTAAACACACTTTAAAACCTCCAGTAAAAATGACCCGCATTGACCCCTGTGGAGAAGGGGACACTTCAGTATAAAAGCATGCTATTCACAGGGACTTCAGCAATAACACCGTAATAAAAAAGGGATCAGTTCTTCTCTTCTGCCACAACACACACTCTCAAAACTCAGACTAGGTTTGATGGGGGGAAATGGAAATAGGCGCCACTGTGCCCATGAATGCTATCATTTCATTCCTCTACCCTGAATGCTCCAGGGATCTCGGAGAGGGAGTAGGAGCAATAAGTTCACTTTGCTGATTAATGCTGTAATTCTTTATCAGGAAAAGCCTTGGCATTACCTTGAACTGGGCTGGTTTTATGCAAAATGGTTTTAAGCCCAGTTTTTAATGATGGTCCTAATTTGTTGGCTCACTTTAAATTATTAATCTCTTTTATATTCAAGTAGTTATTACGTGTCATAACTGTGTATCTATGGGGTGAGATTTAATAGCATCTGCTGGACCCTTAGGAAAGGAGCCAGTGCAGAAATGCTATTAATATTGATATTAGCTAAATATTGCCTTGGCACCTGCTTTGAGCCACTGTGCTAATTGGCATGGGAACTGCTGCAGTGGCCACTGAAGGCACACAATGAGATGTTCAAACAGAAACTCAGTGGCACAGGCGAACAAATCAATTAGATAAGGAAAAAGAAACTGTGACTTCTGAATTTGTCTCATTTTTATGGGTATTGCTACGTCTGGCCTTCAGTATGAAAATTCAATGAATGTTTCCAATGTTGCAAAGATCAGTACTATACGCAGGTACGTAATTACAGTTCAAGGTTAACACACTTCTTAAAAATGAATTTAATCCTTGTTTTGGTCAAATGTAAACTGTATTTTACCTGCACATTATATAAGATTTTATGTTTGTTTTTGTAGAAAAAGAAACTGATACTCTGTAATGCATCATGTCACTCGCTATTGTGTACTTCAAACAACATCTCCATTTTGTAATGACTGCAATAGCAAAATTAACTGAAGACTGGTCATAGTTGAACCAGGAAGGGATTCAGTTTTGTGTTGGCGATACTATTATTGTAAGAAGGCTGCGTTTTACAATGTCAGCACACCACCTAAACATTGTCCAATAAATTCACATTACTTTACAGAATCTACAGTTCTTTACAGAATTTTGACCATCAGCCTAGTTTACCAGGAGATTAGTAGGCCTACTATAGCACATACACAAGAACTATGATACAATGGCAGCGGCTGCGGACACACCATCTCCCCTATGTTAGTCTTGTCTGTTCTTCTCTGGATGGTGTTCCGAACGCAATTCCATTATATTATGACAGAATGTCGTTATATAATTTGTTGTATAATGATTAATTTTGTTGTATGTATAATGACAATAAGTTCTATTCTATTCTTCTATTCTAATTATGACTTTAAACATGCCTAAACAAATCTAATTACTAATAAGTCCAACTGTATGCCAGTAAAGATGGTATCCTTAGAAAATTTACTTTCATGTTTATTGTTCCTTCAAAGAGCCAAGGATAAAGGCATCACTTTCTGTTGCAGTTCAATAATAAGAATGTGGAAACAAGTAAGGTAATAATATGGAAATAGCAAGTTATTACCACTTAATTACCAAAGTACCAAGTAATCTCTTTTATCAACAATAATTATAGCTGAGTAATGTTACACTGAAATTTATGTAACTGGGTTCTGACAGGCCAGAAAATGCAGGTAATAATATGGAACCATTATTACACATTTTGAGGCAAATAGTAAAAGTATGGTAATATTTTCATAACAGTAAGATAACCTGTTAGCAATAAAATGGTAATATCTATTATTGAATTTTTTATATACTGACTTTGAAGTGATAGTAACCTCATACTAATGAGGTAATATTGATGCTTTAATACATTAGGATTCTATTACTATATTATAGTAACGGAATTACTTCCGCCTTATTTTGCAAGTGTTCTTCTTAGTTTGAAGATTACAGTGTAAATATTATGTTTGATGCTGTGGCTCATAAACACCTCATAGTTTATGTGTAATAACCACGAAGCAGGGCTGGAAAATGTAAAACTGCCTGTTTCTATCTAATTCCATGCTAATAACCTATTAAAGCAAACTTAAAGTAATGTGATGATTGCCTGGAAACATGTGTAGCAGTTTATGCGTAATGGCCAGTTTAGGACTTTGCATTAAGGTCACAATGACATATTTTTCAGTGTACTATTCCTCAGCTAAAACCATTCTAGATGCAAGACGTTACACATTTATTACTTGGATATTGGTTTGGTATTTAAGTGGTAATAACTTATTATTTCCATATTGTTACCTTCACGCTTCCACTTTATTACCACATTATTACCGAGCTGCAAAATAAAGTGCATCTGGACAAGAACAAGCCAGAACAGAAGTGGCAGTCCATGTAAATTTCACACAGAGGGAATATGTAGAAATAGTAACAATACACACAACAGAAGAGTCAGGGCCATCTATCCATCAGTCAGTCCATCCATCAGACATACCACTGAACCATCTGCCAGCCTTCCCCCATCCCTGACTGAACCCCCACAGCCACCAGCCAGGAGGAGGCTCTCTCCCGAGGCCTGATGTGCTAATGTGAACCTTTGTGGTGCTGACCTAAGTGGATAGCTGTGTCTTAGCTGTAGTATACTACTTAAACAGACCCAAATAATACTGTTCCAATACATTATAGTCAGTCTTGTATTAAGGTAATGTAAGTAATGATTATAAAGCCTAACATATCAATAACTATTTTTTGTGTGTATTATGATTATGATGTGTATATTTTTGGGAATGCATTCTTCTCACCAAGCCAACATATTTTTGAAATATTTTTTTAAAAAATCACTTTTTTTTCTAACCTTAAAGAAATATGCAATATTGCAGCAGTGCTCTGCATGGCGTTCCCCGCAAAATTCAATTAGACATAATGTTGCACTCCAATCTATTCATTTGAGGCACCCAGCGAGGCAGCCAGTGGGAGTGTATTGATTGGAGTGTGTCATGTGTGGAAGCGAGAGAGGGGTGGCCACAGTTTTTTGCTTAATGGACTGAAATAAAAAAGGCGGGAATGGGCTTTAATGAGGGAACAGTGGCAGGGGCATCTAGTTTCCCCTCCCGGTATTTACCCTGCAATCTCCTCCAAAGAACACACTCATCCGTCCTTGCATTTTCTCATGCAGATGCATACATGCAGATGCATGCACTAACACAATACCACAACCAGTGCATTTGAATATACTACAACAAATGCATACACTTGCCCTCTGCCATGCCTACACACACACACACACACGCACACACACACACACACACACACACACACGCACACACACACACTGAGACACACAGGAGGAGGGCAGAGGAGAATGGAGGGGGGGGTGATGAAGGAAAGGATGAAAAAAGAGAGGGAGTGCTGGGCTCCCAGGGTCTCAGCTGCTGCTAGGTTGCTGCCTGCTCCTCGCAATGAGTTGCAACTGTCAGTTTATTTTATCTTAGGCTTTTCATCATCGCACAGAGCTTGGTTGGAGGAAGCCACCTGAGAGTCTTAGGAATTTGTTGGCTACAAGTCATTAGCAAAGACTGCTGAGATGCACTCGGGCCAGAGATGTGAGCAGGGTAGTGCTGTAGACAAGTGTGTCCCCTTAACCCCTGATAAGCTGACTGGCACAGCAGCTTGGCTTTGATGGCTCGATAATTACATGCAGTCTAGATGTTACAGAGCAGGCCACAGAAAACTTAAGTTGCTTGTAAAGAAACAAGGAAGGGAAAGATGATGTCACAACATCCACTTCTGCTTAGGTTTTGTCTCCTTCATCTGCTTCCTGTTATGTTCCTGTCACTCTTCTCTCAGGTCTTTTGAGGCCCACCCACTCCCACTTACACTGCAGTTAATGTACCACTCTGTTTCTGTCACCTGGATACTGAACCGATCTAAGCAATACACATTGTGACCTTTTAAGCCTGCCCGCCTTACTCTCCAACACACCTGTCCTGCAAAAGGAACATGCAGAGTATTGAAAAATAAAAGCACTGGAATACATTAAATAATTGCTATTTACATGCTGTACAGTAAAGATAGCAGATAAGATTGTAAAAGCCAGCGAACACCTTGTTTCAGTAATGGATCCTCTTCACTTGGCTGCACAACCATAGTGAGATGGACAAGATTTCAAACAAATAAGCAGGTAAGCAATCACAGCAATCCATTACAGCTCTGCGTTTGACTCTTCTGTCCAGTGAACCTTATTCCAAAGTGTACTGGCAAACTTTGGTTTGACTCTAATGTTCTTTTTTCAGCAGCATTTTTAAGTCTCCCACACAGGTCAAATTTTATGCAATTACTCTTCACCGAATAGTAATTTACTGTGCAGAATAATTTCCACTTATAATGGTTACAACCATGTTAAACTATTTAAGATGATGGAGCAAAAAATAAGATAAAAGCACAGGCTTGTACTTACTGTAAGTTTTTTTTAAAAAAATCATGGTTACTTTTTTCCCTCAGCAAACCTGATTAATCACTGTATGAAGTGGTTGACTGAGCTTGTCAGCTTCAAAAAGTTATAAAAACTGTCACATGCAGGCCTTCCAACACTGAGAGGTGGAGAAACAGAGAGTTTGTGATACTGTACGACAACACTAATGACACTAATGCCTTTAACTCAGATGTTTTTTAAAAAGTCATCAGTTCAATCTGATTATCTAAACCACAATTTTGGAGGTAAAAGCAAAATGTTCCTATACTGCACTGCAAAATGACTATTTCAAGTACAGCACTGCAGGAAGGAAGTCATTCAAAGATGGATCTTCAGAGACGACGGATCGCAGTTTAATTGATACGGTGTATTTGTTCTCTATTCCAACTGAATTTTGTTTTTTTTTTATTGCCTGTATCAACATGAACGCTCACTCCTCAGTTGGACTTCCTTGTGATGGTCCAAGATCTCAAAAATGAATCTGGTAAGTTTAATGTTATTATTAGAAATAAGACAGGTGACCAAAAATTAAAAAGAGACACAGTTTGTTAGCTGCATACCAAGCAACTGTGCTACAATTGTGTGTGCGTGTGTAAAATGTGAGGGATTCAACTACAGATTTTCTTATATAAAGGGTACCAGCTCATCTGTGATGCCACAATGCTTTGGTCAAAGATAACACACAGTCTCAGTAGCTTCTTTTATGCTGACTTGAAAGAGTACATGTCCAAGTGGGAACACAGTATTAAATATGGATTCTGTTTGGGTCCCACTACAGTTGCCTCCTTGCTCCCACCAAACTCCCAACCAGTGTCAGTGTCTCTGTATGAATCCATGTAAGTGAATGTTTTTGTAATGTGAAGGCTCCAGAGTGGAGGGAGGCTTACCTTGGAAATGCTGTATGATTACCCAACAAACACAAACAGTGGTGGTAACCTTGGCCACACAGAATTATTCTTTGGTATGGATGAAGGGTGAAGAGAAGTAAAATGTGAAATTCCAGTGGGTGTCTCTGTGTGTATCTAACCTTGTGAAAACACAGAGACGTGAGTTTGATAGAGTTATTACACATCTGTGGTTCTACCATTTGTGGAGCTGAATCTATTATAGGAGAGAAGCAGGGCTAAGCTGAGATTCTGCTGGGACATTTCATCACCTGTGTGTCAGGGGGTCGGGCAATTGCAGCAGACACTGTTTGCTTTTCATTACTAAAATACAAACTTTAAGCGTGTCTTTTTGTTGTTCTTAACAGAACAGTGTTTACTCTAGCAGTGATTACACTCTTAATATTTCTACTATGCCTCTGAAAATGTAATTTTAGAAGCTGAGAGGGAACATTTTGGCTCAGAAAGATGCCTTTTGTTCCAGCAATGTGCAGCCAGTTTATTTGTGGTTATGAGCATTCAGGAAAATAATTAGCTGAGCACATGTTGTGTATATTAAGTACACGCCGCTCCGGTCTACTCTCTGGAGTATTTATTTTTTTCTGCGATGTATGGCAGCTCAAAGAAACAGCGCATCTCTGTAAACTATATGATGGTGATTGTATCATCACTCTAATGTCAGTCAAAGGCTGTCTACTTCATTGCTGAATCAGGATAGATGTGTTTCTTGTTGAGATCAACATCTGGCTATCGGGATATTGGTATTATTTTTATCTCAGTTAGTGGTCATGCTTCATACTTAAACATTTATCTTCCTTTACATAAAGTCATCACATGCAAGGTGTCTTTTATATCCATCAAGTCAGGGACATAAGACGCTGGTTATCACTGCTCGAACTCCCATGACAACTGTCCAATTATGTATATCACGCTGTGGCTACTGTTTGCACAAGAAGTAATCAATAAAGGATGTGGCTGAGTGCACATACATTTTGGTGGAACCAAATGCATGAAAACGTAATCATTTGCTAAGGATGGTGGGAAATCAAATGTCTGTACGGAAAAAGTAGGCTGCGGTTCTTCACAAGGGAGGGACTGATTAGTGGTTGCAGCTCCAAGTTTGACGGGCTACAGTGGGTGGCGGTGGGTCAGGAGGGTTTCTCTCCTGACGCGGCAAATGGAATGGGTGACAGGTGGAAATGTGGATGAGAAGGCGGTCCTCCGTTTCATGAATAAATGTAAACACAGCACAACACAATTACTGCGGCTGGTCATCTCTTTCAGGTTTGGGTGGGGGCTAAACCTGCGGCTACATCCCTGCAGGTCCAATCTAATGAAAACGCCCAGGTTACTGGGGCGTTTAATTGTGTATACGGTAAATCTAAGAACGAGGAGTGTAGCAGCTTGTTGCGGATGAAAGCCTAACCCTACAACTGGAAAATTTGATTCAGTTTAAACATAGCGTTTCGTTTATTGATCCGCTGGGCAAGGTGAGATCATCACAGGAACAGAACCTGAGCAGATGGATTCATTTGAACATGTCATGAGAACACATGGGTCTTGTTACTCTGGAGAATAACTTGTTACATGGGGATGGCAGACAAAATGAAATTTTTAAAAACAGCCATGATAAGATAAATAGTTTAGCTTCATATTATTTGTAAGTTGAACCAATAGGTTCAACTGTTGATGACTGATATGGTATAAAATACATTCCTTCCATCTATACTGAGGCCAGTTTTAAATGTGGTTCAGATCATATTTATAATAAACATATTTTTAAGAGTTGCCAGAAAGTTATTTTCAAAAAACGTAATGTAATCCATACGGCAATCGCACAAACAAGTGATGATCTTTACCCTGTTTTAAATAAATCTTATGTAATCATTTGCATGCATATGCATATCTGTTTGGTATTAACACTTATCCATCACAGCAGAGGCAGGTCCAAGCACGCCCCAGTTATATCTTTTCTATTACCAAGGTTAATCAATAATTCATGGGTCACAATAGCAGGCGGTGAGAGTCGGGGGGAGACGGGGGACATCCCAAGATCATCTCCCTACGCAGGATCCCCTCAGAAACAGGAAGAGGAAATCAGAGCCTAACATTACTCTGAGCAGGAAGATAAAAACAAACCTTGAAATGCGCCTCTGAGGCCCGCCCACCACCTCAACAAAGTAGACCGTATTCACCGTCATCATCGCTGACACTGTGGTGCCTGTTCAGGCATTTCTTACTGAAGCAATAACCTTTTTCTTTTCCCTCTTTCCCCCATGCCAGTCTCTGCGTAGTGCTCACACCATCACTTAGAGCATTAATCAAAAAGCATGTGCCTAATGGCTCCTGACAGGCAGCACCCATAATGGGCTACAGTCCAAGTCTGCATCTTCCTCACGCATCTGGTAACACTAACAGCAGCAGCAGCCTGAGCACAGCTGCCTGCCTGGCCATGACTGGATTGTTAATGGCAGTGGATGATATGGTCTCGCTCACCATAAAACACTTAGGGCCCTAAGATGTTACCGCATCATGCATGAAGAAAGCTTTTTGATAGTATGCTAATCTCAGCCATTACTGTGGGATGATTTACAATCACTTAAACAGCACACGAGCCTGCTGTAGAGACACAGGCTGGCTGGGATAATAAAGACACTGGCTCATGTTGATCATTAGAAAGCTCTCGCTTCCTCTTTCTCTGCGTGTGTGTGTGTGTGTGTGTGTGTGTGTGTGTGTGTGTGTGTGTGTGTGTGTGTGTGTGTGTGTGTGTGTGTGTGTGTGTGTGTGTGTCTATAAGCATGCACTCTGGATGCAGTGGCATTTGGCTTAATTAGTGAGCAATTTTAACATAAAAGACAAAAGACAAAAGGGAGAAAGCTTTTTGCGCTTCATAGAGGTGCAGTGTTGTCCACCACCAACACCTGTGTGTGTTATTAAGGTGTTGCATTAATAAAAAACTGTATCGAAATGCTTTTGTTCTCCTGTTATGTTTTGTTTTGTTTTGTTTAACTGTTGCACTTGTAGGTTAAACAAAGATTTGATTTGTACCTGTGTAATATAACTAGTGCTCATTTTTTTTTCCAAATAATGCTTTTTTTTTTTTTTTTTTACAAACTTCTACACTTTCAAAGAAATGTTAAAAATGAAAGTAAGAGTAATTTCTCACTTTGCTATTTTTAAATATTCGATCAGAAGTAGAGAGCTGCCGAATACAATTTTCTTCGCCAATTATGATTTTTTTCTAACTGCGATCTGCCGACACTGAGTTTTGCAGATTCTGATTTTCCTTCTGAGAATAATTGACAACATTTACAAACAAAAATCAACTTTTCTTCCATTTTCCAGCATGTTTATAAATTAATCAGATAAAATTTTCTCTCTTTTCTCATCTTCATAATTTTCCCTATAACTGCTTTGATCCTTTGCTCATACTGAGGCTGCTGGCTTGTTGCTGGCTGGTGTATGATAAATGTAATTAAAGCACATGTTATCTGTATTATCAGAGGTTATTTTACATTTTAAAATAAATTATAATTTACTGATTTAAGAAGTGGCATGCATCTATATAATAAACAGCTTACAGTGTGATGTCTTGTCTTACCGCTGTTTCACCCGTGTTCTGCTGTGTTTGACAATTTAGAGGGCGACATGCCATTCAGCAACCCGCTGCCAGCGTGTAACACCTAGTTTTTTTGATTACTTTTTCAACATGTAAAGGTAGGAAATTGTATCAATATTTTATAGGAGGCAGCATTTTCTTCTGCACAGATTCAATGGGCATGGAGATAAACAGTGGGGTATTAATAATGCAGTGCGGTGACACTGACCTTATTTTGTGCCTTTCAACCTGCGCTGATATTTTGATGCACAGTGCCCCGCTACTCTCTAGCACACAGGAGGTTTTTACACTCTTTGTTCAAAGCACTGAAAAAAAGAGAGACACTTCCTGTTTGACAGAGGTTACATCACTGCCTAAACCACCTAAAGATATTAATGAAAATGCTGGGGCTGTTTTTTTTTTCCTTTGGATACACGGTGGAAATACATATCTTCATTTTACAGAAACAATGTGAATGCTAAGTGTCGGTTTGACAACTGGTGTTGACAGCTAAGCAGTTGCCTTGAAGGTGAACTGTGAGAGGCTTTGACAGGGGACTGAAAAGGCAGCACAGCAACCTGTTCTTCACATTTCAAGAAAAAAAAAAACATTATTCCAAGTTCAGGTCACCTGTGCAAATAAAAATGTATAAGCATAGCAAGTGTTAACCTTTAAACAACGTGTTTATTTATTTGTTTATTTATTTTCATGAATAATGCACATTATCCCCTGGCCATTAAGAAAATAAAACACAAAAGAATATTTAAACCCATTACATGACAAAGCAACCAAAAACAGGCTAATAGGCTTCAGAAAATGACACAAGTAGATAAAGTAGCATTCAAAGTAAATCATAAAAAAAAATCTAAACAATTAATATTAAAGATCAGACAGTCGAGCACAGGCAGTAAAAATGTAGCCACATAAAACCACTTTATAGATGACAAAGGAAAATCTAGAAGGGACACAATCAGACAAACCTTATAAAAAGCAAATAAGGGCAGGCAAGGTGAGTATACATAAGGTAATATGACTGGAAGACTCACTGCTTTTCGAGATTACATTACAAAAGTAAGAGATACTGTGATGCATTCGACACAAGTATGTTCCAGAAATGATAAGTTCTTATTTTGAAGACTGTCTGATCAAAGTGTGGTTTCTGCCCTTGGCCACAAAGTTCCCAAAATATGAATTCCATCATGAAGATGATCGATAAAGAAAACCTCCTCTTATGTTTGTAATAATTATGATATCAAGGCAGTCATTTATCAACTCTTGATGGCTCAGTGTTTATATGATCGCACTGATTAAACTGAAAAAGAAAATCTGTTGTACATGTACCATTTCAAGGAAACTGCAATCAAAAACTACCCAACAACACATTGTATGGACAGCAAGTCACTGCAAAAACAATATAGATATCAGCCATGAGCTCAGAATCATGCATCCTGAATTCAAACTAGCTGGTTTGAAATAGTCTACATACATCAATAATATTCTGCATTGATTTGTGGGAAACAAAGACACTTCAAACAACCCTACCATTCATTTGAATGGACTACTCCTCTTAATGGAGACATATAAATAACCAGGAAATCAGAATTTAATAGGACATATTGCTTACTTTAACTGAAACCCTTTCCCCCCCCTTTTAGTAAAATTGTAGTATCAATGCTTTTGATTAATATGAAGCCTTCAGTTGTATTCAAACTGTTCCTTCAGTATTCTACTGTAAACAAACAATATCAAAGATTGGTGCTTCATCTCAAAAATGTAATTTCAAATATTCAGTAAAATAATACATGACTCTCTCAGAAAGCTGTATTAGACAACTGACTGAGAGACAATAAAGGGAAAAAAGTACTGTATAACCATTATATTAATATATGAAAAATTATATATATATATATATATATATATATATATATATATATATATATATATATATATATATATATATAGACACACACACACATATATAAGCACTTGTTTTTCTTCCTAATCATATGTGGTTTGCAGCAGTCACTCTATGCAAAATAAAAAGACTTGTCCCACAGCTGCCTTAGAGACAAACATATGTGTCTGACTGTTCTCGGCCTCTGCTTCACACATTCACAAAGGTGACAAACAATGACTAAGCCCCATCTGCCAGAAGCTTTTACCATGAGTGTTATAACAACCAATAATAAGTGTAAATAATAAATGGCCCATACCTTACAATCACGGGGGCCTCAGCAGCTCTGCTAAACTATTTAAGGTGCCTTGTTGATGGGAGTTATTTTTTGCTGTGGGGTTGTAGAAATTCTCTGGCTTCCCAGTAGAGTTTTGGCCTGACAATAAACAACAGTTTAATACTTTATCTAATCCCTGCCAGGAGGTGAGTCCAACAGCAAGCTCTTGCAGATGTTCACATCCAATAATCTATCCATAATTGATGAAACAGGGAGGTCAGATGTAATGGCTGCTGCCATTGCAGCAACAAATAAATGGTTATTGACAAAACAAGTCAGTGTGGCACTGAGTGGGCTGTGAGATGACAGGCATGGAGCGGGCAGAGAGAAGAGGCGTGTAGACGACACAGAAGGCAGGAGAGAGGGGCTAAACTCTGGACCACTGCTCCTCAGACGGGCCAGCCAAGCCAGCGGGGCACAGAAATGATCCCAGGTGGAAAGTGAAGGACACACCCATGAGGAGCCCTCAGGAGAGCGTAAACAGGAGGAGAATGAGAGCGAAAATGGAGAGGCATGCGGAATGCATTTGGAGGGGGGGGGCAAGCAGCATGGCGAGGTGAGTGCAACTGCATGGAGTGTGCTGAGTGCAGTGGGCCAGCTGTCCGCTCTTCTTTCATCTCTGGGCTTTATGTCAGATACAATCTACCTGGCTGTCAAGCCTCTGCAACCATCTCACAGCCCTCTCTCCCGCTTCCTCCCTCTCTCTCCATGTCTCTAGTGGCTGTACAGAGGCATCCCACCTCTGTGTCCTCTTCTGGCCAAATCTCTGAATGGTCTGCAACATGCTTTATTCTCCAACTTCAAAGTCTTTCTTTTCAAAACGTAAAAAAGTACATTTCCCACATATAAATGGAAATTTTGCAAAAAAAAAAAAAAAAAAACGATGACAATGACTCAATGCAAAATTAATTCCCTAAAATGGATTTCTGATGTAATAGCTTCTGGGATAAGAGGACGATATTATATATCAGTACTAATTTGCATTATTATGTCTAAAAAAGTAAACTCAGCAATTTAAAAATGTAACTAAATATAAATGTATCTTCTTTATCACAGTGTATATTTGAATTCTGCTTGAAATCTTAGCAATCGAGTTGCTGGCTGCTCTTTCTTGTGAGTTTTTAAATAGTGCAGGTTGTTTATTTCAGGTGCAGCGATACAATGTAAGACTGTTCTACTTATATGCTGTAAAGTTATAAAATGAAGGGGTAGAAAAACAATCCACATGTCTGTCGCACTAACTAACTGGAGTTAACTCACTAAACAAAACTGCACCTCTTTTAAGCCTCATTAACTCTTCTGTGGTAAATGGCTCTGTGCTGCACAACAGCACACACAACGAGGGAAAAGCTTCGACGAATTACTGAGAAAGCAGAGGACAACATGCTTTTTAGTGCTGCCGAGAAAAAAAAAAAGGCCATTTTTAACTCCAGCAGAGGGTGAGCGACTCTCCCTTGTAGAGTTCCCTTCTCCACCGCTTAATTACTGCGTGCGATCATGAATATTTCAGGCATATGCTTTCCCACTTTGTCATTGGAGTTCAGAACTAAGAGAAACAAGTTCATATGCATATTAATACGGGGGATGCGGGTAGAGGGGGACAGGAGGACTAAGGGTTGCCAGTGTGCTGGTGACAGCAGGAGGAAATGGCACTCATTCCCCAGCAGCTGCTCTTTTTAGATCCCCCTCAGAGGGGACTGCCCGAGGAGGGCCTCCACCACAAAGGGGATAAAGGAGATGAGGGCTCTTGATGGAAAACAGGCAAACAACCACTGGGACCCCTTCCTACCCCCGCCTTCAAACACTAATGTGTGTGCACCCTCACACACGCACACACACAGAAACCTTTGGCCCACACTTAGCCAATCCTCAGGAGTTGTCAGGACCTCTTTAGCATTTTCCACAGTGGCTGCTAAACTGTGCATTAGCACCAGGCTAACAGGACCACTCTAATGACAGACAGACACTGAGGATAGTTTTTTTTTTTTGTTTTTTTTTTGCTAGCTCTGCATAATGATAAGTATGATTCAGTCCTGAGGGAGGGGGAATATGCTGTGGCCATGGAAGCATCTGAGGCTCCCATCGGATGAAGAGGGGCGTACTATTAAAATGACAATATAAATGTAAATCCTAAGTAATAATTCATAAAAATGGCTGACGCGACCCTTCGTTGGATCACGTGCATCAGTGCACTAACATGGTCTAGGGGCAGCATTAAACACTGTCTAATTGAATTTATGGACCTTTAAAATACCACTTAGCACCTAGTAGAGCATAATGACAAGCTTTATTTAACATATCTAAACAAAGACGATTACAGCATTGTGCAGGTTTAATGGTGCACAAAATGTTCTCTTCCCACTTGATTGAGAGGGCTGTTTGCACATGCAGAAAGCCCCCTGGTTTAAATTTGTTTTTGTAAAGTAAATAGAGCACCTACAAAGCACCAGTGAGAGTAAGAAAACAAAAACGCTTTTCAGAATACTTAAAATGGAACTTTTTAAAAGAACGTTTTCTACAAAAAGTTGACATTTTGCTGCATATAGGACAACCCTTGATTAATTTGAACCCTGTCAAGTCTGCATGGAGATATCAGGATCTCTCAATGACAAGTTCAAAGGGAGCGCTAATTAGTTTGACCTTTCCTGTCATAATTAGCATGCCCACTCAACCTCCTACAATTTACCAGCAAGAACAAAAGAGGTAACACTCAAGCTGTGCTCCTGGATAGAAGACATTCGCCTAATTGATGTTTTCAAACAATACATGACACTATGTTTTGTTCCGTATGCCCTGATCTGAAATACACATGCGGAGGTGCTCAGCTCAAAGTGTCTTAAAATGTAAGACAGAAGCCCAAAGACAAGGCTCGCAGGGTAAGGCAATTAGAGCACTGGCAGTTATATCACTTCTTCCAACATGTCAGAGGTACTAAATGTGATTTATAGTTGGAGTTCCTGCTGGGCAGTCTTATAGGGGAAAGGATTGAGAGACGTTCAAGAAGAGTGTAATAGCGAGAGCTTAATATAACTATCCAAACAAATGCCTTTTTTTCCCCTGTTTTTGTTGCTTTTTCTAGAGGCAGAAAATAAATTCAATATTGCCAGAGACAGGAAAAAAGCCTATAAAAGCACACATAACACAATCCAATCGTCACTAATACATTCTGCATAGATCCAAGTGTGAGTTAGGTAATCTTACAACTGCAAAGCCTATTGTTTAGGGTACTCAAAATATTATTAACCATTTATCTTCCACTGAGGTACGCCAATGACAGCCTATGGACAGGATTAGAGTACACGACTAATGCTTATATCTGCAAACACATCAGAATGACTGCCACAGCTACAATAAACCCTTGTGATCTGTTTCAGATCTTGTTCCACTTTCCCATCAGTCATCATCACAGACCCTATAATTCCCTTTCTTTGCACCAAGATTTTTCTGTCTCTCCCCCCCTAAGATTGAAGGCACAAAGAGAACAGGATGAACAGGGGTGGCTTTTGTTTTGGTACCTCTGTGTCTTCCCCCACTCTCTCTCTCTCTTCCCTTCCCTCTGTGAGGCTCTAGTGTGATTATTACACTTTCAGTGGAGGATTTAACCATGGGCCAGTTGGGCCATCGCCTCGGGGAGGCCCCCATTTCAATGCGTGTGTGCTACTTTTTCCCCCAGTTTATTGCCTTGCCTTTTATTCTGCCAGGCAGTCCCACTGACATCAGGGGCCTCTTAGAATAACTTGCCTGAGGCAATCAGATCCCTGAACCTTAAATCAGCCACTGTATACTGGTATAGATTCCAGATCTGAAATTGAGCTCGTGCTAATAGATCAAGATACGTTATATGATGTTGAAGATGAAAGGATTATTTTTATTTCAATATTGAGCTGGTTTGTTGACCAAGGTAATGTTCATGTGCTTACCTTTAACTGCTTACCTCTTTTTAGTTAAAAAGATAAAAAATTAATTGGAACTGAAATACTTGATATGGGAGGGGTTTCTATCTGATCGCATGATGCAACTCATTGTTTTCTTGCACATGCAATTTTCAGAATCTGTGGACACTAAATGCCACCATGTCCACCATGTCTGTGACTTAGACTTACCTTTAACACCCTTGCGGAGGTGCAGTTCACAGAGGACAAAAACCTGTGGTTCGAATCTTAAGGGTGGACGGTAGCCAAAAATTGTCTGGTGGCAGAATTGAAGTCTAAATGAGAGTTACGAATAATTAGCTGCTGGTAAAGTCAACAGGGATTCTCTTTTGTATTGACAATCTTTGCCCCCTCTCTGCACTGGTCAGTTTCCTGTGTGTGTGTGTGTGTGTGTGTGTGTGTGTGTGTGTGTGTGTGTGTGTGTGTGTGTGTGTGTGTGTGTGTGTGTGTGTGTGTGTGTGTGTGTGTGTATCAGTGTGAAAAGTCAAGCGCGGGTCAAGCTTAGGTGAAAAATTCGAACCAACTATGATAAACTGAAAGGAGATCGTGTGTAAATAAACCGCTTTTTTGAAGCACTGTCACGTCAATAAGAAATGATAACACACAGTTGGTGTACAGTCTTCCAGTGCTGAATAATGCAGACCCGTAATGTATTGAAAAGCTTAAAGAAATAAAAGAATCTTTAAAATGAAAGTCTTTATGTCTCCTAATCATTATTTTTATGGGCAGAAAATTTTTATGGAAGTGCGTAGGGGAAAAGCGGAGAGGAGCTTTTTATTAGAGCAGTAGTGTTCCCAAACTTTATGGATTATGACAGTGAGATAAAGCAATGGTGAGATACTTGCTCACAATGAATCACATGTTTATATGTTGTGATGTGTTTAACCCAATCTAAATTCATTCATTTGGGGCTTTGTTTTTTTGTTTTGTATGGCAGAACAAATCATGAAAAAATAACATTCATAAATATGCAAACTTACTCTTTTTTTTTTTTTTTTTAAAGATTTTGTCATTTCAAATCCTGTTTACAATTTGGCAGTGACCTGTGTCGAGTATCAAAGCAGCATTTCAGGTGAATGACAGCAGGTTTACACAAAGGAAAAGTTTCTACATTCTCATCTATCCTTATTTAATATTACTTGAATGCCATCCACACATGCACACAGGCTCAGAGGCATCTTATCACTGAGTTTACCTTTAATTAACACATTTTTCACGATCTCAAGAAACACATTTTTTACACAAACATTAAAAAAAAACTGCAATTAATCAAATAAAACAAAAACACCAGAGCCTGATTAATTCACACCGCTGTAAACATAATTAATGTGATAATGCTGGACTGTCAGAAGCCCTGATTTGTTGCAAGCTGATATATATACATAAAGGCTTACTGTAATGTATGTGCATTCATGTGTATGCATTCAGTGTATGACTGACAACTCAAAGAGCCCATGTAGAAGGTAAATACTGCAGAAGGCCAGAGTCTCAGGAGTGAGCACCGTTGATCTGTGATCTCTGATCTGTGCAGGAACTCAGCAGGACACTACCACCGACTCCACTATCCCATCAGCTGTAGACATAAACTCACATTTGCTGGGCTCCCTGGTGTCCCGCTACAAGAGGTTTAGCATGCCTAAAATTGATGGTTTGCTCCCTCCTAGTAGAGGTGTATCAAGAGTCAGAGTTCTAATAAGAAATAATTGTGCCCTTGCTTTACGCTGGCACCCCACAAGACATACGGGTCAGCAGAACAGCTGGAACTTAGAGATTGTTAAAAACAACCATGGCTGCTTGAGATGTATTTGTAGATCAGCTTCAGCATAAAATAAAAAAATTCCTTGTTTTTATCAAAGCTGTAACAGGTCTTCATAGGGAAAGTCACAACTTTAAACCTCTGTTTGCAGTTGGAAGGAAGGAGCTGAAGCAAAAGGAATGCATAGTGAGAATTTAATAACGGAAAAGTCCTTTAAACAGAAAAGAGCAAACATTGAATCATTGTTAAGATGATGTTAAGTTAAAATCATTAATATTGAAGGCTCAGCTTTGTTGAGACGGTTTTAAGTCACATCGTATCAGCCTTAAAGATCTGAGTTTAAGATTTTATATGCAGTTTATGCAAGCAAAATGGGCCACCGCCACATTGAGCTCTTGCCTCAGTCTTTATTGAAAGCTTTCTTAAAAACGACTGATAAAAGCCAAGGGTGTCTTTAAGAATTGACACACTCTTTAAAACATACATCTCATGAAAAAGACTTAAAGAGGGCCAGTTGCAAATTTAATATAACTTGGGGGATGCAGCACTGAAATACCATCAGTGTGCAGGCAGTGGCTGCTCACAAAGTAACTGCCTGGGTCTGAGAGAATAGTACACTCACATAACATCTAAAAGCCAAACACACTGGCAGACAGAGGCGAGGCAAGCAGAGCTGATGAAGAGTGAGGAGTAAAGGCAGGCTCAATTGAGATGGAGAGATATACCCCTATTTCACCTTTTTGCATCACTTGCTTTTGTTCTATATGTCCATTCAGACGAGCGCTTTTTATGGCATGAAAGTAAGGGTTTGAGGAGTTCATCTAAGTAAATAAGGGGGGAAAAAAAGACAGAGAGAGTGAGAGAGAATAAAAAAAAAAAGTTTCATGACATGTCTGATTCCTCAGACACTCTGTACAAAAACCTGGACCAAAGGATTATCAGCATTCAGAACAATACAAGTCAAGGGCTCCCAAAACATGAGAAACTTAAGTGTAATTCTGTTCGCTCCAATTTTGATGTACTTTATTAAAAAAATAAATAAATATTTGATGAAATGGGTCTAAAAGCAAAGCCATATAACACCTCCTGCATAACTGATTCACACACCCGTGAGCCATCAACATAAGAGGCATGATTGAATGCATTCAAATGAATTCAAACGGCACATTGATTACTTGATGGAACAAATGGGCCCTTCCCACCGCATTCCCTCATCATTCTTCAGCTCTGCTTACATGCAGTAGATTTCAGAGAGAAAGCCACTTTCGCGAGACAACCAAAAAGAAAAAAAAAAGGAAAAGCATCAACATATGTTCTTTTTTTTTTTCCTTTTTATTTCCCATATATTTGAAAATGATAGGTAGATTTGACCTGTGTGGGAAGTTAATTAGGTTTATATATTGCTCCAGGTGTTCTTCAGGTAATTCACAGTGTCTCCATCCCCATAAAAAAAAAAAAAAAAAAAATCCTGAGACCTCACTGATCCAAAAACACAGCTGCATTATTGGGAGTAGCTAATTATCTTTACTGTGTCAGGGGTGTGCATTTTCTGCCCGGTAGTAACCCAGCGAAAAAGAATAATAATTGGAAAATCTAATTAGATGAGACTAGCAGACACAAAGAACCTAGCCTACATAGTAAAAAGTTAATGTAGTTTACAGAAGTTGCTCTGATCCTCTGAGGCAGATGTTAAAACCTCAACCTCACAGGGACCTTTTCTCTTTTTTTTTGTTTTTTCTACTCATCATTATTAGCTGCCAGTGGCCAGTGAGGAATATCAAATTTTTTAAGTGGTGCCCTCTCCATTTTAACATTCATGTCCTCAGTCAGGGCTATAAAGGCGTCTAGTGTAGGGAAAAAAAACAATGTCATTGGCAAAGCATTGCAATTAATGTACAACTGCAAAAACCCAAAGAGCAACTCTGCTGCTATCAAAAATGGAGGCTGTAGCTTCGGGATGAGCCTTAGGCGTCTCCCAGCTGTCAAAGTTGGGAGGATACACAATGAGGCCACTCATTTTTTGCTGAACAAGTTGTTCGGCTCAGAGCAGGTACAGGACCTGCAGGGTGCTTTGCATATTGGCAAAATGAAGGTTGAGAGACGTAGAACCTCTCATTAAAACCTTCAGCTTATCTTCAGTTCTTCCATCAGCACTTTGCACCATTTCCTCTGCAGAGCCCCTTTCTTAAGAACAGCAAAAACCCAACAAAAACATGAATAAATAAATTTCCCATCTCATCACTCACTTGAGAAGATTCACCCCCCCCCCAAAGCGATATTTTATTTAAACAAAGGACATTGTAAATGAATCATAAATAAAGGGGCCTAACCATGCCAGTTGTTTTAAAAATGTTAAGCTATAACTAAAACCTCATAATGAAGCTGATCCTCAGAGACCAAGGTCAAAAGTAAAAATCATTTTGGTAATCCAATGTACAACAGTTCCCTCGCACGGTGGCATAATTAACTTGAATCTATTAATTCTTTAGTACACTGCTTATTGAATTATACATTCTCAATTTGCCTTCGACAATCCAGTGTATTGAGAAATGATGTTGAAAAAGGAATTGTAGATAGGACCTGTTGGTGTATCTGGAGCCCCTGAGCATGAATGATCTCCCACAGGCTGAAGGACATTCTGCTGGGTTCAGGGAAATCTTGAACCCTTCCTGAATAGGCCTATTTGTCTGAGTAAGCTGTAATTGCTTTCACGGGACATGTGGAAAACTTTGAATATTTTACACACTATTGTCAAATCTAAGTACACTGAGGCTCCAGGAACTGACCTGACTAGCAAAGAGAGGGTTGTGAAACTTATATGTTGATTAATCTCTATCTGACTAATGAATTTACAGTCAAAATGTGACAGTGGTCATTGTTTTCAAACTCTGACAATTAGTCAGTCTAAAATGCCACAAGAAGCCTTTTCATGATGATTACCAACATGTTTCTTTTCATTAAAAAAATTACTCAAATCTTTCAGTAGACACACATACAATTTATTAGATACACCTGTTCAACTGCTCATTAATCCAAATTTCAAATCAGCCAATCACATGTCAGCACCTCAGTGCATTAGGCATATAGACATGGTCACAACGACCTGCTGAAGTTCAAACTGAGCATCAGAACGAGGAAGAAAAGTCATTCAAGTGACTTTGAAAATCACATGGTTGTTGGTGCCAGACGGGCTGGTCCGAGTATTTGAGAAACTGCTGGTCTACTGGGATTTTCCCACATAATCATCTCTAGTGTTTGGTCCAAGATCCCAGAGGACCAACACAGCAAAAATATCTAGTGAGCACCAGTGAGCTGGGAATCAGGGCCGGCCCAAACCTTGACGGGGCCCTAGACAAAATTTGATTTGGGGCCCCCCCATACCACTTCATTGCAGGGCTGCAACGATTCCCAGAGTAATTCGAATAATTTGAGTATAAAAAATCCTCAACACAAATTTGTTGCTTCGATGCTTTGTTTAAACTCAGCTGTGTCCTTGCAAGCGGAGAATTTAACCCACATTAGCAGTATTAAAGTTCTTCATCGCTGTGATGGATTTCCGTCATTTGGACAAATGACCTTTAACGTGTATCATCACTAACATGTTTTTCCCTGCCTCCACTGCTCTTTCCACCCGTGTGTGTGTGTGTGTGTGTGTGTGTGTGTGTGTGTGTGTGTGTGTGTGGTGTTCGCTGGGCTGAGAATTTCAGCTGTTAAATAATATATACACACAAGGTAATCACGGCGATAGGACACACCAGGGAGCACAGCTGAACAAGACAGGGGCAGTAAAACTCAATACAATGATACAAAGAACTGCCAAAGTAAAACAGGAAGTAGACATGGAAACAGAAATGCTACACTAGAGGAACAAGATCATAACAGGTAACTAAACACAAGAGGAAAGAACACCAACAGAAGACTCAAACTGCAGCACAAGGAACAGAGACCAGGACTAAATACACTTAACAGGTGAATAAACCAGAAACAATAAAACAACAAACAGAGCTGGGAATACAGGAAGCCTGGTAACTGAAACACAGGATTGAATAGAAACTGAACAACAGCCAAGAACACAACTCAGAAAACTAAACTAAGAAGCCTGAGGATAAAAACAACAAAACCAAATGGGAAATGACCAGAAATAGATAAAAATTCAAAACTGCAAAAACACAATAAACTAGGAATCAAACTATAACCTTAAACAATAAAAAAATGAAAGTCCTAAAACTAAAAACGCTGGATCATAAACCCAGAACCATGACAATAAGATCGGAGCAAAAATGTATATTAACTAGAAACACACTGAGTACGGTTACACAGGCTGATAGGTTGTGTTTTATGATAGAGATATAGCGACATGATAAATACCATACCTAGCCAGCTAGCGATAGCTAACTGAGTTGGTATGGAAACATACCTTTGTCTTTTTTCATCCTCTAATTTTCTCTTTTTCCCTCCTCTCTGCCCCAGAGGGACAGGTCCTTTCTGTGACATTTCTGCTTTGTAGCCTCATCCACAAATGACCATAACAGACAGACCATCAAGTCACCTGGAGCACTGCTGATGCGCAGGCCTGCCCACACTACCTGAATGCACACACACCCCAAGTCGGTCAGCAAGTAGCATACTCATTAAATTAGTATTGTTACAACTGTACAATTCTGGAGTTTTGGAATGGTTTCTTCTTTCTTTTAGGACACTGTAAAAAAAAAAAAGTTTTAAGAAAAACGTAGGTGAGCTTCGAGGCCCCCTGGTGGTGAGGGGGCCCTATGCAGCCATATATGTCCCCTATGCCTCTGCCGACCCTGCTGGGCATAAATGTCTAGCTGATGTCAGAGGTCAGAAGAGAATGGCCAGGCTGCTTTGAGCGCGTAGCATCATGTCGAACCTTGAAGCAGATGAGCTGCAGCAAGGGAAGACCACAATAGGTGCCCCTGCTGTCACAATAAACTGAGGCCACAATTCACACAGGTTCACCAAACATGGATTTTGTGAAATCAAAATAAATTATCTTTATTGGTCTATCAATAGAGCTTAAATTTGAGGCACCCTCTAAAAATCTGCAGGTTATTGGCAAAATCCCATTTGAATGTAGTTCATGTTGTCCAGACAATTAAATACTGTCGCTGTTGCTATCAGGCCTCTTTTTGTTAGTTATCAGAGCATGAATGCGAGTGTATATGTTAGTTATTAAATTAACTGAACAAAGGGAACTTTCTAGTCTGATTATCAAAAAAAGCAATATTCAGATAAAACTAAAAATTAATATTGCATTAGATACTCATTTACAACGGCATCAACACCAACACCACCATCTTCACATAACTTCACACAAGCGCCACTGCAGACGTCAGGAGGCACCATAGACAGTGTAAAAGATGGACACATCTACTGTAACATCATCAGTTGGTTTCTTAGGTCCAATTTTGAAGCCTCAAGATTAACGTTTTCACTGTTGCCATCATGGTTTAAAAAATAACTTGTCAATCATAAGTTGTTAGCCTATGAGCATACCACTGATAATCCTCCATTTTGAAAAAAAATGGCATGACCAAGATTTATAAACCAGTCTTAATTTTTTGTTCAATATGACCCAGAATGACTGACTGAACCCATAAACTCATCGGAAAAGCGTTGAAACTGAGGTCAAGACAGAAAACTGCTTTCCCATAGACTTCTATAGGGCTGGAATTCTTTTTAGAACCACAGCTCTCGCCACCTGGTGGCCTTCAGACAGAATGCAGGTTTAAGGCTTTTCCACACTGGCTTCATTTTTCCAACCCGGAAGCTACACCCATGTTTTATACTGTCTACAACAGGCACAAACCAGCTTAAATAGCTGACATTCATAACACCAAACAACACTTCATGACGGTGTAAATTTAATGTGGTAACACTATTATTTATGTCTAAAAAGTGTTCTGTTTCTCTTAAAGTCCCAGATTGAACTTGAGGAAACCAGCAACTAGACAGAAACAGTGGTTTTGTTTGATCAGCAGCAAAAACACATGGTCACCAGAAGCACAGCACTACCTCAAGAAAACCTAAAAATATTGCTTGTTTGTTTGTTTTTTGTACTATCTTAAAACATTTGTTATATATCTTACAGTTATGATGCTGTGTTTTTTGCACGGTGTCAGACAACTTAATAAAGATATCATCACTGGCTGTTCTCATCTTCATAAAAGAATTGTGCCTCTTGTCTTTTTTTTTCCCCTGTGGTTTGGAAAATGGTGTTGAGTATCGAGTATTTTCCTGGGTATCCATATCCAGTTTGAAATTCTAGCACCGTGACGGCCCTGCCTTCTGGTTAAACATTTCATTTACACATCGCCTTATAGCGCATTCACAATTCCTATTTAAGTTTAGGTGGCTGGATGCTTTTCTCTTCATGTGCCATCACTTTATTGAACTTATTCTTTTATGGTGAGTCCAAGACAGTAATATTTTTCATCTCCATTAAATGCCCCACATTTAACCTATAACCCCCACTGTTTGAGTACTAACTGAATACCAGATCAACAAAGGCGGCGGCTCTGTAAAACTTTCCCATTGTCTTGTCAGTCAAGCCTGAAGAACTCACATTCACATCTCTTATTCTCATTTTTTTTGATCCACCAAAAATGGCAAAGATTCTTTTATATTCAAATGAGAACATTAACATTAGACATCTAGCATCACAAAGTCCCTCTATGTTAGCATCTCATTTGAATATCTCATATCTTCAAGACAAGGCTCAGTTAGAGTCATCTGGGCTTTTGTCCCCTGCACAGGACACCACAGGCAAGTTAGAGAGGTGTCACACACCCAGCCTAGTAATTTGTCATGAAAGAAGCCTTTCCTGGGATGAAAGTAATGAGCTGTCAAGGTTATGATGACTAGCATAAACGTGATTAATTAGAAAGTAGGTAAGGCCACACTGTTGAGAGAATCAATGATAAGTTAATATGTTAAATATATATACTCCTCTGTTAAGGAGGCAAAACAATTATGTTGGCGTGAATATCAACAAAGAGGGACTCATAAGGAGTCTCACAGTGGCACCTGTAACAACCTCAAAGAGAACATGCATTATAAATACAAAAAGGCACGCCATTCTCTATTAGAGATGAAGAATGAGAGGCACTCAGACAATAACATGTCAACATCTCTTAAAGTGCATGCCAACTCCCTCAGACGTCTCAAAACTGCCAAACAAAATGAAAATGACATGTTGCAGCTCTGAAACTTGGCACTGACTGAAAACTTTCAAAAATGCTTTTCTCTTAGGACTCAGTTGATTTTTTTTTAAACTCTGATAGTAAATTGCAGCTAATCTGTTCTGTTGAGTGGGAAGGGGCTTGTTCTTATTGTGTCAGGCTCATTATATAATTTTGATCAAGCTTAAGCATTGGTGCAGATGAGAATTTTGCCCTAACCAAAAAAAAGCTGTGTGGGAGTTACTCAGGTTGGTTGAAAAATTATTTAAATTAAGAGGCAGAGAGGCAGAACCCAAGCAGTCATACCTACACAAATGTCTAGAAGTAGCTGTGGCATTTAGAGTTTATAAAATTAAATGACTCAGTATGAATGAGTCTAATTACCACTAATTCTCACTAATATCGGGAAAGCTGAAGACACACAGCATACCAATTCCTCCGCCCCAGGCTATGTTCTTAAAATTTGCTCTATTTGATTTATGATGAGTAAAGTTGGAAATCCCTCCATATGGGAAAGAGTGCATACCATAGTTTCTGGTTCACGACACTTTGGAATGAGTTTTTTTGACAACATTTGATAGATTTCTTAAATATTAATCAAGTAATCCCACAATCACTGCATAAGAGACAATGGTATGCAATTTTTTTCAATACACTTCTATATACAGTAAAAACATATGGATTGTAGTCCTTTTAGACAAGTCCGTGATATGAGATCATATAAATACAGATATACAATATCTGTATCTAATAGACAATGAAACCTGTACACCCACTTAAATATTAAATTATTCAAAATAGTTTCTAATTGCAATAAATGTATTGTGTTAAGTGTTAAGTATTCCTATATATGATTTAAGAACAAGGCTAGCTCTACAATACAACTTCACGGAAACATTAAAGGTTAAACAAATTATAAAAGATCAAAGTCACCATAGGCGTAGGAACCGGGGGGGACGGGGGGGATGTGTCCCCCCCAATATTGGAGACAGGTGCATTTGTCCCACCTCAGAGTATTTATGGATCTGTCAGGTTTCCAATATGTGTCCCCCCCAATAGTAAACTCATTCCTACGCCCTTGAAGGACACATTACATTTTAGATGTCTCATTTTTATACTGGATTATGTCTATTGCCGTTGAGCTTCATGATAAGGAAGCTCCTGATCAGCTTAGAAAAAAGATTATGAGACGTAATAAAGATGAGAAAGGGTACGAGAGCAGTAGTGCAATACTGAACACGAGGGGAGACACAGCTGCAGCAGTGGTTAGTGGGCAGGAAAAACCAACACTACTGCTTATAACAGAAGGGGCATTAGCTTGAAACAATGACTTGAAAAGACAAAACAGTTCAAAACTGCAAGATTATAATTTTTCTAAGAATGGAAAAAATAAGCAGCACATAATATAAAATGAAACAAAATACAATTTGTTCATTCAAATTTGGATCACTAACAATATTTGTGGAAAGTTGTTCACATTACTCTAATTTTCAGAAGGACCAACTCAAATGTGTGACTGTCTGAAAAGCTTGGACAAGCAACACAGTTTGTCATTTAATGTGGGGGGACTGCATATCTCTGAGTCTTTTCTTTTCTTCCAGTGTTTTCCATTTCTATAATGCAGTGTAACTGATCCTTCAAGGTGATGTAAGCAAGCTTGCACAAAAAATTATTTTACTGTGTTCCTCTTTCAGCAGAATGAAAAGCATTCAAATCCTAAATTGTGTACTCACTTCTGCATGTATACTCCTGTATACTATGCCAGCCACTTGGTTATGTTGTTCCATGTATGTCCTGCCTGCTAGCAACTTGCACCCTGCTGTTATGTGCTGGATTGTCTCAGGGGCATCTCTGCACAGCCTGCACCTGGGGTCTTGCCTGGTGTGGTAATCCTCAACCTCTATCAATCTTGTTCCTGTGCTGCCCCAATTAGTGCCTCTGTGCTGTCTTTTATCCAGCTTTGTCCAGCCATTGGTAGGATTTTTCGATATCAGACACTTCTTGTACTGACAGGAATGGAAACAGAGAGCATATTTCTCCCATACTGGCTTCTCTTCATTGGCTCCCTGTTAAATCCAGAATAGAATTTAAAATTATTCTCCTCACATACAAGGTCTCGAATAATCAGGTCTCACCTTATGTTAAAGACCTCATAGTACCATATCACCCCAAACAGAGCACTTTGCTCTCAGACTGCTGGCTTGCTTGTGGTTCCTAGGATACTTAAGAGTAGAATGGGAGGCAGAACCTTCACCTTTCAGGCCCCTCTTCTGTGGAACCAGCTCACAGTTTGGATTTGGAAGAGAGACACCTTCTCTATTTTTAAGATTAGACTTAAAACCTTCCTTTTTGATCATGCTTATAGTTAGGGCTGGATCAAGTGACCCTGAACCATTCCTTAGTTATGCTGCAATAGGCCTAGGCTGCTGGGGGGTTCCCATGATGCACCAAGTGTTTCTTTTTATTTACCACTTTTCACTCTCTGTGTGTTTATACACCACTCTGATTTATTAATGAGTTATTGTTAATCACTGGCTCTCTTCCACAGCTTGTGTTTTGTCCTGTCTCTCTCCCCTCACCCCCAACCGATCGCAACAGATGGCTGCCCCTCTCTGAGCCTGGTTCTGCCGGAGGTTTCTTCTTGTTAAAATGGAGTTTTTCCTTCCCACTGTCGCCACGTACTTGCTCATAGAGGGTCGTTTTGACTGTTGGGTTTTTTCTGTAATTATTTTAGGGTCTTTACCTTATAATATAAAGCCCCTTGAGGCGACTATTTGTTGTGGCACTATATGAATTGAATTGAATTGAATTGAATTGAATTGAATTGAATTGAATTGAATTGAATTGAATTGAATTGAATTGAAGTGAAGTGAAGTGAAGTGTAGTGAACTGAAGTGAACTGAACTGAACTGAACTGAACTGAACTGAACTGAACTGAACTGAACTGAACTGAACTGAACTGAACTGACGAGGTACAACACAAGTGCTACAGCAAAGAGGAGCCAGGACATCAGGTCAGGATGGAGATATCCTCATCCCCAACTCCGAGATTGGGTATCAAGCCCCAGGAATAACTGATATATTGAACGCCAGAGCAGCTGACCTGAAGGATAAGATCATGGCTAAGCTGGAAACCTGGACCCTCCGTAATCAATTACCAGGATTACATGAAGTACCCTCTGAAAGGCTACTAGAAAATGTGAATGCAGCAGTATGGACGATCCCTACTTTGACCATTACTGAAACCAACCAGCTGATGTATACCATGGAAACAGTGATCCTTGAGATGACTGGCTATAAGATGAACAGCCACAAGGAGCAGTACCCTCTATGGAAAAGACGATTAGAGGCTAAGATCAAGGGAGCATGGAGGGAGGTTAGCCAGCTATCAGAGCTGCAGGACGGTGTTATGAAGAGGGGGGTACCTAAGTAGTACAGCAAGCTATCCATACTTGAGGCCTTAGAAACTGCCAAGCAAAGACTCACGGCCTTGACTAACCACTTGAAAAGGTATACCAGAGAGACAGAAGCCTGGAAAATGAACCAGATGTTCTCTATTGAACCATCCAAAGTGCACTGTCAGCGGCAGGGGAACAATATGAGAACAGCAACCCTACCAAGACTCGAGATGGAGTAATACTGGAAGAGCATATGGGAGAAGGATGCAACACACAATAACAATGCTCGGTGGCTAGGGGATCTAAGAGCAGAACACAGCAACCTCCCTGATCAGGATCCAGTAAAAATCACAGTGGAAAATATCCAAGAAAGAGTCTCAAATATGAAGAGGTGGACAGCACCACACCCTGACATGATTCACATCTACTGGCTAAAGAAGCTAACTGCACTCCATGAGCACCTGGCAGCACAAATAAATCAGCTGGTAATGGTTAAGACACACCCGGAATGGCTGACAGAAGGCTGGACGGTCTTGATCCCCAAGGACACCCAAAAGGGACCAGTCTCATCCTGTCAGGCATCATAGCAGCTAGGATGAACAGGCACATGGCTCAATACATGAGTGGGGCCCAGAAAAGAACTGGCAGTAACACCAGAGAAGCAAAACACCACCTACTGGTAGATAGAGCACTCAAAACCACAAGACCAGACTGACCAACCTGTGCACCACTTGGACAACATTCTGTATATTATCATATAAATTACAAGAAAGCCTCTAACTCAATGCCGCACACATGGATCCTGGAATGCCTAGAACTGTATAAGATCAACAGGATCCTGAGAGCCTTCATCAGGAGCACTAGAGGCCAACTTCGAGCCAACTGCACAAGTTACCATCAAGTACTGGATTTACCGAGGAGATGCTCTGTCCGCACTGCTGTTCTGTATAGGCCTGAATCCCTTCAGCCAGATCATTGACAAGTCTTGCCACCATCAACCATCTCCGTTACATGGATGACACCAAGCTGTATGCCAAGAGTGAACGAGACATCGATTCACTGATCCACACTGCTAGGATCTACAGCAATGACTTCGGAATGTCATTTGGACTGGAGAAGTGTAGTCGAACATAGTAATGGTGGAAAAGCAGAAGAAGAAGGCTGTGGTGATAGACATTGCAATACCAAGCCATAGCAACATCAAGAAGAAGGAACATGAGAAGCTTGAGAAATAACAAAGGCTGAGAGAAGAGCTAAAGAGGATGTGGAAGATGAAGGTAACAGTGGTCCCCCGTGATAATTGGAACATTTGGAGCAGTGACCCCCCAAACTGGGAGAGTGGCTCCAGCAGATTCCAGGAATGACATCCAAGATCTCTGTATAGGATCCTCAAGCTCCCAGGCCTCTGGTAGAGGACCCATATATATATATATATATATATATATATCATTGACAAGACTGGCTACCGACTACGGAATGGAGTGAACATCAGCCACTTCCTGTACATGGATGACATCAAGCTGTATGCCAGAAATAAACGAGATATTGATTCACTCATCCACACCACCAGGATCTACAGCAATGATATCAGAATGTCATTCGGACTGGAGAAGTGTAGTCGGATGGAAAAGTACTCAGAACTGAGGGGATTAATCTACCAGAAGGCAACATAGCAGACATTGAAGACAGCTACAAGTACCTTGGAATCCCAAAGGCAAATGGGAACCATGAAGAGGCCGCTAGGAAAGCTGCAACCGGCAAGTACCTGCAGAGAGTAAGGCAAGTCCTAAAGAGTCAGCTGAATGGGAAGAACAAGATCCAGACTATCAACACCTATGCCCTGCCAGTTGTCAGATACCCTGCTGGGATAATAAGCTGGCCAAAGGAGGAGATGGAAGCCACTGATGTCAAGACAAGAAAGTTCCTTACCATGCATGGAGGGTTTCACCCTAAATCCAGCACCCTGAGACTATATACTAAGCGGAAGGAAGGTGGCCGAGGACTAGTGAGTGTCAGAACCACTATCCTAGACGAAACAGCGAAGATCCATGAATACATCAGGAAGATGGCCACAAAGGATCATGTGCTTAGTGAGTACCTCAGGCAGCAGAAACCAGAGAAAGAACAGGAGGAAGAACAGGAACCATCATGGAAGGACAGGCCTCTGCACGGAATGTACCACTGGCAGATAGAAGAAATGGCTGAAATAGAAAAAATCCCCCTGAGACAATCCAGCACATAACAGCAGGGTGCAAGATGTTAGCAGGCAGGACATACATGGAATGCCATAACCAAGTGGCTGGCATAGTATACAGGAACATCTGTGCCGAGTATGACCTGGAAGTCCCCAGGCCAAAATGGAATATGCCCCCAAGGGTGTTTGAGAATGACCAAGCTAAGATCCTGTGGGACTTCCAGATACAGACAGACAAACTTGTGATGGCTAACCAAACGGATATTGTAGTGGTGGACAAACAAAGGAAGAAGTTCATAGTGATAGACATTGCAATACCAAGTGACGGCAACATCAAAAAGAAGGAACACGAGAAGCTTGCTAAACACCAAGGGGTCAGAGAAGAGCTGGAAAGGATGTGGAAGATGAAGGTAACAGTGGTCCCCGTGGTAATCGGAACACTTGGGGCAGTGACCTACAAACTGGGAGAATGGCTCCAGCAGATTCCTGGAACATCATCCGAGATCTCTGTCCAGAAGAGCGCAGTCCTGGGAGCAGCTAACATATTGCGCAGGACCCTGAAGCTCCCGGGCCTCTGGTAGAGGACCCAAGATGGAGGGCAATATATATATATATATATATATATATATATATATTGCTTTGATTGCACTGAATGGCACAGCATATAATTTCATTGGCCTTTTGGCATAATGACAATAAAGATTCTGATTCTGATTCAATAATACTGTCATGGTCCTGGGCCGTCTGCCCAGCATTTTGTGTTTAGTTCTGTCTTCCCTGAGTTTTGTTGTTTTTCAGTTGTTTTGATACGTTTGTTCCCCTCGTCCCTGTCTCCCCTGCTCCATGGTCTTGTCATGATGTCTTGTCCCTGACCTCCTGTGTTTTCATGTTGAGTTTATTCCTAGTGTTGTGACTAGTCTGTGTCTCTGCCCCGTGTCTGTGTGCCAGTCCCCCGTATGTAGTCTGCGTGCGCCTTGGTTAGTCACTTCCTGTATTATTTTGACAGTCGTATGTTCCCTGTGCTTTGTGTTTAGTTTTGCTTCCCATGTTGTTAGTTTCATTTGCTTCACCTGTTGTTCCCTGCTGTTTCCTCTTGCCCTGATTACCCAGTGTGTACTTAAGCCCTCAGTTTTGTTTTGTTCTCTGTCGCGTCGTCTTCAGTGTTCCCTCGCTGTGTGTCTCCCTGCTCCTCCTCAGGTTTTGGTTTAGTCCCTTCCCAGTATAGGTTTGTTTTGTATTTTTCCAATAAATCCTGTTTGTTTGAGTCTGCATCCTGGGGTCCAATTCTGCCTGCCACACACACACGCCATGACAGAACGACGCGACCATTTCAAAGACCCCGCGGACTCAGACCTGTGTGAACGGCAGCTAGCTGTGCAAGCTCACCTGCAGGAAGTGGTGAGGAGGAAGCCGTGGCTGGCTCCCGAGTACGAGGGACAGCTCCGCCGCTCTCACCGCGCTTGGGGAGACTCCAGCTGGGTTAAAGGGTCTCCGCGTCAGAGCTTGCCGCTCTCTCCACCTCCGCCGCCACAGCCCTGTTCATCAGCCGCACTGCAGCAACCGCTCGATACCACTGCCCCACCTCTGCCCCAGCCTTTAGGGATTAAGCTGGGCGGGTTCTCCCTGGCATCAGATTCGCCTCCACCGGCCTCATCATGCCCCAGCACACCTCCTTCACGACCCGCTACGCCGGCACGTAAGCGGAATTCCCGGCGCCATAAAAGCCGAACGGAGCCAGCAGCCAGGGATAAAATGACAATGGACTCTCTGCAGTTTTCAACCACTTCCGACTCCACCACTGAATCTGTCCCTCCTTTCCCCGGCTCGTCAGACATGATTAACCACACTGCTCCACCGTCCTTGACAGCCAGATCAGACATTTGCAACAAGGCATCCAAGCTCTGTATCCTGTGGTTCCGGCTACCCAGTGAGGAGCTGGGGAATACCATCGCCCACAGGATACATGACATGTTGACAGAAAACACCTGGCTTATGGATTCCTTGCCCCGGCTAACCCAGTGTTATGCGGAACAAATACTTCATTCCGCAGCCCTCACTTTCCCCTCCGTGTCTCCCAAGGTGACTGTTTCCAATAAACCGGCTAAAGAAAAGACTGTGTGTTTCACACCTGGACTCAACCCTGACGCTCCATCCTCTGTGCCTCATGCTCCTGCACCCGCTTCTGTTCCGCGGGTGGGAGCACCAGCGCCTCAGTCACCAGCGCCTCAGTCACCAACGCCGCTTGTAACAGTCACCCCTCAGCCACTTCAGTCAGCAGCAGCTCCAGCAGCTCTCCCTCAGTCTGCTCCCACGCAGCCAGCCCTCCCTCAGTCTGCTCCCACGCTGCCAGCTCGTTCTCATTCTCCCCAGTCAGCTGTGACGCCAGCTCATCTCCAGGAGCCCCAGGTTCTGCCAGCCTCTGTAGCTCTCCTGGGCTCAGCTTCCCCGGTGCTAGCTCTTCCCACCTCAGCACCTCAGCCTCAGCCACCCACGCCGCCTGCAGCAGCTCCTCCCCAGTTACTCCGGTCTCATGCGGCTGTAGCTCCAGCTCCTCCCCAGTTACTCCCGTCTCATTCAGCTATAGCTCCAGCTCCTCCCCAGTTACTCCCGTCTCATTCAGCTATAGCTCCAGCTCCTCCCCAGTTACTCCCGTCTCATTCAGCTATAGCTCCAGCTCCTCCCCAGTTACTCCCGTCTCATTCAGCTCTAGCTCCAGCTCCTCCCCAGTTACTCCCGTCTCAGTCAGCTGTAGCTCCAGCCACCTCCCAGTCTCAGTTAGCTGTAGTTCCGGCCTCCGCTCAGTCTCAGTCAGCCTCTGCAGCTCTCCCCGCTTCAGCTCCCTCAGCTTCAGCCCCCTCGTCCTCAGTCACCTCAGTCCCCTCATCCTCCTCAGCTTCAGCCCCCTCGTCCTCAGTCACCTCAGTCCCCTCTTCCTCAGTCACCTCAGTCCAGTCAGCTTCCCCAGTCCCCACAGCCAGTGCTTCAGCTTTGCCCCCTTCAGTGGCGTCACTTCCCTTAAATCCCTTGGTCTCTCCAATCAGTTTAGTTTCATCTTCAGTTCTAGTCGCAGTCTCCTCGGTTTCCTCCGTGCCCTCTGTCCCTCAGGTCCCCGTAGTCCCTCAGGTCCCCGTAGTCCCTCAGGTCCCCGTAGTCCCTCAGGTCCCCGTAGTCCCTTACTCTACTTCCACTTCTGGTCCCTCAGTCCCTCAGGTCCCCGTAGTCCCTTACTCTACTCCCACTTCTGGTCCCTCGGTCCCTTCGGTCTCTGTCCCCTCAGCTCTCCCTAGCGCCCGGCCTGCTTCCACGCAGCCGGCTCTCCCTAGCGCCCGGCCTGCTTCCACGCAGCCGGCTCTCCCTAGCGCCCGGCCTGCTTCCACGCAGCCGGCTCTCCCTAGCGCCCGGCCTGCTTCCACGCAGCCGGCTCTCCCTAGCGCCCGGCCTGCTTCCACGTGGCCCCTGGTGCCAGCTCCCTTAGCTTCAGTCCCTTCAGTTTTGGTCCCCTTTGTTCCCTCCTCTGGTCCCTCAGCTCCTTTAGTTGTGGTTCCCCCTGCAGCCTCAGTCCCAGTCTCCTCTGCTCCTGCTCCCCCGACTCCAGTTTCCCCGCAGTTAGCTTCGGTCCCCTCACCTCTCCCGCAGTCAGCTTCCCCAGTGTCAGCTTCCCCGTCCTCAGCTTCCACACTCCTAGCTCCCTCCGTGTCAGCTCCCTCAGTGTCAGCTCCCTCGCCCTCCATAGTGTCAGCTCCCTCGCCCTCCATAGTGTCAGCTCCCTCGCCCTCCATAGTGTCAGCTCCCTCGCCCTCCATAGTGTCAGCTCCCTCGCCCTCCATAGTGTCAGCTCCCTCGCCCTCCCCAGTGTCAGCTTCCACGCACCCACCATCACATGCACCTGGTCCATCCCCCAAGCAGCCCCAGCTGCTCAGTAAAGTAGCTGTGTGCCCTACACCGCAGACCCAGCCTGCACATGCGGAGCCTCACCTTGTAGGCCCCGTTCAGCCCAAGGGTCCGGCTCAGTCGGAGCCGTGGTTGAAGCCCAAGGGTTACGCTCAGTTGGAGCGTCTGGCTCAGTTCGAGCCTCCTGCCTCGTCTTGCCGCCGCCGCTTGGAGCGCGGTCGGCCCCCAGTCTGGTCTCCTCGTCGCCGCCGCCGCCTGGAGCGCGGTCGGCCCTCAGTCTCGTCTCGCCGCCGCCGCCTGGAGCGCGGTTGGCCCTCAGTCTCGTCTCGCCGCCGCCGCCGCCTGGAGCGCGGTTGGCCCTCAGTCTCGTCTCGCCGCCGCCGCCGCCTGGAGCGCGGTCGGCCCTCAGTCTCGTCTCGCCGCCGCCGCCGCCTGGAGCGCGGTCGGCCCTCAGTCTCGTCTCGCCGCCGCCGCCGCCTGGAGCGCGGTCGGCCCTCAGTCTCGTCTCGCCGCCGCCGCCTGGAGCGCGGTCGGCCCTCAGTCTCGTCTCGCCGCCGCCGCCTGGAGCGCGGTCGGCCCTCAGTCTCGTCTCGCCGCCGCCGCTGGTGCCGCGGTCGGCCCCCTGCCTCGACTCCTCGTCGCCGCCGCTGGTGCCGCGGTCGGCCCCCTGCCTCGACTCCTCGTCGCCGCCGCTGGTGCCGCGGTCGGCCCCCTGCCACGACTCCTCGTCGCCGCCGCTGGAGCCGCGGTCGCCCGCCTGAGAGGTTTGGACTCTGCTTTTTGGCCCCTTGGCCTGGACGGCCCCCTGAACTATGGACTGTTTGTTCCCCCTGGCCGTTGCTCTTTTTGTTTCTGTTTTTGTCATTGCTCCTGAACTGTTTCTTGTTTTGACCCCCTGTTTTGGACATTGGAGCTCTCCGGCCTTGTGCCGTCGCTTTTTGTTTCATCCAGTTGTTTTTTTTTCTCATTCCTGTGTTTTGTCCCTGTTTTTGGACTTTGTCCCGGCCTTGTGCCCCTGCTGTTTTTGTTCTGACATTGTGATTTTTGATGTTTTGCTCCCTGCCTTTGTTGCTCCCTGCCTGGTTTTGTTTTTGTTCCGGTCCCTCCGTCCTGGTCCCCCGCCTCCCTCCCTGGTCTGGTTTTGTTTCCTGTTTTGGCCGTCGGGTGCCGGCCTTTGAGGGGGGGGTGCTGTCATGGTCCTGGGCCGTCTGCCCAGCATTTTGTGTTTAGTTCTGTCTTCCCTGAGTTTTGTTGTTTTTCAGTTGTTTTGATACGTTTGTTCCCCTCATCCCTGTCTCCCCTGCTCCATGGTCTTGTCATGATGTCTTGTCCCTGACCTCCTGTGTTTTCATGTTGAGTTTATTCCTAGTGTTGTGACTAGTCTGTGTCTCTGCCCCGTGTCTGTGTGCCAGTCCCCCGTATGTAGTCTGCGTGCGCCTTGGTTAGTCACTTCCTGTATTATTTTGACAGTCGTATGTTCCCTGTGCTTTGTGTTTAGTTTTGCTTCCCATGTTGTTAGTTTCATTTGCTTCACCTGTTGTTCCCTGCTGTTTCCTCTTGCCCTGATTACCCAGTGTGTACTTAAGCCCTCAGTTTTGTTTTGTTCTCTGTCGCGTCGTCTTCAGTGTTCCCTCGCTGTGTGTCTCCCTGCTCCTCCTCAGGTTTTGGTTTAGTCCCTTCCCAGTATAGGTTTGTTTTGTATTTTTCCAATAAATCCTGTTTGTTTGAGTCTGCATCCTGGGGTCCAATTCTGCCTGCCACACACACACGCCATGACAAATACAGCTGCAGATAAACAGCAAATTGTTGAATTTTGAATCAGGAATTTTGAAAGCAGAGCACATTTATACGAAAAAGTGTCTCCTCAGTATATTTTGAGTCATAAAAAAAAAAATACTAATGCCAAAAACTGTGTTACCTCCTCCATGTATTCACCTCATAAACTATCACTATGGTAACACCATATCAACACTCACCTTTCTTTGTATTATAGGAGGGCAATCCTCCTGGTTTAGTTCAGAGAAACCAAAATGTACAGGCGTCAACAGTCAAATCATGCAGCACATATGCTCTGGCTTTGCCTATACTTATGTAACTACTAGACAGAGATAAACTGTATGGAGATAAGGATTGGGCCACACCTCTTAATCTTTGAATTCAGTTTTTTTCAGTCCCATTTTCACAGGTGTAAATCAAGCACTTAACCATGCAATCTGCCTTTACAAACATTTGTGAAAGAGCCGGTTGTTCTAAAGAGCTCACTGCAAGTGTGGTACTGTAATAAGATGCCACCATTGTGACAATTAAATTTGTGACATTTCTTTCCTCCTAGATATTCCACAATCAACTGTAAGTGGTATAATTGCCAAGTGGAACCACAGCAACTCAGCCATGAAGAGGCAGACCATGAAGTTAGAGTGGGGTCACCGAGTGCTGGGGTGCGTAAAAAGTCATCAACGCCCTGCTGACTCAGAGTTCCAAACCACCTGTGGCATTAACATCAGCACAAAAACTGTGCGCCAGGAACTTCACGATATGGGGTTCCATATCTGAACAGCTCCTTTAGGTGTAATGTATAGGTATCCTGGTATTTTGGTTCATAGAGTGCATTTGACACCTTATCAGAGTTGTCATGGGAAAAACCAGAGCCAAACGCTCTTAGTACACTCTGGAGTCTTTCCCTCAATGCTTTTCCTGTCTATTGCCACCCAACTTGCTTAAAGATTAATACTGACTAAGTGGAAATTAGCAACAGCTCCCTCCCATACCCAATGGAGGAACACTCTTTTTTGATTACACTGGAAATGATCAGACTTTCACTAAGGGCCTCCCCCTAGTACATCTAAGAAAATATGGGTCTGTTTCTTCCAGTTAGTTAAGAGGATAAGTTTCCCTCACATCTCTGACTGAAGTGACTCTCAGCACACTAGATGGGCTGTGTTTGTTGTGGCATAGGGGATGGGCCACTGTTCAGATTGTGTGTGTCTACTACAGACTCACGCAACTATGACTTTTTTCCCCTATTTTGTTTTGTTTCATTTTTTTGTATTGTATTATTGTTTTTATAGTACTTTTTTTTACTTCCTTTACCTAGTTTTGTTACTATTAACATTTCTATTTTCTGTTTCTGTTATTTTTTATACAGTTCATGCCTATAATCATTTTACAAATGCTCTGTTGGTAATTATGCTTCTGTAAAACTCAGTATGCACAGTTCAAGAAATGAAAGAGAAAATGTGTCCATTCAAAACATTAATACACTAGTTTTGAGTTTCTTAATGATCTTTTTTTTTTCAAAAACTGCTCTCATAAAGTAGTATAGAATTAGTAATTTAAAATACTGGTAGGCATCTGAAGATTTGTCAGAAATGAAAATACAAATAGCCATTATATTCAACAAGTTGTCACTTACAGAGAGGCTCAGCAGATTTAGGTTAACTTTAAGCAGCCCTGACTTTAATTTCCCTTAGCATTGCAGATGCCATGGATGAAACCATTTCCATTTCTCTGCCCTCAGGCTGCTAATGGTGCTGCTGTGGTTCCTGCTGTAAAGGGGTAGCTGCCACCATCCCCCTCAGTTACCTGCTTGGTGGTGCGGCCCACGCCTCGGTCAGGAAGTGTTGAAGCTGATCCAGCTTATCGGGCTGGTTCCTCCAGGGGCTTCTGCCGCCATATGGCTGACCCAGGCCCTGCAGCCTCCCCAGGGGTAACTTGCGCATGGATCAGAGTAACGATTCAGAGTATATGGCTCTCCCCGTTACCCCTCTACCCCCAGCATGACTGCACAGATGTTGTTTCAGCAAATTCCTAAAAAAAAAAATGTGAACTACAGTATGCGGAAAAACTGGGGGCACATCCAAATGAGTTAATTTGGATTCGCCAGCTCTTCCACAAGCTATGTTTCTCTGCTGATATTTGATATAAGAAATATCAGCTTGTGGGATTTTCTTTTCTAGTACTTGAGTACAAATAAATGAATAAATGGTGAATAATGGCACAGTTTTGCAAATGGACAGAAGACTCTACCTGTGGTAGTATTGACTACAATACTAGGTAGGAGATGCACTTTCCAACTGTTTCACTTTCCAGGTGGTGCCCTGACATTTTAAATATGCTTTCACAGGTAGTTTCAATGGTCCTGAGCCAATATTTGCATGCCTTTTGTCCCAAAAGGCAACAAAAGAAGATAGAAAAGGACAGAAAAGAAAAGCCAAAACTGTATCTCAGTGTATCTTACATCTCTGCACCCCGCTAAGCCCCCCCATCCCTCTCATCCCTCGTTCCTCTCACCTCCTGGAGGGCAGAATGATTGAGGGGTGCTACCCCTGCCTTTTATCCTCCAAGCGAAGGTCTGCCTCTCTCCAAAGTAAAAAACATCAACTACAGAGGTGTAGTAAAGACTAGGAAAGAAAAAGGGAGGGATGTAAAGTGTCACATATTCCCCTGAAGCACAATAAGCCATGCAGAAGTTAGATGCAAGGATATGGAAAGTCATTATTTGCAGGCCTAAAGGGATGTAGTTGTTACATGGGCCAGATGGTATATCAACAACAGGCAAAGAAGGCCAACCTACTAGAATCCTCTGTAGTACTTCTTGTGGCTACCTTGTTATCCAATTTGTATATGTTTATTTATATGTCATGTGCACTGGTTTTCACTCAGGAATTTGAAAATGTAATTTACAGGTTTGAGCACCAAGTTGTGCTTATAAAACTGAGGCATGTTTAGACATATTAACAAATAGTAGAAAAAGATTGATATAGTGAATGAATATAATTTGCATATAAGCACATGTGTTAAAACACTGAATAAACTGACAGGTGAAGCGGATTCTGTTAAATATGTAATAACATTGGCAGCTGTGAAAAATGACCTCTAAAAGTTGATGTTTTAGAAGCAGAAAAAAAAATTGTCAGCATAACAACATAATGACATAATGAGCATGTGGGGGTATTTCTGTAATGCAGAGCTACCAAAAGTTGTCCAGGGAGGGCTGGACCATTTGTTCTGAACCTACAGAATACGGACTGCTGGGTCCCTGTGAATCATTTTCCTGGTAAACAGTTGGCAGTGGGATGCACTATGGACTGTGCACACCGGGCACTGTTCTACTAGAGAACCTTGGGTACTGTCCTTTTACTGTAGGTAAGTATTACTTTTTACCACTTACCAAAGAGCGATCCAATTGTTGCAGGTGTACATCCCTTGATGGCCTCTTTCCGCTGGATATTATGTCCTACCTCAATGCATAACAAAACAAAACAAGGTGTTGACTTGGCCTCAAAATTTCCCAGATCTCAATCCAATATTGCATCTATAAAATCCCTGCATTACTAGTACTGAAGGAAGGATGGTGATGTAAGCATTAGATCATGAGCCCTTCCTTTACTTCTTCATGCTATTCTCTTCCCGTCACTCTAGTACAACTTCATCTTGGTTTCACCTACTAGGCCAGAAATCTTCTTCCAGACATGCACAGTCTTTGTCAGATGTTTTGTAGCATAGTTGTTTTTTTGTTTGTTTTTTTTTTTGCTTTGTTTTCTTGAGCGGTATCAGTGGTTTGCATGTTGAAGATGAACACGAAAGATAGGCATGCCTCTGCCAAAGTATTCTTGACTTGGTTGGAAACTGTGACAGAGAGTGAGAACCAGAATTCTACGATCTTCTGCTCTACAGCATGTTGGTTCTTCTTGAGATTGTACCTGCTTTGTCCACTCCAAGTTTGTCTTCCCATGATAAGTGTGTTTTCTTTTTCTTTGTTATTCCTCTTGAATTAAAAATGAAAACCTGCACTCATTCACTTATATTAAATTCATTTTGGTGGTACTCAGAGGCAAAATTACAGAAACTGAGTGAAAATTATGCTCAGCAAACAAAACTCTATAAAGCCAACAGTAGCACTATTTGATCTTCACATGAGATCATTTGCAAATATAGTTTAGCTTTGTGGTTTTTAACTTTCCACTTGAATATGTTGATCAATAAGGAAAATCACAGCAATATCACAGGATCACAAAAGGACAGAACGCACACACTTAAATAAAATTTAATGATAAGAGGAGCAAGTCACTGGCAACCTACAACTGTAACTGTAAGCCAACTAAGGTTTTAACAAGACAAAGTTCCTCCACAGTCAGTGCATCAGACTGTAAGACATCATTAATACAAAAACAACCCAAACGTGCCAGTGCAGAGGCAGAAGCACACTCAAGACAGTTAAAAGCTCTCACAGAACAAAGGAGGCAGAACATAGAGGAACATCAGGTTTTGGTTATTGCAGGGTTATTGCTGGCTTTGGAAGCAAAAGCAATTATCAGCGAGGGCATCAGTAAAAGCATGGAGCTGTTGACATAAAAATGTCCATTTCAGTATTGCTTTGCAGCTCATTGCAGTTGCTGGGAACAGTAAATTGTAATGAGGAGAGGCTGATGGAGGCGTTAGCTCTAGGGACTGTTAACTGACAGGCAAATCGGGTATTATAACTGACAGATGAGATTTGTAGCATGCTTAGGTTTGTAATCTAATCTGTGCTGTCATCAAATGATACGATCAGGAGGGCTTTTTATCGTTAATGTATTGGAAAGTCACTTTGTATACTATTAATATAGCTGCTGCAACACTGGCACTCAAAGGGGCATTTCTTTTTTTTTGAGTGTGTGAACTCGGTCAGTGTCTGTTAGTAGTTATCTAGTATGATCACAAAGAGGCGAAAGAGCAAACCAAGACATCACTACCACCTCTTGCTTAATGTTTTTGTTGTGTTGTGGTCTTACATCACTTTCAAAGCAGAATAACATCAATTCTTGAGTGCATCTAGATTTCAGAAGCATTCAGGTGTCTTGGGAATCTATTCAATAATTTAACATTTTCAATTCAATCTTATTAAAATGGGACAATTTTAGAGTTGGACTATATGTGATGTATTTGCATATGTCATGATTTCCTCTGAATTAATTTATACAGAAGCCTTAAAAAGATTGTATTTTTGGGCTTAACTAATACAACAAAAAGTAGAGGAATTCATATGAAATCTTAAATCACTTTTTAACTCCCTGCATTTTTTGTCACTGTATAGCCTTAAGTTCTGTAATAGTGAAAGCTGGTGATAATGATTGTTTTGTCTTCAGTTAAGTTAGTGTCAGGTTGCAGGCAGGGCAGCACACTGCAGCCTTTATGTGGTTTGCAGGGACACCTATTGGCTAAATGTAAAAACTACACTGTAGGTTGCAGATGCAGACAAGATATAAATGTACCACCAATCAAGAGTGCACTACTTTTAATTGTGTAGTTCATTAGCGTTAAATAACAAACATAATTTGTCATACATAATGAATAACAATTAAAGCGGGAGGCATCTATTGAGCTCAAAAACAGAAAAACGGGGATAGAGTTTTTCGATTTTTATTACTCAGTGCAGTCACATACCGAGCAGTCAAGTCAGCCTGTTAGGAATTAAAAAAAGCAGTGTTTCCTTAGGACATACTAATGAATCATGTATAAAAGATAATCATTATTGGTTTATAAACGCAAGCGTCTTACAAGCCACAAGCACACAGCTCAGTCCCAGGATATGCAACAACTAGTAATATTGTAATTAAAACTAGAAACATGTCTGAAATTTTCAGACTTCAGACAACAGATTATCACAAAAAATTTCAGCCTCGACGAAAAGCACAAAGCATCAGAAGCCCTCTGCAGAATGCCTGATTAAAATGTCTAAGAACACATGAATGCATTTTAGAAATGAAAATCTGTGGATTATTTTGAATTTGTTTCATTCATCACGTTACTTCCCATTTTTAACAATGCTTTTATAACTTAAATAACCTTGTTAAAACTTTAGTTTTGAAATGAGTGAGTACTGAGAAATGTGGGACTGTCATAAACTGTTCCAAGCTCCCTGGGTTTATAAAAATAAGATTCTGGGGAAATTACCAGTAAAACAAAAGAACACATACCCACACGCACACACACACACACACAAAACATGTTAACATTAAAGTGTGGCTTTTTAATGTTGTTCTCATTTAGCTTCTGCTCATTTCCTCAGCACTCAACAGGTGTCGTTTGTGACCGTTCTAGTTCTAGTTAGCGGCAAAAAGACTTTCCTCCTGATTCAGTTTCACCTTTCATGGACCAGATACCTTTGAAAGAGTGCGTGTATACAATAAATAGAATAATTCATGATTTTGTCATTAAAAATGAAAAGTTTCTTTTCCTCATACTTGGGATGTGTTTTGAAATTATACATAATGGACCATAGATGTTCAGAAGTTTTCCAAACCTCCTCTAGCTACGTTGGGAGACGTACGTAAGTCCCCCCTTGCGTTTCACAGGAGAGGGGTACCAGGGCTTTAATTATGTGCAGAGCTCGGATCATTAGCATGGATGGGGGAGCCGTATGGAGCGTCCTCGTCTCCAGTCGAGGCACCGCGCTCTGAGTCGACCACCCCCTCCTTTCTCCTCCCTCTCATGTAACAAACGAGCCCGGCCTTGTTACCAAGGCACAGGTTAACAAGCTCCAGCACAAGTTCATGCTGATGAATACATGGAGAATATCAGCTAATGCATCTTGCAAGCAATTAATTCAAATAATAGTGGTAAGTAAATTAATTTGAAATAGGATTTGGGGGAATTTTTTTTTCTGATTTAAATTAACCCCAAAGTTCAAGATTAATGCAAAGTCACTAAATTTACCATCGAAACCCATTTCACAAAGTGCATTTCTGAGCCACATATTTAAAAACTTCCCAAAACATGTCTTATTGTGACCCTGTATGATCAATCTCCTTAATCCCACAAAATACGACTGCACAGCTGGAAACAATGTGAGTATTGTCATGACACAGATACATCTAAGGCTCGCGCACAGTTATCCCAACCCAGTTCTAAACTTTCTCAATTATTCATTAATATGAAATTGTGTTTGTCTCAAGTGGAACAGTGCGATTTCCTCCTGTGACATACAAGCATTGTTTGGCCCCTCTCCAGAGCCACTGTCACTCCTTTGCCAATTTCTCAGTTGACACAAATTGTTCAGGAATCCATTTCCCTCCTGATAGTTTGGAGAGCCCTGATTTGTCCTAATCCTGAGACCATTTGTAATACAGAAGACTGGGATAAATAATAAATTGTGTGTGACAGAGTCAAAGGAACAAAAAAAAAATGGAGCTTGCGAACAAATGGTTTGCTTTATCGCCGGGAAAGAAGAGCTTTCTTTACGGTTGCATTATCAAATCATGATATGTATATTCACTGTTGAAATGAATAGTAATGAGTGGAATGTGGAAGAAATATGTAGAACAAAACTAACTAGTGTGAGGCTGCTCGCTGCTGTGGTGGCTTCATAATTGTTGTGCTCACTGTGAAAATGTTTTATTTTGTATGTTGTGGCTACATGTCAGCGACACTCCTGACACTGTGTGGAATTTCAGTGTTTGAGCTATTAAGAAATGAATGGCGATGCTAAAATATTAATCTGAATATTCCCAATATTTATTTACACACACTGAAGATTTTAATTATGTGTAACTTGTTTTGTTTTTGCTTCAAATGCCAATATTTGATGCAGATGATAAATTAGAGAAATGTGAATGCATAAAAAGGAAAATCATGTTTTTGTGCTTATGTTACATAAACTTGTATATAAATGTTTGATAGATTTATCATCAGCAGCTAGTATCGACTTTAACCAAATACTGTAAGATCAAAACCAAAAATAAATGGTGTTAAATTCCTTTATTTTGACCAGAAAATTGATATTTAATTTTGGCAATTTGTTGAAAAAAGAGCTTGCTAAAAAGCAGCAGCTGTGACATTGACCAGCCCTTCTTAGAAGGTTTATTCAGCAAACAAATATGTAAATTACACACATGTAGTTCATTTACTGTGATGTTGTGCTTGCACGTGGCCGGATTGACAAAGAAATATAAAATGGCCTCTTACAAAATTTTCCCAGTGGCATTTTTTTCCCATGCATGCTGCATGCTGAGAATGAATTCATACATAATTTGGAAACACTCTGTCATGTGATCTTCTGTAAGCACCGCTCGTTCAAATCCTGCAAAAGGCTACTGAATAACTTTAATAAAAGATCAGTGATGCTAAAGACTCTCTCATAAAACAACACTCATCCATTTTAATGCTCAGAAATTTCCATTCCAGTTTCCTTTGTAATTGAGATTCATTTTACAGAAACTAAATTAGTTTGAATAGTATAATTTGTAAATATATGTTAATTAACCCCTTTTCTTCATCTCGTTTGTTAAGAGAGAGCACAGCCAAATGAAATTCAAACTTACCTGCAAGGCAGACTCAGGACCTGTCTATGAATTAAGGCAAATAAAAACACTCCAGCGCAGTTTACTTTTTTGCATACTCAGTTGTTTTTAGTTAGGCGAAGGTCTTAATTGCATTGTCGTTAGTGTGTCTAATAATTGCCACGGGACATTTGGGTTTATGAACCTATGCAGGCTTCTACTGTGTGTAAAATCTGAAAAGGAGAACCACAGGAAAAGGATGCCCACCACTGCTCCTTAATTTAAGGAGAGATTAATAAAGTAGTTGCTAGACTTGCAGTTTGTTCTCCCTAAGGGTTGTATTAATAATCTTAGAGATACAAGGTTCAACTGTGGAGATCTGCCCTTGTGAAAGACCGGCAAAACTTAAAAGGCTTGTCTTAAAGGATCACTGATGTGCTGCTGTTACTTGTCGTCTATAATTTACTGTTAGCTTCATGCAGATTCAATGTTAAAAGAGAGTCTATCCTTACAGTATGAAATACTTTACTGTCTGGTGGGCCAAACCACTACAAACTGTCCTGTAGATGTGACACCACATTAGCGTGTATGGTTGTGGGTGAGGAAAAAGAAAGGGGAAGAAAGAGGAGGAGAAGTCCGATAACCCCAAATACTGACACCCACATCACTCTGATGAGAAATCCTACTTCTGAAGTGAAGCATTAGAGGTGTTTGGAAAAAGATATTTTCTGACTTTAACCTCATCTTACCAAACAAAGACACAAAGAGCAGGTCCAAACAGAGTTAAGATAAATTAAATGTAACATTTCTGATGCAAACTGGTTGATAATTGGGTTATAAACATAATCTTGGAAAGTTATAACTGGTGTTTATAAAACTTTTTTTTTTTTTTAAAGGGTTTGAGCGGGCTTTCTAGCTGAAACTGCAGTTTGTGTCCTGTTTCATTCACAGTTTAGTTTTATTTTGACTTTTTTTTTTTTTTTACTTCCACCAGCTGTTTGTTTGGGTTTATGAACTAAAGCTAAAATAAATCCAGATGGGAATGAAACTCATCTTACTAACACGTGCCTCACAGGACCCCAGCTAAAGGACACCTTGCGAATATCTCTCAGATACCAGAGGGTTTGTCCAAAAGGGAGCATTTGAAGCCCTGAGAAGGAGGCTCGGTAATTACACAAAATTTGTATTACAAGAATTATAACATTACTAATGATTAGTAAACAGCAATATTATCTATCAATTTACGCTTAATAAAATAATTACTTACTAAAGGTTAATTAAATCTCAATTGCATAACAATGTTTATTACATGTAGTGAAGAGTGGTGAGATTTTCATTCTGTGTAAACTCACTACAACCAAACGCTCTTCCCATTTTTCTCTTCACACCATATGATTTGTTCTAAAGTTCTACAGTCACACCGGCACCCTCATCAGTTCATCAATAACAAAATAATAATAATCATTTTTGACTCTTGAGACATTTTTTAATGCTGCATCAGTGAATGAATTTGGGTTTGTTGAGAAGGTACACTAATCATATCCAAATGTATTAAGTGCAGCATTTGTAGTGAGACCCCCTGGTGATCAATTACAGTGAGAAATCAGCTTAAAATTTGTCAGTTTTATTCCCCAAAATCACAGGTACGAATACTGCTGTTCAAAAGCTGCAGTCCAAAGGACAATGTTTAAGCAATCAAAGGTGTCGAAGTTGAAATGGATCTATAATCTGTTCTATATTTTTTCTTTGAAAAAAATTTTATTTTTCATGTTTTAAAGAAATGTGGTGTGAATTCTTGATAGAAAATTACTCACTAAACACAGTACAGATTTATTTTTCTGATATTTTCCAATGCAATCACACAGTAACAGTTTCACAGCAATATAATAGTTTCTGCATTATTTAACTACATATAGGAACACTAACTTTTTGCTCCTTTCTTCAAGCATGAATCACCTTTTTTTTTTAAATTGGAAGCTGAAAATTTATTTTCATAATTAAATTTTGTAAGTGTAAGAATCATATTCATGGGGATGTATATACTCCTGCACTGCACTCTTGACCACCTGTTGGGACCTCCTACTAAATATTTCATGACTTTTCTCCATTTTTACCCCTTTTTCTATGGCCCTTTGATGTTTTTGTTCCAATTCTTTCCTCCTTTTTCATCCTCCCTGGAATAGCAGTGGAATAATCCAACGGTTTTCGCCTTTCATGCCTGAAACTTTGCATTTTAACATTTGTCGAGAGAACATCCTTTTCCTTAGGTCTGAAAGATCATTTCTAATAAAAGTGGAGGGCTAAGAAGAGCTGTAAACCTGCACTAAACACACAGCGCTGAGGTCTCTGGGAGACTGATTAGCATCTGGGAGCCAGTGTATCACTTCTTCATAATAATAATAAGAAGAACTGGTTGGCTGCCGTGTGACTCCTGCCCTTGTTGACATTTCCCTTGTCATTCAGGAATTATTACAGCCTTCAGTTATTCTGTGTCCACCCTGGCATGCAGTCATTCACATCACTTGAAAGGCTTGTTCTGATAATCTCACCACCAAAATGGAGATGTGTCTGTTGACAGGGCTACTCCGGGTATAATATTTCCTGCACATATCACACAGCACAGAGGAAGGACGTGACTCTTACTGTTTCACAATAATGTTCCACAATAATTTCACAATTTCACAATAATTCACAATAATTCTGTGCCCTTAGAATTTTTTTTCTTTCCAGCACAAAGCTGATGTCATAAACTTTTTCCTGTTTGGATCCTGAAATTGAACCTTTGACAGGTAAATGGGTCGAGTTAAGATACAGCATCCTGTTTTAGCATGGAAGCAGCAGGAAAAAATTAAACCACTTCATGAACAAGACATGAACAATATTTGCAAATGTACATAAACAGCTGGAACAGCTGCTCTGCAGTCAATGCTTCCACTTTTTTATTTTTGGTTTGTTTTTTTTGGCTCTACAGGAAACCTTACAATTTTGTTTTCCATATCACAACTTCCACTATTATTATGTTTACTAATATTTCAGCAGGATTAATAGGAATAGCTTTCACACACTCAGAATCTTGAGTGCAGAATGTGCACAAAGCATGTGATCTATAGCAGAAAACTAACAGACTTACACTATAGAAAGAAACCCAAAGCAATGGCAAAAAAAAAATAAATAAATTAAGCCTCTTATGTAATTTTCTGTAACTTCCTAACAAACTCACACATTCACACAGAAAACAGCAAATATGCCACAATGCCAGATTCATTGTGCACAAAGCAAGCTAATCTGAGTAAAAATTAGTAAATCTGATCTAGAACAAAAGGAACTGATGTCACCACTGACTTGCATGAAAGTTAATAATAAACCAGAGACTTCACACAGAGGTCCTTCAAATGTGAATGAATGAGAACAGGTTCTCATTCATTCACATTTCCACTTAAACAGGTTCATATCTATTTCCACCCATTTATATCCTTAGTTGCATTCAGTCTGCAGTTTGCATGGCCGATAAACCAGAATTAAATTGTTGTTATTGTTAATTACAATGAAAACTTTAAAAGTTGGATTTTTGACATTTGTCTGGTGGAGAATAGAGACAACAGCTAAGTGAGGTGAGCCAGAATGATTTAGTGTCAAGCTGGAGGTATGGGACATGTTTTCTGAACAAATGAATATGTAGCAACACGATGATTAGAATATATTATAATCAATATAATAAATTCTGCAGACGTGTAGATTTTTAGTATGAAAGAACAAAGAAAGAAAACTGTTATTCCTCTTCTGAATGCTACGTAAGAAGCCTGCTATCTAATTATTGCTCTGCGTTGACTTTGATGTTTTTCATTTGTGATCACAAACTTTCAAAATGCCATAAGCACCACTTCATATTGTTCCATTGTTTCACAGATAGTGTTAAAAACAAAAACTACTGTGTTGATGCAGTATAATTTCTGTCATGATGATGACAGAGACTCTAATGCATTGCAAATTCTTGAGTCTTCTGCCCTCGTGTCAGTCGATCATTTGGTATATCCATGATTTTTCTTTTTTTTTTTTTTTCCAATTCCCTGGACAAAAAAGGGAAAGATCTAAACCTTTTCTTTTCGACTGAATTTACATCTTCTGCTCATTTCTCCTGCTTTCTTACCAAGAGAATTCTAATGAAGGGCAGAGTCAGATATCTACAGGGATACAAGAGGACCTGGAGACAGGAGAGAATGCAGACACTGATGGCAAGAAATTTCCATAAAAGTACAATCAGGTTGGAATTTTAAAAGTGAATGTTTAAGTAGTCTAAGAGATGGGCTTTGATTCACAGCCTGATCAAACCCAAGACATCTCATTCAGAGAATAATGATTTTTTCCCCCTTAATTTTCTCTGTTTCTGTCTCATCTGTGAGCTTACAGGTAGAGCAAAGCCCAATGGTATTGTTTTCCCTCCAGTACTTGAGCACGGGAGCCTTTCTTCTGCCAGATTAGACGTGGCCAAAAAGAATGGCAAATGCAGATGTGCCACGTTATTAGAAGCTGGCTACACAGTGAAAATTCAGGCCCAATCCACTGAATACATTTCATATCCCATCCAACGCTGGATTGCAAGTAAGTAAATATGTATCTTTTTTTTAATATATATTCTTATGAAATGTGAACGTAAACAGTCTTCCTTTTGTGCATATGTTCCTATGAATATGAGGATGCGACGGAATGTGAATGTCTATTGTTGTTCATGGGAACAATGGTCAAAACAGCCACGAGGAGAAAGACGTTTCCATGTGAGATGAGCAGTTATTTGGGCCGTAGTTTTAACCAAACAACCTCAACAACCCTCCAACAGGCAGAAATAGGAAGCAGCAAAGCTCCTTAACCAAAGCATTTGTTTACCTTTAACATTATTAGCCAAGTATTTTCATTCAGTTAGATTTTTCAGCTCAACTCTCTATGTTATTGGGACCCTTTGGGATGTTGTTGTTGGGTTGATTTTTTTTTTTCCCTTACTCTTTAAACACACACACACACACACACACACACACACAAAATCATTTTCAAAATGTCTTGATGGAGTGTTGGAGTGGAGATGTCCACTAAATTGGAACATTTTAAAGCTTTTGACATTAAACTGTTCTCACCCAACATTTTCCACCTCGGTAATGTGGATTTTTAAAAATTAGTCATAGGGTTTGAACCGCGCATTGTGTTGGTCTATACATTTTTTTTTTTTTTCTTGTTTCAAATATGATCTGTCAGACATGTGTGTTTTTGCTGCAAAATATTACTCTTTCATGGCCTCTTTTTGGAGAGAAGGTTCCTGACCAATTATTTTCAGACAGATGCAGGGATGCAGAATGACTAGAAGCATCAGGTTTTTTTTCCAGATGATGCCTAAGGTAAGGGGAGAATGGCCAGAGGCTACGGCAGCCCTCTGGGGACAGAGAGGGCTTATAAACAGTGAAACTGACATATCTCATCTATTACTTTTCCTAAGTAAACCTTTAAAAAACCTTGACAGTCTTCTGCATGCTTTTACCAACCTGTATATATTTAGCATTTTATGAATCTGAAGTCATTTTTGAACTATTGACTACGTATAATTTTGCGAATAATCACCGATCCAAGGATGAATGAAAGGGCTCAAACTTTATGCGCCTCCTCATCTGTGAGCTTTCATATTTCTTTTAACAAACCTTATGCTACTTTTATGTCATACAGCTTTCCAAAATCAATATACTGTACACTTTCAGGATGAAATATGTTTTATCATATAATCTACACTTCCTTTACAAGCCAGTATTCACACATGCCCATCAAAGCCCAGCCAGTCAAAGCTGGTTCTGGCGGTGCAGTTGAAGTGAGTTTGTTGATGTGAAAAAATAAAAAAGCCACTTTTGCTGCTGCCGTGCAGGCTCCCTTGATGACAGGCCCTCGTAAACCAAAAAGCCTTGCAGGGTGCCTCCAGATATGTTCCTTCAGTCACAAGGAAGCCTGCCACTGGTCCCCCGCCCCACAAGGTCACCACATTTAATGCTGTCACCTCCACTTAGAGCTAGGAAAAGCAACAGCCATCTCCCTGTAACTTGCTCCTAACCTTGCACAGACCCCATATGTGTGTTCTGTGTGTTAAGTACTGTATAATATAACAGCACAGACAATATTGTGAGAATGTCAGAATATAAGTCAGCAAGTAAACAGTGCTTGAAGTTGACATTGGCTTTATGCAAGTGTTAAAACTCTGTTAAAAAAGATGTCATGCATCACTTTGAAGCTGACAGTTGGTCACTTGTGGACATTCTGGTCTCCATTCAGTCAGATCACCCTCTGATGTATTTACTGTCAATCATGGGTATTTTTTGCTCTGATTGGTAGTTGCTTCAGTTACTCACCTGGAAGTTGACAAAAGTTTATCTCAGGTCCCGCCTACATCCCAGCTGCAGCAGTTATTCTATCTGTAGTCATTTGAAGATGCAGAATGTCATTTGCTTTCTATTGTTTCTGGTCGTCAGGTTACTGCATATCACTTCCAGTGCCTACACAGCTTTAGGGTCAGAAAATAAAGTGCCTGCTCGCAAACCTGCATTCTTTCCCATGTCCAGCAGAGGGCAACTCCTTCAAAGAGAAGTGCGATTTTACAGAAGAGTACCCTAATTCTCACTTAATTTATGAACTCAGTAAACTCTTACCTAGTTAGTTCATGGTCTCAAGTCTTATTTGGTTAGTTTCAAGTTTTATTTAAAGGAGCTATTTGTAATCAGAATTTTATGAAATTTGATCTCAAATGTAACCACTAGGTGGCATTGTTTTATGAGAACGCGTTAATGTAACTGGCCCTGAAAGAACATGAAGTTTCTGGGATGAGATTGGGATGGTGCCGTGGTTAGCACTGTTATCTTACTGCAAGAAGTCAGAGGTCAAAACGTCTTGATCAGCTGGAGCCTTTCTTTATAACTTCAAAAGATGGCCACAGGCTATGTGGCCATAGGTGTGAAGATGGCAGCAAAAAAAATTCACTCGCTGCTGGAGCCTAGAAAGGCGGTTAAAAAACTGGGGTATAGTGGTAATATTTTGATAGACAGCTATGAAGGGCTGATCTCATATAGCTATTGTATTATTCTTATGGAAAGCTAGTGGCTCCATAGTGTAGTGCTTTACATGTTTGCCTAACAAAATAATGGTGTGATCCCAGGAGGAAATACAAATCCCCGGAATGGCATCTGGTGTAAAAACTGCCAAATCAAACATGTGGAGATACCTGCTGTGGTGACTCCTTGTGAATAAGAGAGAAAATCCATCCATTCACAAATGATCAGCACTTCATTTTCAGCATTTCATCTTCTTCTTCTGTTGGGCTCAGGGCAGACTTGAGGCCGCACTGATTCGTTACACCATCTCGTGGTATAAATTGGTACGCAAAAGTACTTTAGGATGGGGATACCGTGTTATAGTATGCCAGCATCAATATGCTGCAGAAATGCACCCCGGGATTTGTAGTTCACTTGAGTAAAGTTTTCAAGTATTTAAAGTTTGTACTAAATTCTGTTTATTGTTTGATTTTTTTTAGGGATTATGCAAAGTGATCACTATAAATGCGTCAGTGTTAGCCAAACTCGTGCTTTTCACTTTTTTATAATGATTTTGGAACAAGGCTGATCCAAACCACACAAGTATCACATAACATTTTCAATGGGGATTTTACTTTGGGAAATAGCTGTTCCTACTTCACGGCACATTTCCTTCCATTATTTTTATCCGTACTTGATGCTTACAATAAAATACCAATCGCAGTGGTAACAAATTACAGGTATTTGATATGTGAGTTGCTAAATGCTCATCTTGCATTACCACTCAAAAGCATCTCTTTAGATCAGTCTGAGGGTCAAATGTAAATAGGTTTATAGTTCAAAGTGCTTTGCAACATAAAAAAGAAAATCAATGTTCTTAAGGTCATTCTTATATCTGGGACTACAGTTGTCATTAGGGCAGTATTAATAATTCAGCACACCCCAAGGTATACACTGAATGTCTTGAGCAAAAGATAGGCACAAAACAGGACAATACAATTCCCTAGTAGGCACAGTGAAGGACTGAATTTCACTTGCAGTTGTTCTAATCAATTAATGTTTGGTGGAAGAAACGGGTCCCTAGATTTCCCTCTTACATCTGCTGTCCTTTTTTTTTGTTGTTGTTATGGTCTTTTAGATACAAGAAACCATAATTCAAATAGAGGTAAACTGACTTCACCAATTCAAACTGACCTCTAGTACACAGGAGACAATAACTAATCAATACTGCTGCTCTGGGTGCCCTAAGAAATAATGATTAGCATCCACAAGGATACTGCACCACAACGAGAAAGGAGTCTGCACTGGTGGGCACTTTTATTGCTGCAGTGCCAAAGCGTTCCACTTACATTTAATACAACATTTACCAGCTCCCTCCCATTTCTACCCTTACACTGGGAGTCCAGCATGAAACTGTTTTTCTCTGCATCACTGTGCACTTAGAAAAACTTTTCATTTTCTGAAGAATCTTTAAATAAATAAGGATATGATTTTGATAAGAATAAAAGCAAAGGTCAAAATATAGTACAGCGTATAGGGACTGTGTGAGTGTTCAATTGCAACTAGAAACAGAAAAAGCAGAATTTATTTAAGAGCAAATGCAGAAATAAATTGTGCAAAATTAATTGAAAACAATCTTTTCTATTCAATAACTTGGCTCATTACAGGTGTAATTGATAGTCGAGCCGAAGCCTCTCCTCTCTATCTGACACATACAGCCAACAGCAAAAAGTAGGCACCCACAGCAGACTGTGAACTCAGGTTAGGGAGACATGAAAACCTTTAGCAGAAGATCCTGATATTTCATCCAGCGTTACAAAACAGCTGCTCAGTATATAACACGGTGTCCCCTTCTTATGTAATACATCTAAATTAGAGCCTGAAAACTCTTCCTAGTGTTTTCCAATTCTGTATTTATCCCTGAGAGAATTTTTACAGTTTGGATGGATCACCTTGTTTTGGATTCCTCCAGTCCTGCCGTCACCTCCTGTGCATGAGACAAGTTATGTTGTTCAAAACAAAACAATAATTTAGATAATGTTGACACACACAGACTAACATGAATAACTGGAAGAACACAATGTTTGGGAAAACAGATAGGTAAGTAAAAGTTACACTGCCATCAACCTGAAAATGGAGCCAACCACTAGCCACTACACCCTTCAACATGTAGCTACTCCAACCACGCCCATCTTCAACTGACTACACACCTGTGAAGTGCTGTCAAAGCAGCTTGCATAACTATCAGACAGATGAAAACCGGCCAAGCTATTGTAGTGTTCAAACCCACCTTTGCTGTGGTTCAAATAAAAGCAGGTGTCTCCAGGACCACAACTGATAATGATGACAGCCCAATCTGAGAACAGCTACACTATCACGCCTGATAATTAGCTCACATTACCTGCAGTTAGAGCTTTGCTTCGAGACACAGCACCCCAAATGGTCCCTTGTTTGACTGAGAACTAGAAGGGAGCATGAAGCTGATGTTAAGTTTCATGCTGACAATGATATGAAAAACCTGTGATGGGGGCTGCCTGATGATTGGATCTGCCAGCATGGCTACCTAGCACTGGCTCTCAGTGCTCAAAAGATCAAAAATATGCACATCCATATGCTCCATTATTTTTTTTCAAATGAAGCCAGACATTATTAAAATGATATTTTCCCAGCATTGCACAAATTTACATGTCCTCTATATTGCAGTGCAAGCTGCAATATAGAGGACTATATAGAATATAGGAATATAGAGTTCACCAATAACAATTTTAAATGAATTACAAACTTTTTTGTTTTACAGGTTTCCAAAGATTTACATGATACTTTATAACTACACTCTGCTGAATTTTGATGTTCCACTGAAAGAAATCCTCAGATTAAAACAACATGAACATGGTGAATTTGAGATATCACAGTAACTCCTCCTCATTAGCTGTACCCACACCAAATTAAGCTAACTCTTTATGAGGAAAAAATACAAATGCGCTTTTGATTAATCAATTAATGTATCAGTGAGATGCTGAAAATTATATCTGTCACTCGGCTGTGTTGCAGCAGGCTGTGTTTTATCGAGTTAGCATTGTTCAGATGGCCAAAAGATAAAGTTACAAGAGATGCATCAAGGACGGCAGCATTGACGAGAAGCAGCGTAGAGCCAAATGACTATTGAGTAGTCTGAGGCTCTCAAAACAGGAGGAATTGACAGGCGGAAGGATCACTCTCCTCAGTAAAAGAGACATTGCCAAGTCTGTCGAATGATTACACATAAGATGTGAGATTTTTTATTGAGGTTGTTGTCAAATAAACCATTAAAAAAGGAAGGCAGTGCTGCATGACAGGGGCTGGTCCAACAGCTGCTCTTTGGTGGGATGGTACAAAAACAAAATGCAGGAAATATTGGACTGCTGACCCTGGTGAAGAATTTCTGAATTTCCAGTTTTAAAAAAAGCATCAACATCTACATTGCTACATCTGCTACGTGCCATTATGTTAGTGCCCCCAATCATGTGGGTACACACAACTACATCATAATATATCATTACATGCACTGGGCAAATAACGCTGTGCAATATCACCGGCAAATTCAATAACTTAAGCAGGTTTACAGGAAATATGACACATCAGAAGACCTTAATTTCCTTTTTTTCCCAACAAGCTTTAAATTAGACAATAGTTACCATCATCTGACAGTCCCACATCATCCTGTATTATGACACTGAGGCACCTAATTTCACTCCTCTCTTTCTAGCTGTCCATCACTATTTCTATAAAAAGGAGGTCAAGTTACAGCCTCCACTAACTGCAACTTAAGTGTTCACTGATGTTTAAGAGAGAAAAGTAAGTATAAAAAAGTCAATTAAATTAATTTGGTCATTCTTAGTGTATATGAGGAGATAGTTCAGCATTGAAATACAGACCTTAAAGCTAGACAGAGTGCGTGAGTTTCACTGACTATGGGCAGCTCCATTAATATTTAGTTTTCCACCACCTCACTTCTTCTACAGATAAAAGGAAGCAGAGGCCAAAGTACAAGGAGACGCCACCTCTCCCAGTGATGCTAATTATCCCTGTTTGCTATCTGGGTAGCTTCCAGGCATTCTGATTGGATTTACTTCACAAAATAAATAAATGATCATCATAAAAGCGTAATGCCAACTCTCTGACCTTACTGAGGCCGTGTTAGCAAAGGTATAGTGAAGCAAACATTGTTAGAATCTTTTGTTCCTGTGTTGGATACTTTCTCCCTCTTAAACCATTCTTGATACCTGCCAGGGAAAAAACCTTGTGTGTGTTCCTCACTGATACTCACCCTGCTGCTCCTTCTTATTGCTTCTGTCTTTGAAGACACTGGCATGATATAAGATGAATACAGTATATATGATAAAGAAGAGCAGAAATCGTTGGCTTGTATAGATACACATCACTGTGTGTAGAATGAGGGTCTGTCTGGTTTTATATAAAATTCCAATAAACTCGATTTTCTGAGTTAAAGGCAGCAAAAGCAAGCTATAAACAATGATATGTTTCCATTGTATTTTTAATAGAAATTTGCAAGAAAAGCTGCCGATTTGAACACTTTTCTTTTCTTCTAGCTCAAATAGTGACATAGTTACTGCAGGATTTTACTGCAAAATGACATAGGCGCTCAGCAACATTGCTTTTATATAGGAATACAACCAGACTACAGCCAGTTGCTAACCAGCTGAGTCGACTCCACTGTTGGAAAGAGACGTGTCACAGATGAACTCAGACTGATTGCAACACGTTGCCAATCTGTCTGCTGCATTCATAAATTAAGCAGCAGTTCCAATCTGTCTGCGGGCAGTCAGTCCATATCAGACCACGATTGTTTGGAGACAAGTTGCTTCCCAATAGGCATCCTGTGCAATCACGTCGCCATCAAAAGTGGTTGGTCACAGCAACTACTTGCAATCAGTCTCTAACAGAAAAAAAAATAAAAAATTCAATGCATTCACAGGGCAACCACTAATTTTTCTTAGTCTCAAGGTTGCCATCCTATTTTCACTCTAGTGTGAGTGAGCCATTTTTGGAACTGGTGGTTGTGCATGAGGCAGATGAGCATCAAAGGTACGTGTAAAAAAAAAAACAGTAGTTATTAGAATATAACATCCAATATTAAAAATGTTGGATGTTATATTTTGGGGATATTTGGGGATATTTAGGCAGTGATATATACATAACATCCCAAGATAAAGCATTTATTGTATGAAAAGGGCTAAATACATGAATAAATAAATAAATGTGGCCTTAAGTACATACCATTGATTGGAGGCTTAATTACCACATGTATAATATATTAATTTTATGAGAGCCCTTTGTTTTCTGGTTAAAAAAATGGCTCAGCTGAAAAAGTTCATAAAAACAAAATGCAGCAACATGATTGAAAACAGATTCCACAATTAAATACATACATGTGAAGCGTGCAGCTTTAGTGTCTACTGAACTTTTCACTCCACGAAGCAACAAAAATTGTGGGAAAATATTACATCTGTCTGGAGCAATAGGAATACAAGCTGAAGTCACTGCTTGATAGCAGGTCTGAAACACTGCCAGCTGACTTTCCAAAGTATGAAGTAAAATTTTACTACTCACAAATATCAGCCTGGCAAGACGTAGTCAGCAAGGAAGGATCCCAGGTTAAACAAATGCCTCTGATGTCCCCTTAGTAAATTAGGATACATGTGCAGCACATCTATGGACCCTTTTTTTTACATGGCTTTAAAGTGATGCCTTTCCTAGTGCCAGTGCTGAACCATTTATGTGTATGTGTCTTTTGAGACAATTATACGATGATCAGAACTTTCCATATGGTGATTTAGCATGAGTTGGATAAAATTTAGTGGTAAGAAATTCATGATGGACAGAATCTGCAGTCTGCATCTGCAAAATCACATTATTTTTATGGTTATAGAGGTGCCACACAAAATTTCCAAATGTAATTTATTAGAAATAGAATTTTCGATCTCAGACATTTCATTTATTGCTTAAATAAAGGTTTTTAAAAAATCCCGCATAGCCCCTCTGAACAAGCCCGTGATTGGGGTTTTGAAGAACCTAATGAAGGTTACCAGTGTGACCAAGATTAGCCAATCCTGGGTTGCCCAGTTGCTCATAAGCAATGTGCAGAGGACAGGCCTCTGTTTTCCTGTGTCTGTAGTTTTTCTTATGAAGATTCCCTGTTACCAGACCCCCTGCCTCGCCTGATCCCCTCATTGGCTCAGCTAGGCTTCAGCTCCCTGAATCCCTTCCGCCTGACTCCTCTCAGCATTTCCCTCTGCCCTGCTCAGCTCAGTTCCAGCCTAGCCACAGCCCCAGGCTCACAGCCATCAGTCCAAGCTATAGCTCTAATGTTCCTACTACCAGCTTAGCTCTTTTCCAGCCTCTTTTCCCAGCAGTTCATTCCCTTGCTTTCTGCGTCAGCTTTTGAATAAAACTGCCTTTTAACTAGTTCCACTGCCTCCAGCCTCAGTGCCTGCACTTGGCTTCACTTGCCTAGCCATACAGCTACAGCATTTGACGTTTCAATTTAAAATCAGATTTGACACGAGCTTATCATGTACACAACCTTGGTATGAATATATTATGTCAGTATATGTGTACATTGCCCGATGTGCATCAATATTAAATCTTTCTCTTTTTAAAAACATAATTCAGAAGTAAAAGAAATGGTGACATCACAAAGTTTGTCTACCAGAGTATCCCCGACTCCATTGTTTACATTACTCTCAGCACTATCAGCAGCACATGGAGCCACATACTCTATGCATCATAGCTGAGCAGAGGGCAGTGCAGCGTCAAGTGTTGTCTTCACAGTAAGCTTTTTAGCTAGTTTTTTTTTATGCAGAGCTTTTTTTTATTATAACTAACAAAGGTCCAACATATATGTATGTAAAGAATATTGTACAATATACCCAATATGATTATTGTTAAGAGAATTACTGACCTTGGCATGCGAGAGTTGAGGTCACCAAGGGTCTTTTTCTGTTATATTTCCTGTCACATTGTGTTTTTGCATAAAATTACTCTGAACAGTGGTTACTCAAATATTCAAACTAACAATGCCAACCCTGTTGCCTTAAACACTTTAATTAGGTTTTACTGTTAAGTGCTGTTCCAAACTAACTAGCATTAAATGCTAGTGCAGGGGTGTCAAACTCAATCACCAGACGGGCCAAAATTGAAAAAAAAGACTAAGCCTTGGGCCGAACAGGACTAACATTCATTGAACAGTCTGAAACTAAAACTGTGTTATTCAGCAATATGAATTTGAATGGCCTGAAAACAGCAACATTTTCCTCAACACAGTAAATAAAATATAAAACTAGAAGCACTCAGAGAGCGCAAACCTCCGCCAAGGCCATAGGGTCACTGACGCTGTAATACGTGTATCTAAATGCTGTGAAATAATCTTGCATCTTTCCCAGACACTAGGATCATCTGAGCAGCCTTGTGTTTCGGAGTTAGAAGCTAAATTATTAAAATCCCCCTATCCAGCAATAGTGAAGAATCCTTAAAAAAATTCCTGGATCCAGATCGTGATCCGGATCACAGCCAAAATTGAATCACTTCTTCCTCTTGTCATTTCCAACCACTCCACAAAATTTCATCAAAATCTGTTTATAACAGTTCCATCTTTACTGGTTCAAAAGTTGTTGCATAAAATCTCTTTTTCCATAATGGTGGTCTTCTTCTGGATCTAGCTCCATAACAGTTGAAGCTACATCAAAAATCTGCTAACACCTTACTGAATCAGTACAGCTTCAGCTACCATTTGGTGTTAGTTGCACATCTCTAGCTTTATTTGTCAATTTACACAAACACACTTTCCATGTTACCAATAATTTTCTACATTCTGGATCACGAGATCCAGAATCCAAATATGATCGTCGCCTCACTTTGTTGTTTGATAGAACATGTCACTATGTTACACTCTAATTTTTTTCAGGATTTTGTGCCTTGTGTTTCGGAGTTAGAAGCTAAATTATTAAAATCCCCCTATCCCGCAATAGTGAAGAATCCTTAAAAAAACTTAATTTAATCACTTCTTCCTCTTGTCATTTCCAACCACTCCACAAAATTTAATTGAAATCTGTTCATAACTTTTGGAGAAATCCTGCTCACAAACAAACAGACAAACAAACCAATATGACCGAAAACATAACCCCCTTGGCAGAGGTAATAATTATATTTTTCTTCTAAAATAACATCAGGGAAAATGAGAATGTTTCAAGCTGATGAAAATTTGCATTTTTTTTTTTTTCAGGTAAAACTATGATGTGAATTTTTGCATGTCAAAGTCAGAAAAACGCTGCATAAACTGCGGAGTGTGTCAAGTTTCTCTGCAAAAAGCGCAGCTGCAAACACAGCGGCGGAGACCTGAGCTGATTTTTTTTTTTTGGGCAACATGGAAAGAGCATAAATTCCCTTTGTGCATCTGCCCCTCGAGCAGGTGAAACTTGACCTGAAAAGCTTTCACTGTTTCATACATGTCCGTAATAACGCGGGTCTCTCAAGTGCAGGTTTGACGCATTGAGATGCTTCACTATGTCGCAGAGAAAGGCCGATCACACAGCCATCTTTCAGCGTGCTGCTGCAACTTTTCCTTTACTTTTCATGAACTTGACAGATTTCCTCAGGCAGCTCATCGCAACTGTGTGATAAAGCACGTCAACAAATTCAGAAGCCAGAAGTTGATTTCGTCCAGAAAAAAAACGAAACTGCCGGTGATTTAAACCTTTGCCTCTTAAAAAGTTCCCTGTCATTGTAACAGTCAGCTCACCTGTGTAGGTCTCCCTCTGCATCTTCTGGCATCCGTCCCACCAATTGCTCTTTTCCCTGCACAGGCAAGCAAAATAGACACAAGGTTTACCTCTGATGTCAGCGATCAGGTCCTTTGCCTTCCACCTGTTTGGTAAAATCCCTGTTTTCCACTGCGTTTGACCATTTTGGCTTAAATGTTATTGTAAAAAGTGCTGACCAACGTTTTTATCCATTGATCACTGATCAATGTGTCATTAGTAACACGGGAAAATGGGTGAGCGCAAAGGTCTTGGCCTGCGTGGCATCTGTTGCAGTGCATTGTGGGATTTGTAGTATAAGTGGTGGGAGTGCTATTTACCCGCGGGCCATTACTAGTAGCTATATGAAATCATCTCACAGGCCGTGTAAAATTGTATAGCGGGAAGGATGTGGCCTGCGGGCCTTGAGATTGACACAAGTGTAGTAGTGGTTATAGAAAGAGTGCGCATTTAGGTGTTGCCTACAGCAGAAGGGAACTTGACTTGATAACTTTTAACTTGAAGGGTCTCCTAGTCAATTCTGTCTGTTAGCAAAAACTAAAATAAAAAAGTTTATTGCCTAAAAACACCTGTGTGCTGGATTGACTACCAGCAAGAGGGAACCCAGAACTAAATTTGTCTATCTTCCAAATAAAAAAAACCAAGACCCATCACTGATGGGGATATCCTTGCACAATTAATGGAAATATAAAATAAATGTAGAAGTCGGGATGACATTACAGCCCCATTTATATATCTAACAATAATCCAGACATAATGCACACTTAAAATGTATTGTCATCATATTATACTTACGTGTACAGGAATTTTACTACATAATGCACCCATACTACATAATCTGCTAATATCAATGCATTATGTATAAAATTACTGTAATCACAAGGCAATCATGTTGTTTCAAGTTGCTTGAGCAATATTGCTGAGCAGTAGGTATGGCTTTAATAGTGCTTAATTTGCTGATCTTAAGTGCAAACACAAAGCTGGCAGCTCACTTAAAAAAGAAAAAAAAAATAGCCAAAGCAGCATTTTATAGTGATTGCCATTCATTCTAATGTAGAAACAGAGATGGGTACAAACTGAGGCTACAATGCTGCAAGCCTGACTGCTCATACCTGCTTTTGTTACCTGTTGAAGATGAGGCTCCGGATGCTTGGCTGGAGTTGGTATCCACTGCTTTAGCATCAGTGGCTGCCAGCTTAATGTTAGCTTGTTGGCTTTGCATTGCATTTCTTTGCAAAGAGTCAGTGTTGTGTTATCAGCAGTCATTTCTGGCCGTTTTGCTTTACCATCATATTGTTGTCTTTTTGTGCCATGAAAATAAAAGTAATTTCCATATCTCACTCCTCAAAAGTTATAGACTGCTCCAACATTTTCCTCCTCCTTCCACACAAGCCGCCTGATTGCAAATGCAAGTGCACAGAAAAAAAGGCCACATTTTATTTTATTTTTTTCTTTCTATCCACCTATTATGCAGGTAATTGAAGGACCTTTGCAATGCAAGTCATAATACAACTGTAGTGGGATTAGTGAATTTAGTACATGATTGCAATGCAAAATATTGTGATATGACTAAAACGCCCAGTCCTGGGTTTTAATGCCTATATTTCTAAAGATTAGCTAAAGCATTTTGACAGTGAGATGTGGTCAGTTAAAAACCTGTGAGTAATGTTATTTTATTTTTGCAAGTGCCTTAGATGCCTACAGCAGTTTGCTGCAAACATTAGCATTGTAACAGTAAACTAGACATAGGGCTGTAAAATATTGCTTTGACGTAGTAAAATCTGATGTTTTAGCCAGCTCAAGGCATTTTGTTAGCATTTCAGAACTCAGCTGCACAGCGTGGGGCTGACTGTTTTCCCTGAAAACAATTGTGAGATGTTATGAACTGTCATTATAAAATCTTCCAATACAAAGTTCACATTAACGAGGGCTTAATAATCACTCCTGGCAAGGTTTAGGTATACTAGCCAGTTTTGTGGCTAGTATAGAGGTCCTTGATATAAATGGTAATATTAAATGACAAAAAGTGAGGGACATAATATAGCTATTTAATTACTGCTCACATCTGCAGAGTAGAAATTTTAGTTGAAGAAGTTTGGTAGTGAATTTCACAAACATCTTTTCACACAAGAGCTGTTGCTAAGGCGTTAAAAGCTATGCTATCAGTAGCATTTTTGTATTTGAATATTTGCCTTTTTGAGTACCAGCCTAAAATAACTATAGATAGTTTTATATATATAAATATACACACACGTACACACACACACACACACACACACACACACATATATATATATATATAGAGAGAGAGAGAGAGAGAGATTGGGAAGGTACAACACAAATGCTACAGCAAGAAGGGGACCCAGGCCGTCAGAGCAGGGGGGAGATATCATCATCCCCACACTCCGAGATTGGCTATCATGCTCCAACAACTGGTAAATTGAATGCCAGAGCAGCTGACCTAAAACATAAGATCATGGCTAAGCTTGAAACCTGGATGTTTTGTGGCCTATTATCAAGACTGTGTGAACTACCCTCTGAAAGTCTACTAGAACACATGAATGTAGCACTATGGACAATCCCTATTTTGACCAACCAGCTGATGTATACCATGGCATCAAAGAGATGATCCTTGAGATGCTTGGCTATAAGATGATCAACAGCCACAAGGAGCAGTATCCTCCATGGAAAAGACAGCTAGATGCTAAAATCAAGGCAGCACGGAGGGAAGTTAGCCAGCTATTAGAGCTGCAGAAAGGTGTAAGAAAAGGGTAATTAGGAAGTACAACAAGCTGTCCCCACTTGAGGCTTTAGAAACTGCCAAGCCATGACTCACAGCCTTGGCTAACCACTTGAAGAGGAATACCAGAGAGATAGAAACCAGGAGAATAAACCAGATGTTTTCCATTGAACCATCCAAGATGTACTCTCAGTGGCAGGGGAACAGCAACCCTACCAAGGCTGGAGAAGGAGCAATACTGGAAGATGGGGGGAGGATGCAACACACAACACCAATTCTCAGTAGGTAGTGGATCTAAAAGCAGACCACAGCAATCTTGCTGAAAAGGCTCCAGTAACCATCACAGAGGCAGACATCCAAGACATAGTCTCAAATATGAAAAGTTAAACAGCACCACGCCCTGACCTGATCCACACCTACTACCTAAAGAAGCTAACTGCACTCCATGAGTGCCTGGCAGCACAAATGAACCAGCTGCTAATGGCTAAGACACACCCAGAATGGCTGACCGAAGGCTGGACAGTCCTGATCCCCAAGGATCCCCAGAAGGGACCAGTCCCATCCAACTACTGGCCAATAACGGACCAACCTGTGCACCTCCTGGATTGATTATAAGAAAGCATATGACTTGATGCCTCACACATGCATCCTGGAATGCCTAGAACTATACAAGATAAACAGGACTCTAAGAGGAACCCCAGGAACTCAATGGGTATCTGGAGAATAACAACAGAGGCCAACTTCAAGCCAATTGCACAAGTTACCATCAAGTGTGGGATTTACCAGAGAGATCTTCTGCCCTCATTGCTGTTCTGCATAGACCTGAACCCACTCAGTCAGATCATTAACAAGACTGGCTATGGATGGCGACTACAGAATGGAGCAAACATCAGCAGCCTCCTCTACATGGATGACATCAAGCTGTATGAGGCCACTAGGAAAGCTGCAACTGCTGAGGAGACAGCTGAATGGAAAGAACAAGATCCCAGCAATCAACACCTACCCCCTGCCAGGCATTTGATACCCTGCTGGGAAAATAAGCTGGCCAAAGGAGGAGATAGAAGCCACTGACATCAAGACAAGGAAGCTCCTTACCATGCATGGAGGGTTTCACCCAAATCCAGCAACTGTACGCAAGGAAGAAAGGAGGTCGAGGAGTAAGAAGTGTCAGAATGACTATCCTGAATGAAACAACAAAGATCCATGAATACATCAGGAAGATGGCAAAAAGTGATCACGTGCTTAGTGAATACCTCAAGCAGACATAGCAGTGGTGGGCAAGCAGAAGAGGAAGGCCATAATGATAGATGTAGCAATACCAAGCGACAGTAACCTCAAGAAGAAGGAACACAAGAAGTTCTAGAAATGCTAAGAGCTGAGAGAGGACCTAGAGAGGATGTTGAGAATGAAGGTAACAGTGGTCCCCGTGGTAATCTGAACACTCAGAGGAGTGACCCCCAAACTGGAAGAGTGGCTCCAGCAGATTCCAGAAACATCATCTGAGATCTCTGTCCAGAAGATTTCTCTGCACAGGACCCTCACACTCCCAGGCCTTTGGTAGAGAACCTGAGTTTGGAGGACAAAGACCGATCATAAAAACATATCTATAATAAGGAATAAATTGATAATAATAATATCTTAAATATTAAAATAAACATGATACGGTCAAATAATAAAGCCAAGTAAATTCAGTTAAAAATATACTAAACTACTGGTTTATTTTTTATTTCAAAAATTCCTTAAATAACGGTTTATAGAACAGCTTTCACATGATCAGACCACAATTTTCTTTCTTTTCTTTTTTTTTCAACACTGAAATAATATTTAAATAATGTTTTTATTTAATGCATTCACACTTTCTGGTTATTGTTGCCATGTCCAGATTTAAGTGGTTTAAAATAATGCACATAAAAATATCAGTTATTACTGAAGTGCTGTTGCGGTTACATGTTTTTGCTAATGTGTAATATTTACATCCTGCACAAAAGCTGCTTTGATGCTTTCATCAGAAACGGATGTTAATAGGGATATAAAAGCTTTTAAATGTGTGAGAGTGTTTAAAAGAATATATGCAGTAATGTTTATTTAGCCCTAAAACTGAGTTATTATGCTTTAAAATCAAACACATTTTGAAACTGAATGGCTCCAAGATATCGCCACCATCTATCCATTAACCCAATATGAGATGGGATGGTCAACAGACACAAGAAACTCACTGACACACGTCGCCTCAGCGACTGTTGCTGTGCAGCTTGCCTAGGCCACAGGAAAGCCCCTAGAAAAAGCAAGCATTCACATCACCTGCCTATCTGTCACTCTCTTTGCCTGTGTCTCAGAGGCTCACTTTATTGTCTCTGTCAGTTGCGAGCTGGTGGTTTGCCTCCACTCACTGTCACCCCTCTGTCAGGCCCTGACCGATAAAACTACCACCAGCGCCAATCTCCGTTCTTCAGCTCTGTTGGCTGTTCCTGGACTCTATTCCACCACTAATTAGCTCTTCAGAGATTTCTCTTCATGGAAGTAGGGGGTTGGTGGTGGGGTGTTGAGAGCTTGACGGGTGGGGTGGGGTGGGGCAAGGAAAGAAGCAGCAGAATGATGTGCAGAGGAGTGACATGGATAGTGTGGCTCCGATGACAGTGCACTGGTTGTTGTACTGACAGGTGTATGAAGCAAAGCATAGATACATTAGATAGATAGATAGATAGATAGATAGATAGATAGATAGATAGATAGATAGATAGATAGATAGATAGATAGATAGATAGATAGATAGATAGATAGATAGATAGATAGATAGATAGATAGATAGATAGATAGATAGATAGATAGATAGATAGATAGATAGATAGATAGATAGATAGATAATCTTAAGCATTTGGGCAATACAAGGCAATGTGCAGTCTCTCACTAATGTCCTTCCTACTTCTGCCGGGCCAACATGACCACTACAGGTCTTCAGGTGATTAACATATTGGCAGGGGTTTCTACATGAAAAGACCCCTGTTTCTTTGTCCTCTAGTGTGTAAATATTGTGCTAGCGGAATATGAAAGTAGTGCAACTATAAGGTACAAAAACATAGGGAAAAAAGATCAAGAGTGGGTCTCACATCAAGGAGGACCCTGAGGATGTCTTTGTTGTCAACTTCAGAAGGGGGGAGAGAGGAGCATAGGAGGAAACTGGCAGAAAGGGGAAAGATGCCAGAGAGAGCTCAAAGGATTCGGTCTGGGCAAGGTGATCGGTATTCCTCGGCAGTCTGCCTTCTGGCTCAGATCAGTGGGAGTAAGCTGGCAGCCAAGCCAGAGGGCATAACAGCACAAACACACCTTCAGCAACACACTGCTAGAGGCTTGGCTTCACAATCTGGAGGGGCGGGAGTCGAAGGGAGAGACAGAGGGAAGAGCAGGAGAAAATAAATACACTATAATTACCTTCAAATCATCACCTATTGACATCCATTGTAAATATGTGCATGTGTAGATATTGCAGTAAAAGCCATAATCCATCACCTTCCTTTGTATCAAAACAAAACAATAGTTTATTAGATGAGATTCAGCCAGGTTATGTTTGGAGATACCGAGGTCATCAGTCAGGCAGACTCATCCTCAGGCCAGTGATGTCATATCTACTTAGATCATCACCTCACTCTTGGACAAAATCCAAAAACCCTCGATGTGTGATGGATAGAGAAACGCTAGTCCTCTTCAAGACCTTCCTAGCATCATGCTGGGACACAAGTCTAACACACCCCTTGCAATACACGCCTACACAGCCCTAGCTGATGTTCTGTTACAGCTCTGACTAAAGGTCTAGAACTGGGCAGGTCACACCAATGAAGAGCTCACGCACCTGCAAAGTGTGTGACGGGTACCAGATGTCTTGGCAAGGGCCAGCTGTCTCCACGGATGACCCCCCCCCCCCCCCCCCCCCCCACACACACACACACACACACACATACACACAGGCACTCACCCTTGTGTGCTCACATTGCATTTGGCTGTGTGTATCCTATGCAACATGTGTCTCAAATCACCTGTAGTTGACACGTAGTAAGTGGATTGCCCACTTAGTGTGTGCTATCACACTAATTCCTGCTACAAACATTTTCAACAGCATAAATACACTATTTTGCCAAAAATAATCGCATGTCTGCCTTCACACACTATATGCACTTCAGTGGCATCCCATTCTTAATCCACAGGGTTTAATATGATGTTGGCCCACCCTTCTCAAGCTTTACACTTGGCACAATGCAGTCAGACAAGTACTGTTCTCCTGGCAACAGACACACCCTAACTCATCCATCAGATTGCCAGACGGAAAAGTGTGAATCATCACTTCAGAGAACGTGTCTCCACTGCTCTAGAGTCCAGTGTTGACGTGCTTTACACCACTGCATCGATGCTTTGCATTGAACTTGGTGATGTAAAACTTGGATGCAGTTCCTCAGCCATGGAAACCCATTCCATGAAGCTCTCTACGCACTGTTCTTGAGCTAATCTGAAGGCCACATGAAGTTTTGAGGTCTGTAGCAAGTGACTCTGCAGAAACATGGTGACCTCTCCACTCTATGCGCCTCAGCATCCTTTGATGCTGCTCTGTGATTTTACATGGCCTACCACTTTGTAGCTGAGTTGCTGTCTTTCCCAATTGCTTCCACTAATAGTTGACTGTGGAATATTTCACGAGAAAATTTCATGACTTGACTTGTTGCACAAGTGGCATCCTATCACGGTACCACACTGGAATTCAGTGAGCTCCTGAGAGCAACCCATTCTTTCACAAATGTTTGTAGAAGCAGTCTGCATGCCTAAGTGCTTGAGTTTAAACACCTGTGGCCATGGAAGTGATTGGAACACCTGAATTCAATAATTGAATGTTCAAATTAAAATAAATCTTATAGGCTGCTTCTACAACGCGGTCACCTACCATGTTACATTCCACAAAAAGTTTACTTTAGTTTTATAGTGTCTGTTGGTTCTATAAAATATCCCTGCAAGCATGCAAAACATTAATAACTAATCAAGGCTCATTATATGATGTGCATTTTTAGTGAAAATAATCAATAGAAAATAAGCATTTTATGTAAATGTGTAGAATAAATGTGTTTATATAGTCTTTAAACTTATGTTATGGATTTTGGCCATAAAAAACAAAGATTAAATTCTAAAACTATTCTTCTGTTTTATTATTTATCCCAAATAGAATTACGTACTCATGAACCAAGACCTTGAGTTTCTGTTAGGGCCAACGTGTAGAGAAACTAATTTAGGAGCTATGAATACATTTTTGATGCGTTGAATCCAATACTGCCTTAATGATGAATAATCTTCATCATTATTCTATATCTCTGATAATGTGGTGTTGTAGTTGATCAATATGATGCCATCTTGAACCTTCAGTAATGTCCACTGAGGCTTTCTGGAAGATCATCAAGGCTGCACTGGAGTGAAACTAACGTATCCTCTGATGCTCAACTCAAATTGCCATTCTGCTTGTGCTCTTCAGGCTCATGAGATCATAACCAACTTCTCTCCTTAGGATGGAAAAAAGTAAAGTCCTTGCTGTTTTAAGGTTTTAAGTGGAATCTTAATGTGTGTGGGGTTTTATTTTTTATTTTTTTTTACTCCGCTCAACAACCCTTATATTTCCTGCTGCACAAGGTCAACACATTCACGTGGCCAGAGATGGAATTAAATAAATAAACTGCAAGAAACAATTAGCAATGCATCAATAGTCAGATCAATAGTGATGTTGGTAATTATCACTTTTGGGATAGGGGAGATGGTCTTTCCTTATTGATGTGCTCTAATTCACGGGTATAACCTGAGGGCCTGCAGAATAAATCAAAACACATCAAGGTAAACCACATTCCCAATTCTTTTATGACAGATGTGAATAAATATTGCCCTGTAACTTAAAATATTAAAATCTAAACCTGGCTTGCATAAACACGGTGTTACGGTCATCATGGGCTGTTTTTACATTTTGACACCAGCTTTGATTAGGTCTTTATGTTCCTGATAGATTTGTGCTTTATATTCATCAGATGTGTGGAAAACATATTCGGCTGAGTCCACAAATGTAATAGATTCATTTGAGAATCTTATTAAAGATAATTAGATGTTCTGGGAAAATTTTGTCATTTGTGGAACTGATTTTTTTTTTCTCAATCACAGATAATATCACAGTTAAAATGATACATTAATGCTTAATTTCTGGCTTTAATGTGTTGTCAAATCAATAATACTCATATCAAATTAATACATATCAATAACTGGAAAAAACTAATTGTTTGTTTTTAAATTCATAATCCATATTTATTTAATGCCCCCTCATTTAAAAATTTCCTGAACACGCATTCTGTCAAATTAAACCTGAAAATCTATTCATTTAGGCGCATCATTTTAAGGTCAAAGAAGCAGCAGATGCTGAATTCAGTCTGACCTAGCCAATTACACTCACATGCAGTCACAGTAACCCCTAACACAGTAAGAGAAGTGGACCGTGCTCTGCCAGAACAAAAAAGCATTTAAACAGTCATTTATGCGACATCTAATTGGTACAGGGTTTCTCTAAACTGAGCTTCAATTAAAATGTAGTCCTGTGAGGCTGGAAGGCCTTGAAAAGAAGTTAAAAAATTTTGTTTTATCCATTTACTTTTTAAATTCATGTCTTGTTAATTTTTTTTTTTTTTTTTTGCTGCTAGTACAGCTCCTACAGGAGTCAAATAACAAAAGAAAAAAAAATGAAGTTGTGCACTTTGCTTAATTTATGTGGAGAGCAGTTTTTGCCAGACATTATATCCGTCGCTTCTGTACGTGATGTCGTAAAAGCCCTGCATTGATTAGTGTAACTAATTGTAATTACAAATGATTAATTGTCTCTCAGTTGTTTTTTTAATTTAAAAAATATTTTTAAAAAGCTGGAACAGGATCATTTTAGGGCATTTTAGGCTTGATTGGACACTTTTATGTTTGTTTAAGATGTTTCCCACAGTTTATGACTATGTTTCTTCTAATAATGAGCAAATATTTCCTCTAGTGTGTCATTAAGGGACAAGCACTGGCACTAAAACTGTAGTATGTGACAGCATCCATAGATCATATGTATTTTATTGAACACTATTAAGTGATTATCAGAGAAAATTAAAAGAAAGACTTTGAGATGAAATACGATTCCTCTTTATTTTGTCACCTATATTCTCCTTTTTCCTGTATAGGAGGCTGATGTGATCCCTGACTAATAACTCTTCCTAAAAATGCATCGCTACCATTTTCAGTTAAACCGCAATTTTAGTTTTGTCCTAACTTACTTCTGAGCTCTTAAAGGAACCAAAACCTTTTCAGACACACAGGAGAGCAAATGTGAGCATCATCTCATCATCTCATGTGCACCATCTCAGCCTGGGCCCTTCAGGCCCCCTACTGTATCAATAATGCAGGCATGACCACACTGATTGGAAAAGACATGGTGTTTAGACGGAGTAAATCCAAAAGAGGGCTCCAGCTCTACACAAGTTAAATCTACTCTCTGCCAGTGATTTAGATGTACAAGCGGTCGAATGGTTGCTCCGCTTTGTGCAGCTTTGCCGACATCGACGTACTGCTGCGGTTATGGGTATAAGCATGCGAGTACACACACACCCACACGTGCACACCCACACACACACACACACACACACATGCACATCTAAGTTCATGCACACACTCAGTCACCCAGGTGAAGGAAGGCACACACAACACCAGGGCTTGTTGATGGGTCCATTGATTTTTGAAGGCCTCGCTCCTTCTATCCGTTTTCTTTGATTATTAATTCACAGAAGCAAAAGAGAACTTGCACAGTGCTTAACTGCTCACTGAAGTACCATCTATGGGTTAGATGGACCCTACAGTGGGTAAACATATGACTTTGATATGGGCAGGCAGGCCTTATTTCACATCAGACATTTTGACGTGCACAATAGGAAAGGTGTAAAAAGTGAGTATTTGCACAGATATAACAGACTGATTGTTAATGTTACCAGGGCTTTTGTGAAAAACACCCCCTAAAAATATTCCTTCTGTTGCATTATTGTAAAATAGCAGCGTAACATTAAAACAATACAGAAGCTGGATTTATCATATTATCATATATGGCACGCACCAAACCATGTAAAGCTAAAAAAGCGGAGATAAAAGATTCACGAAAGAAAGATTAAAGGGCGCACACTTTATGAATTTCTCTATCTATAGGATATGTTGGAAATAAAAAGTGCTTGCTTAACAGTTTGACATTTCCCAATTACCTAAGTCCAGGATGATGATGAAATCAAAGTGAAAGCGCTGGGTGCTGGGTTGTGGCCAAAGGGTAAGAAGTGCTGGGTGTTGGCAAATAGTTGAGTTGACCCGCTGAGCTCTGAGGATTTAAGATGTTCTCTGACTGAAGGATTTTTTGAACATGTTCCCAGAGAATAAAGAATAATATTTTCATTTAGCTTAACTTTAGAAAATAGCATTGAAAAAAAAAAAATAGTCGTGCAGAGATGCAAGAGACTGTCTCGTCTTTTTTTTTTCTGATGTACAAACAATTCTTGATATTTTATGATCAGCTGTCCAGTTTGTCATTTCCAAAATTATTCACTAGAGGGAGCAAATACAAAGCTCCTGAGTCGTTTTCCACTCAGAAGATAAGAGAAGACAAAAGTGCAGTTTGTATCCTTTTGTGTGTTGATTTGTTTTGTATTAAAATCAAATACTGCACGCAGCAGGAAACATGCTAAATATATTTCTAACCCCTATATTTTATAGAAGGTCTGATACTCCTCACATATTCCTGTGCTCAGCTCTTCTGTGCAGTACTTTTTAATTCACATAGCTTGCACTGACAGTTTGAAAACTTTTCATTTTGGATGAAGAACAGTCACCAATATCAAGGAGTTAACAATTTTTTTTTTGTCTTCTCCAGAGCACAGCCGATGGATGTTCGTGCCTCCGAGTGATGATTTGGGAGGGGAGTGCACTTCAGGACTGCACGCTGGGCTGTTTTTGATCCGTTGATTTAGCGGCATTTGTTTGTCCGATGTTGGGATGCTGCTGATTAGTGAAGATGGATTAATGAATCATAAAAAGACATGTTAGAAGTGTCTTCACTGAGGGACACATCCATTCATTTGAGACGAAACTCATGATGCATTTTTCACATTTTGCTGCATAATTAGACATATTGATGAATATTAACAATTAAGTCTTTCAAACGTCTCATTTTATCTGATGCCAGATAAAGACTGCTGCTCTTAGTGAATTAATGCCTGAGATGCTCCTTGCTGAAACATCTAAGATTCACCCAGAAGGCTGTGCTCTGCTTGCTCCATTGCTAGTTGCTTTGGGCTCCCCAATCCACCCCACACACACACACACACACACACACACACACACATCCTCATGCCTGCATCCCTCAACTAGCACCCACCCTTCCACTCTTCCTTTTTTCCTTTTCCCCCCTCCATGTTTTTTTTTTTCCTTTTGCTTGTTTGATATATTTCTTTACACCCCACCACTACCACAATATTCAAAGACTTATACAATATACATGTTCCATCTGGTCAAACTTGGTGAACTTAAATATACCTGTCAAGTGCAACTTTAAAGTTTCCCTCGCAACCTCTACTGGGTCTCGCCCAATCCACCAAGGCTTTAATTAAAAAGCAGCCCCAGTTCCAGGATGTGCTTCTAAATGAGGGAGTTTGCGCTGGCAGACGAGGAGCTGGGGTCTTGCAGTGGGACCTGGCTTGTGGCTTTCATCACTTCCACTCCACAGCTCTGAAGTTCCGGAGAGGCATCTGTCTGACTTGAATTGGAAAGATGGAAAGATGCACAGTGAGAGAAATTTATAGAGAGAAGAAATTGAAGAAGCAAGAAAGCGTAGGGAGGAGTGGGGGTGGGGGGGTTGTGGCCCATGTGGGGGCAGATACCCTGCTTTTGTTCTAACAGTGAAGAAGGAAAGTGAAATGTTAAAGGTAGAAGGTTTTCTTCTCTTTTTTTTCAGCATCAATGCAGGAGTTTTGCAGTATTACTTTCTTTTTTGGGGGAGATTTTATTTATAATTCTAATTTTTTTCTGTTACTGAGATGTTAATGCTGATGATATTTTTAAGAAGACTGTAGAGTCTGTTCATGAACCTTATATATATATATATATATATATATATATATATATATATATATATATATATATATATATATATATATATATATATATATATATATATATATATATATGTTAAATATACATAAGACAACACCCAAATTGACAGAAATATAAATTTGCATTAGCAGTCTTACTGTCACTGAGCTCCACTTACGTATTCCTGCAAAGGCACTAACTGAAAAACTGTGAATCAGGGTAACACATAATGTAAATGTAATATTAGTAATGTGTATATTTTGCAACCCTTCTAACAAAAGAACAAACCAGCTGATCAGTTTTCTCAGCATATAAAGGAAAGTCTGCAAAGATTTGCAACCATGCTGCTTGGCATTCCTGAAAACCAAGCAACTATGACATCTAGTGGTAATTTCCCTAAAACACAATATTGCAAACTATCTTTGCACCCATAAACAAATGAAGGCCAACTGTTTCACATTCCTAACTGTTAATTTTTCGAGAAAAAAATAAAACAAATTCCATTAAAGCTTTCCCAAACAACCTAACCTTCAAAACTGATCTGAATATTGGATAAGTGGAAGGAAATGGATGGATGGATGGATGGATGGATGGATGGATGGATGGATGGATGGATGGATCAGAAAAAAATCAGAAAAAACTCAAATGTTTTATAGAACAGTAATATTATATAAAAATCTCTCATGTTCACATAATTTCTAACAAGATTTTTAACTGTTATTTTTGCTTCATTCAAAAAACAAAACCCTCAAAGGCCAAAAAGGTTTCAACATTTTGCTTTATGCCTCGTCCAGTTCGATCATTTATTTTACTTTTCATAGAAACTATTCTCTTATATGTTTTTTAATATTCAGGAGGCCCAAAGCACCAGCCACAGCTTGATGATTCCAGGCAGTGAGCCAAAGCACACTGAACCCTGGAAGAGGGTTAGAAATTTCTCACGCATGTTTGTAACTGGTCTCCAAACATGCCTTTTGCACAAAGTCTATGCTTCGGTAATTTATTGCCAATAACAGTAAGCAACACAAGATCATTTTCAGAAGATTATTTACGCAGACTTGCTGCTTGTTTAAAACAGTACGAGCTGGTCTAAAGGGATTACCCAAAGTGTGGTTATACAACTACTTGAGCCCACTTTAATAAACATGTTTCTGAATGTGCTTTTTTCCTTTATCATGGAGACGACTGGTAGATCTGCCATATATCTGTCTCCCTTATAGTGCCATTATGCATCAGCTGTTCATTTCTGATGAAGGTCACCAGTGAAAGGGTTCAAATATCAAACACCTCAGACAGTCATATCTAAACATGGACATAGATATGCTCAGAGTTGTTATATAATCTGTCTTGATGCTACCTTTTTATGTACCTTTGCATAACGGATTGTTGATTCACAGCAGTTATACAAAGGTAGTGTCTGCTACTCTGTGATATACACTAGAAGCTGACCGTGTCTATTCCTTATCTGCAAAAGAGGTTAGAAGAAAATCTCTTTCAGATGGCAGGAGATTGTTTACCCTGCTGTGGATTCTCTGTTTTCCTTTTAGGTCTTTTGATGCAACATTAATTTATAGACAATGAGGTAACTGACTTCATTATATCAAATTATAGTGTTAAACTGCTTTTTTCATAATAAGTAAATCAGCAACTCTGAGTAAAATGAAAGAAAAACTGCAAACGTGCATCACAAATACTCACAAAGTTTATCAGCACATAATTAACTCACTGCTTCCAAATAAACATTCCCAACGTCGTGAAGGTCACCACAGCCCCCTTCCACTGAGGTCACCGTTTTACAGCAGTCTCTTTCACATAACAGTTACGTGATATCTGCAGGATCTGTGAAACAAATGCAGCTCTGTCTAGAAAGCGAAATGCTGTGTAGTAGGACTTGTTTGCATTAGTTCAGGCAAGGCCCCCCCCCCAAATTTCTCTGATCTTTCTTCTTTAATCCTTCAACCAAGCTCAAGTCTCTCCCAATTAAGTGCTACCATATGTGAGGTCAGGACACATTTAAAGCTGCATTAAAGTCATCACGGCATTTGGGTTCCAGTTTAATCAGCATTTTGTTGACAAGAATACAAAATGCCAAACTATGGGAAAGTTGTGTGGAAATTCCCCATCTGTAAGATTTATTAGCAATGAATCTGCTCTCCAGAGATGAAAAATACATAAGACTGCCGACAGATCTGTTGACTGGCATCTCTCAGACAAAATGATAGTTTGTCAGAGTCTGCACACTTCAACCCATGTCAGTTACACTGTAGTAGTTTGTTTTCATTTTTATGAGCTCCGGGACTCAACATATATATATATAATAAATTATAACAATCACTGAAATCTCTGTTTCTTGTCTGGCTGGACAGTATACACAGTCTTTCACCCATGTCTATGCTTCTGCTTCTGCTTTTTATGCCAAGTTTTGTTTTATTTTTATTTTTTTATGCAATATTTTGTTGATTTTTTTATAAAAGGGATCATTTGAATCAAAAGGGGACCACTTAGAAGGTCATAGCATTACTCACTCTGCAAATTGGTGTATATATATATAAGGAACTGTTTCCAAGATGATACACCCATACAGCGAAACCAGAAATTCTTTACAGTAAGAAAGCCATGAAGGACAGAAACAGAAGCAGCAAAAGAGTCATAATCACATTTTCACCATATTTAACCTGTTCTGATCTCATCTGGGTCCTCTCTCCCTTGTGATTTAAACACAAACCACAGGCCCATTCCGCGCGCACACACACACACACACACACACACACACACACACACACACACACACACACACACACACACACACACACACACACACACACACAAAATTTACACTCCCTCCAAACATTCTTCTGTTGCCATCATTCATGTACTCCAGTGGAGTGTTTGGAAATTAGAAGTCATTAGACAGAACATGGTGTTGAAACAGTCTTTCAAAATCTCTATACAGACACACACACACACACACATACTGTTTTCCTAGTGTAATTAAATTGCCCTATGCTCAGCCCCTCTGGGAGCTCCCCAGAGGATTCAGAGGCCCACACTGACAGTCCCTGCAGGTCGCAGGGGTGGGTGTTTTTCTTGGACAAGTTTCATGAGAGCGCTTGTGTTCTCTCTGGGAACCGGCTCCTTTAGGGAGGAACAAAAGCACAACGGTGGAGATCTATAGACATCAGAAAAAAATGTTGAGAACAGACTCATCCTGGTCTTGCACCCTGACACCACGAGCAACTTGGATCTTTGACTGAAGAAGTTCCCAGTGGGTGGTCTTGCATTCACAATATGCTAGAGGGCATGTCAGCTCTTCTCAGGTTCTGTTTATAATTTATTAAGGAACTAACGATTGCAGTCTTTACAGGACACAATCAGTGAGGAGTTCTTGAATTTGTCAGTATTTTAGCCAGTGAGTGTACTATAGCACAAATTCACAAGTGATCCAAAAGGTTTAGTTTTTTCTAACATCAATGAAAATCAAGTACTTAGTAGGCGTTCTTTCATAAGAAGGTCACTGTTAGATTGTGAAAAGTTCATTCTCCCTTCTTTAAATGCATAATTTAACATTATTTACTAGAACTTAATGAACACCAAAAGCATCAGTTCAATCAAACCTAAAACTTTCAGGTTGGGTTTGATGGATTTCTCAGCAACAATCATGAGCACAGGTTTAAAGTTTTGTATTTTCATTAGTTTATCTTTCTATTTTGTTCTTAACTTATTTGTTCACAATTTAGTTTAGCGCGAGTTTGCTTGTTTCACTTCTGTTTTGATGGCATTTTCCAGAAAAGAAGTTTAGAATATCAAACATCACAGTAAGTCTGCTTTTTAAAATTTATTTTCACTTAATTCAGCCATTTAGTCACGCCTTCAGTGTTTTAGTTATGTATTTATTTTTCTGTTTCATTTTACTATATAACTATATTAATCATTACAGTTAAGGCCAGCATGACTGAGATTAAGTGATAGGACTTTAGTATACATCAAGCCTTAGGAAGTTTTAATTAGAGACCTGGAATGAGAACAACTACACCTTATTATTGACGTTTTTCGGGAGGGGTCAGTGGGTGGGGTTTGCAGTGAAAATAGATGTTATGTTTACCCATAAAAAAAGAACTTTAAATTGACCCGTAACTACCAGGTGAAAGGGGAAAACTGGCCACTCACTATCACAGCAAAAAATCCTACCTGCAATCAATCAAAAGGGGAGTCTCAAGAAATATATATGACTACCTTCCACCCTTAAAACGCCAAAACTAAGAATCATATTTAGTACAGCGTCAAACATATACTTAAAGTAGCCTTTATTAGAGGATGAAATAAAGTGCATCACCGGGACTTTAGGTTTAATAAAATTTTAGTTGCTAATTTTACATTTTAAAATGCTAATGCTTAAAAGTTTTTAAGTGTTGTTGCTGCACAATATTTGGTACGTAAGTGCTGGTAAAAAAAAAAAAAAGCTGCACTTCCATGGTCTCTAGCATCACATCTGAATTCTCTCTGTTGTAAGAAATGATCTGAAAAAATACATCAGGAACAGTGGACCTCTTGCTGATAAGCAGTGTCAGGTCCATCCGCAGGTTAGGCATATTGATGACTGTAGCCCATTTGAGCTGAGATCACGGAGGCTTGGGTCATTATCCTGACTGCTGTGGCTGCGACTCCAGATGGAGGTGGTGGTATGGCTGTAGGCTGCACTGTGATCCAAGACTTCTAAACATGTAATCCATTCTCCTCTGAGGGTCCCTAACCACATGAAGCCTCTTGTGCAGCTCTACTGATCTCTACCTCATGGCCTCGGTGCACCTTCTAACTTGATCCTCCAAGTTTCACCAGTACATCTGTGCATCTATACATGAGATCTGTACATGTTGACATCTTCTGCTTTTTCTGGCAATAAAAATGTGATCAAGTTTTTCTAAATTATTGATCCAGCTTGGCTTCCTGTTGTTTGCGATGTCTGTGTTGTGTCTGTAACTCGAGTCGGTGCATCGATTTTTTTTTTTTTTATTTTCTCAGTTCGAGAAATAGAGATATAATCAAATTAACTTCAGTTGGGCTACTTAACATGAGATTTATGAGGTAAAGAATAGTTTTGAGAAGTAAAATGTCAATTGTAAACAATACTTACAGCAAACACTGCAAACAATTCAGGAGGACACTTACTGTGGCTGGTTTGGTGATGCTCTCCATTTATTAATTTGCTTGTTGTCACTGGACTACTTCAATATTGAGTTTTGCAAGAATATTTTGTTTATCCCAGTATTTCCTTCTGTAGCAGAGCAGAGAGGTGGAAATTAATTTATTATGCATACAGTCACAGTAAAAAGAAAGTACACCCTCTTCAAAATCTGTGGTTTGTATCACAATATCATAAAAATAATCTTTTGGTCTTTTGTATGACATATTACACTGTTCAGATTCCTTTATTTGTACCTATAGGTGATTTGGTGTCAATTATTTAACAAAAACTAAGCCGAAAAGCAGAAGCAGCGTGTGGAAAACTAAGTACACCCTTACTGCTTCCGCAGGGATTGAGAGTATAAGCTGGGCACTGCTAATCAATTGCACTTGATTAATTAATCATCAATAAGTGTGGCCATTCTACAGAGAGGAAGATTATTCACAAATGAAAAACAGAGAAGAAAGTTGCCAACCTTCCCAGGAGCAGATATCCCAGCAAATTCGCCCCAAGGTCAGACTATGCAATGCTCAAAGTAATCGCAAACAACATCTCAGACTCTACAGGCCTCAAAAATGTTTAAATGTTAAATTTATTGACAGTACACTAAAAAAAACTAAACAAGTACTGCTTGTTTGGTAGGGTTACTAGGAGAAACAAGAAAGTCTTTTTATCTCTAAAAAAAAAAAAACATGTCAGCATGGCTTAGGTTTGCAAAGGTGCACCTGAACAAACCACGAAACATCTATAACCCTGTTCTTTGGACAGATGAGGCTAAAGTGGACGTTACTGCCACTAAAGGTGGTTCTACGAGTTCCTGAATGTTGGGGTGTACTTAGTTTTTTAACGCTGCTTCTGCATTTTGTCTTTGTTTTTGTTAAATAAATTATTATATTATTATTATTTATATGTATTTATGTGTAGTGGACCTGATTCGATTGGGGCCACTTGGCCAGGTCATGACTGTAAATGAGAACTAGTTCTCAAACATTTTACCTGGTAAAATAAAGGTTTTAAAAAATAAATAAATAAATAACATGCCATGCTGTTCAATCTGTTCGTCTCAGATTGCATTCACCTAATTTTAAGATTGAGTAAGTCAGAGAGTTTGTTATATTATTATATCCTGATATGTTAAACCTTAGCAAACTTGTGTAGGTTTACTATTTGAGGTAAATGAGCACAGTTTTGGAAAGAAAAAAAATTTTCTATTCACTTTTATAATAATTTCTGATAACCCGACAGGTCACATGTCAGGATGCAGTGTGTTTCATTCCAAGTCATCAGTGTCCATTATTGGTAACCTGGGTGAGAAATTCAATATGTCTACCTCAACAGAGACTATTACAACACTGGGTGGGTAATTTTAACTGACCCATGGGAGGATACAAGGATTCAATCATGTCAGACACGTTTGGGCCTACTGCATATAAAAGTTTGCTCATTTCTCTATGTATTTAGGACAAGCTTTATTATTAGAATGCTAAACTGATGGCTTGGTACATTTAATCATGCATACTGAATATAAGAAATGTAACTCAGCATAAGAAAAATGTGAGGTTCACCTCACAGATTAAGCAATTTTTGTTTTAGCAGCGTTCTGTCACTCATCCTTTCACTGTCTTTTTCCCTGCTTTTATTCTGTGCTGAAGTCCAGAGCCTAAATTATTTTTTAGAAGTTTATATATTAACTACAGCAAAATGTAGGTGGGTAGGTACTTTATTACTGTGTTACAGCAACAGCATAAAGAATAAAAATTAAATGTATATATTTTATAAAAATATTATGTTCATATATATATATATATATATATATATATATATATATATATATATATATATACTTATATATATATATATATATATATATATATATATATATATATATATATATATATATATATATATATATACTTGTATTTATATTATATAATATATAATTATATAAAAATATTATTATAACAATAAAAAAACAGTATATTCTTCAATAAAAACAACATTGTTAAAAGTACCACAGGTCCATATTGAAGGCCTTCTGGTGTGACATAGTGAAAAATTTTATATACAGCTGTGATAAAATAAAATAATAAAAAATGAAGAGAAATAAAAGAAAAAAATAAATAAAATTAGACCAAGACTGTGCAAAAGAAAATTCTAGCAAACATAGCAGTGCAATAACATGTACACTATAAATCTACAAAACAGCAGCAAAAAGGTTTAACACAGAAAAGTCTTTGGACTCGTCAGCAGGTGTGTTCACCTGTCACAGAAAGGAGAGCTATTGCCGTTTTACAGAGAATGCTTGGAAAGATTAGCTAAAGCCAGGTTTGAATAAGTCTTAAACAACCAAGTCCTCAATTTTTTTTTTTTTTTTTTTATGAAAAGCCGTCAGTGCTTTGTTGATACTGCCATATTAAGTTTTTGGCTATGGTGCCTGCATGACTCTATGTGTACACTAAATGAACTTTTGCTGGGCAACCATGGAAATGGTCTATGTCACTGCGGGCTTGTCTTGGCACAGTCATGTATTAAATCTAAGCTGTTATCTAGCATTTTTTTGATAGTCTTTAACATTTACCGATAGTCAGAGCAGCCCTGTCTTCTGCAAAAATGTTCAGTGTAAACAAGTACAGGAAATGGTGATTATGATGATGTTCGGTCATAGTTTTTGGGAATCTCATTTTTGGCACTCAGCTGGTTTGACAGAGTTTATGCCCTCTGCAAATCATGAGAGCGTTGACACACTGGCCCCCTGATAATAACACTTGTGTAAATAATAATACTTGTGTGAATAGTCAAAATAATGCAGTTTATAAAACTTCACCAAATCTCTCAGTAAGGAAAAAAATAATTAAACTGTCATCACCGGCATTTCCTCAAATGTTATTAAAAAACTAAAACAATGATACATTTAAATAGTTCAATGCTGTATCTCTCAATTGCCGATATTCATTTTTTGTTATATTTTCTCTCAAAATATTGTATTTTATAACACATAAGGGCAATACTTAAGCTGTGTACATTAGTTCATAAACAGTCTTTATCAGCTACAACTTCTAAAAGTGTTTCAGGGAAATCCTGCCAGCTAAATGAACAAACAGTAGCATTATGAAGGCACAGCGCCTGCGCTTAATTACCCATATCTCTAAGCATACAGTAAGGTACTTGGTAGCCCTGCCCAGGCAGTGCCCGTTTCCCCTCATTTGATCATTGTGCACAGGAAACATGAGTCAGTGTGAAAGACTGGCTGAGTACAAGTCTTTCCACACTGAAGCTAATTACAAAGAAAAAAGACCAGAAGCAGCTGCGTGGAGAAGGAGCACACAGAAATATGCGTTATGGTTTACACTAAATCTAAAGTACATATTTACAGCTATATTTAAATATAAATATGTTTATGATTTCCTGATTTGTTTTTCTTTTAATAATGACACACATTAATCATAAGTTAAAAGCATAAGCAGGGTGCTGTAGGGTGCATCAGTATATTTTATGGATGGACTGGTACTTATACAGTGCTTTTTTTACTTCAGTTGAGCAATTTCTTAGTACAAGCCTCATTCACACACATTTTAATGCACATGCTTGTTTTCTATGCCTACACACTTTTAATCCAACATTCACACATTTACACTCTGACGGATGCATCGGGGAAACTCAGAATTCAGTATCTTGCTTGTAGAGCATGCACAGTAGAAGAAGACTGACCTCTCACTTGGCCTCCTATAGAGGTATTGTATTAGATCTATCCTGTTAGCTTATTGCCGTCTTTGATTTAGCGTCAACACTTATCAGTGTCATTTCTCAACTACTTCTAGGATAAGCTAAGATATCAAAGCTAAAAGAAGAGTGAATATTGCAGCTAAATGAATTTGCTGGACCAATTACATGATTCCAAACTGAAGCTCATGTTGCTGCTAGACGTGTAGTTGTTAGCACGTTTGCATTGACATCTTTATGGGCCTACAATCAGTGTTATGGCTATTACTGCTAAAACAATCTCATATTGTTTTGATTGTAAATCACACATATTAAAAATAATTATAAATATTAATACAGTTTGAGATGTGCTTTGCAAACAATGAGGCGTTCATTCACATTTATCGCCACAACCTGGTAACACTGAAGTTTGTGTTTGTGAGTTTAACCACTCGTGGAGAATCCGTGAAGTATTTTAAGTTATTTATTAATAACAAATCAACTCACCAGAGAAGCAATTAAACCCTTCACAATATTCCATATTGGAAAGTAATTCCACTAAAACATGTAAATAAATATTGAAGTCTTGCACATTCGCTGCATGTTAAAATTACCTTTTCGGTGCTGGGTGTCAGTTTAAAAAGCAGCTTCCTGGTTTTAATTGTCTTCACAGGTGGGCCTCTAAGTATCCTTTGACCCTCAGGGCTGAATAAGGGCCCCATTATGGAAGTCAAAGGTCAGTTTAATGCTTGAGGCTAATTGATTTGGGTAGTGCTTAGATATACATATCCAATGAATCACAGCAATTATCATGATTACCCATGTATTTCAAAACGTGAGGCCAACAAAGATGTTATAATTTCTTTACTGATTTTGTGGTAATAGGTTTTAGCCTCATGCCTTATAGACTGCTAAAATAGTAATTTTCTCCACTCAGTAGATAAAGCAAAGACAAAATAAATAAATAGATTATCTAAGGCTTTTATTTAGTTTCAGAATACAGGACGAACCTAATTTACACGTTCGGTACAAACACCACAAATAGACATTCACAGCACATCAGAACTGATATCTCAGCTTTTCTTCAGAGACGCAATCACTGCCAGATGGTGCCGGTCTTCTCTTCCCCCCAACCCCCCACCCCTAACCTTTGACTCCCCCTCGCTCTCTGTCTTACATATGCACCCGAGGGAGAATGACAAGACTCAGGGAGTTGCCGAAGGAGTAAAGCTCAGAAGGAGGTCATAAGGTATGACGTGCCAGATGAGGCCAGGAAATCCCTGTGGTCTCTTAATCAACAGAAAGGATAAACAAAATATAACCACAAATGGTAATGAATCGATGCGAGAAGGTCTTATGAGATAACTGCAGTCTGCATCGCTGCAGCTGTTTGGCAGCATGATGACGGGAGACGTCAAAAAACATTTGGAAACACCGTGAAACACGGTACAGACAGTGTATTCACTTCTGCTTTCTGATTCCATAAACAACATGGAGGATAAGTCATTTTTATACCTTTCTTTTTAGCTAAAAGAAAAAGATCAAAGCTAACAATATTTGAGCGTGCTCTCTGATTTTTCTGTCCTGTCTGTGACGCTCGAGCCCATTAACTCCTGCTGAAGAAATCTTTAAAACAGACATGGGGCGGAACAAAATCATTTCCTGTAGTAGATGATGCATTTGTTTTGGACGGTTTTCACCTGTGAATGTGCTGCGCTGTTGAGTACTTACAACAGCAGGACAGCATATGTATGATTATCATCCATATGTTTTTTTGTTTTTTTATGTAATGAAAGAACATAACCCAAAACACTGGGGTTATTGTGTTTGATGTGGAGACCATGAAGCTTTTTGGCACACAGAAATAAGGCACATCACACAGAATATTATTAGCTTTCCCTGTTAAATGTATTGTAGCTGCTGTTATGTGAGGGATTAAAAAAAAAAAACAAGCTATCATTTCGCTGGGCTTCACTGCCACACAAAAGCCTTATGTATGTATGGTACTACTCTAACAGGTGCGACACTGAGCATGTGCTAAAAACAGACTTTGCCTGAATAAACTTTATTGTCATTAGCCCCTTATAACATCAAAACAGAAGTTTGATTACCCTTGAAAATGGAGGACATTCATGGCAATAACTTTGTTGACCAGTGCAGCCTTTATATGATATCTGTTAACAGAGATGTTTGTCATGCTTGCCAACACTGTAAAGCCCAATATTTCCATGAAGTCATATTTTTGTATAACACAAGGGCTAACTGCCAAAACTTTCAGAAAAGCTGTTCACTGAATTCAAAAGTGAATTTCATTAGAGTCTGATGTAATTCTCTTGTTTTTTGAGTTCATTCTAGGAACCACAGCAACTCAGAGTGGAGTCATGGAGTGCTGAGGCACATAGTGCGTAAAGTATCCAAACCTCTGCTGACAGTAACTGCAGAGCTCCAAACCTCCTCTGGCATTAACACCAGCACAACAACTGTGCACCAGGAGCTTCCAATAGTCTAAGGTTTAGATACATAAACACACTTTTATTATTTGGGGTTTTCTCACTTTATTAGACATAAGATACTAGGGATTTCACCAGAACCATTTGATCCAAAAAAAATTCTAAAACCATTACCTTTTTTTTCTTTTAGCACCATAGGTACAGTAGGCAGGGTACCAAGGCTTTCTTCTGAGTATTTCTGCAAGTGTTGTAGGCTACCCTTACTTTCTGAAGAAAAGGAGGATGCCCACAAATGCAACCACACAGGGCACAGAAAAAAAAAATGCTGTGTAGCATTTGAAGTGGAATGGCAGAGGCAGTTTTAAAAGGTTCTGCACTTTATTGCTAGGGATCAAGGAATGGATGTAACCTAATTTAACTAAAGTTATACCTCATAGTAGCGTTAGGCTACTCGATGGTCTGCCACCAACAAGTCAATGATTTATAATCCTGCATTCTAGACAAAATATTACAATGCAATCCCGCGCGATGCCACCTTTAACCAATAATCAGAGGTGGCAAAAGTACTGACATTCTGTACTTAAGTAGAAGTACAAGTACTTATGTTAAAAAATACTTTAGTAAAAGTCGAAGTACTGGTTCAACTTCTCTACTTAAGTAAAAGTAAAAAAGTACAGGCTCTGAAATGTACTCAAAGTAAGAAAGTAAAAGTAGTTCTTTGGAGGACGTTTCTACCTGCTATTTTTGTGTAAAACTAACCGAACCTCATTATATATTATTGTAATAATATAAAATAATATTACATGAGAATACAAATGTTATTCCAATCTAAATTTTAATCCTAATGAATGCACTCAGCTTGAAACTGTTATGTAGGACACAAACTGTGAAAGGGAATTCAAACACAGCTCTATTCTCTGTGTCCTCCATGGTAGAGGGTGACTGTGCCTCCACCTAAACACCAACATGAGGATACTCAGGGGTTACAGTGGGATTCAGCAGGTGGAGGAACCCTAAGATCAGCTGTAGTGGCTCTGCATGGGGAGAAGAATCACAACTTTCTATTGTGAGCTGCAGTAAATGATGTTGGTGTGCAGGCTGTGATCAGCTGACCTGCTGCTGCTGCTCTGAGGTTTACTGCTCTGTGTGGATGAACTGAACTCACAAAGATGTAACCCAGTATTTCACAGCTATCTGTGCTGATCTCCATCCCCTACACTGACAGCATACAGGCTGTAGAAATGTTGGATTCAGTGAATGAATCTCAGCATCAGCAGCTTTGATTCAGACTCATCTCTGCTGCACTGATGTAACCTGTAACTCTGACCATGAACACAAACACTGTGCTCCAGTCCAACACAGAGCTTTACTGTAAATACAGTACAACAAGCTAACCTAAACTGCAGTATTTTCATACAATCTTTGAATTACACAAAGTCAGCATACTTCAGTTTATTTTCCAGTCCTTACCTTTAACTCTAACCTCTCTTCTTCCTCTCCTGTCCTCTTTCTCCATCTCTGAGTGAACTTCTCTCTCTTTGCTCTCCCTGAAATACAGCAGCTCTTCTTTTAGCTAGCTGTGTAACAAACTGCACACACTTTGTGTGTTTGCTGATATTTGTTGAGCATTTAGAAACGTTGCATTTACCTGCCACACGTTACTCCCTTCATGCTCGCTCCTCTTCAGTAGCGCTAGCTAAGCTGTTTATGTGCCGCAGCGCAACTTACGGACTCGGTCCGGCCCGATTATAGTGCTATAAATGATACATTAATTATATGGGTTTGCGTATTTAATCCCTTTGTACGAGATAAGCCCCGATGATGGAGGATACGCCAGTACGATTGTCTCTTATGTGTTATTATTCCTCCGTTTAGGCTCAGATCGTTTGATGTTTGACGGCGCACTGACCGGAAATGCAAACTTCTCTCTGACGTGTTAAAAAGTAACGAGTCTGTTTGAAAATGTAAGAAGTAGAAAGTACAGATACTTGTGAAAAAATGTAGGGAGTAAAAGTAAAAAGTAGTCAGAAAAATAAATACTTAAGTAAAGTACAGATACCTGAAAAATCTACTTAAGTACAGTAACGAAGTATTTGTACTTCGTTACTTCCCACCTCTGCCAATAATAAACATAAAACTAATATTATTTCCAACAAAGGCAACAAAACTGAAATCATTTTTGGAGTGACTCCCCATTAACTACTTTGTCTTTTATGTTAAACTGGTGTTTATAGTAGTTTGCACCACAACATAACCTTTAACACACAAATCCCCTTTTATTACCATTTACAAATGTTAAGCATTCACAAAAAGAAAAAAAAAGCATCCCCTTCAGTAGTTTCATGAGGCAGCATAATGAAGGAATATAAATGGGCCCAGTGCCCTACATCAAAGCAGAAAGCAACACTGCTAGCAATCAAGGGAAAAAAGTGGAGGGATTAAGTGTTCTGGAGAGAGAAGGAGAGCAAGGCACGCGGTTTGTCCAATTGAAATAGCAACTGGATATATAATGGGCAGTTGGGAACTGATTGGGAGAGACACATGCATAGGTCTGGCAGACAGGAGGGTAGCTCTTGACAGACTGTAAACTTGCTAGTCCGTGCTTATGAGAGAAGTAAACCATTTCAGGCTCACGCACCTGTAGCTAAATGCACAGCCATTTCATCTAACATTCATAGTTAATTTCGACAACACTTTCTCTCTTTTTTTTTTTTGGCCAGAATAGTTTCCTAAAAAGAAGCTGAAATCGCCGTCTAATATCTGATCATTATCAGGTAACTGACCGAAGCAACATCTGGAAATTCAATGAGTAAATCCCACCAGTCTTTCTTAGCTGAGATTTGTTATCTTCCTTTTGGCCACTTGATCTTTACAGCTGTGTTTACAAGTAGCGTGCCACGTTCAAATTGTCCTCAGATGTTTTTCAAAAGTAATCCAACTGAAGTAAATGCAGAAAAGTGTTGATCGCAACTTCAGTGGCTGTTTATGCTGCATTTTGGTGACACGACACAACAACTTCACACAAATGAAAGGTTTACATAGAATGTAGACAAGACTTCATTAATAATTAAAGAATGCCACAACAAAAAATGTCTGATAGATGATTTTTGCTGGTCAGACCGTCATGGAGTTATATTTATTCCTAGAAATTTGGGGCATGCACTCATTGGCTTTCTGCTAGGGGAAAGCAAAGATGGGCAGAGACTGACATTATCAGTGTTTTGAGGGTCTGTCCAACAAGAGCCAGATTATAAACAGGAATGCGTCTGGGCTGCCCTGTCAGAGACTCCACTATCACTTACCATGTTGTATGAGAGCTCTATGTTTAGACACTAGCACTGGATCTGTATGGTATGATGATGGGGTTTTTTTTTTAAATTCATAGCAAATGAAAGGCCTTGTCCAAAATACCAGCCTAAATCTTTTCTTGGCATATTCCAGTTGTATCCAGACTGAAAAGAAGTGCCTGCAGATTGGATCCATGCTGCATTTGGAAGAAGTCATATTTTAGTCTGGATGCTCTAGCCACACAAATCAGGGGATTACAAAGGGGATTTTGTGATGTTTGCAAAGCAACAAAGCGCCTACATCAAATTCATGAGAAAAAAAAAAATGCAAAATAATAAACAGCTGGCTACACCCTGGACAGGTTGCCAGCTCACAGAGGTAATGCCAGTAATCTGCTAACAGAGCACTACATAAGTAAAATGTATTTATATAACACTTTTTATGGATAAAATTTCCAAAGTGCTTCACAATAAAACACAAGAAATAAAAGTATAACATATCACAACAATGTAAAGCATAATAAAATACAACACTAGACGTAGACACTGAGGACTCCACCATTACTACAGCCACCCATACAGATAAGTTGGTGATGTCTAGACATGCACACACAAACACACACACACACATATGCACACACAGTCTGTCCTAGAGATCTGACTTGCTTACAGTCTAAACAAAAACTAATGCATAAGAAAGAAGATGATGTGATGATTTGAATAATGTTGAAACCCTTGAATCAACTGAAAACAGTGCAAAGAAATGATGGGTGGTGCAGTGCCTCACAGCAATAAGGTTCTGGGTTTCAACCTGCCACCCTTTCTTTTTGGAGTTTGCACGTTCTCACTGTGTCTGCATGGGTTCCTTCCAGTTACTCTGGTTCCCTCCCACAGTTTCCCAATGACATACATTTTAGCTTAACTGGTTGTAGGTGTTAATGTGAGAGTGTGCGGTTGTCTGTCTGTGTCTGCCCTTAGGTGGATTGTGACCTGTGCAGGGTGTATACTTCCCTAGCCTTATGAGAGCTGGGATAGGTAATAGTCCACCCTGCGACCATAAGTTGGATAAGTGGTTAAGAAAGTGGATGAATGGACAGATGAACACTGGAATTGTATTAAATGTTCTGTACATATTATCAGCAGTACATATAATCATTAAAGTATTCCGTTAGTGTGGTGAAATCTCTGCATGCAAAGGCACAAGGTAAAAAAAAACCAAAAAACCTACATGTCTGTGACCTTCATGCTCTGCTTTTAAAACAAATACGCAGCCTGAACTGCCATCCAGAAGACATGATTTTCAGAAAAGATCTTATTTATTTCAGCAAGACAATGACAAACTATATTCTGCATGAATTACAGCAACAACCCCGTGTCAGGCCAGAGTGGGAAAGCATTAAGCTTTCAAAACTGTAGTTGTTGTTGATGTCTAGATGGAATGCAGTTCTGAGACATGAACCAGCAAAGATTTGATATTCATAAGAGCAAAACATGCTGGCACCATACATTTCACACCAAGCTGTCTAACCTAATCTAATGTATTCCTTTCATTTCCTCTCATCTCTGAGTCAAGATGTACTGTAAGACATGTGCAGAAATATGCATATTTCTAGAAACTGACTTTTAGTTTTAACTTATTTCTCTAATGAGATGAAAAAAGAAAAATACATATAATTTGAATTGCTGTCATGTTTTATGTTACTTACTGTCTTGAGGAAAGCGTGCAGTTCCAAAAGATAAGCAGCTCCAAGAATCTAAGATTTGTGTTTTTTCTGCAGATTTAGCATAGCCAAGTTGCGCAAAAACAACATGCCGCCACTAGCTCAAGGCCACAGTGAAAAAAAGTTTCATGAACTTTCAAACAGACGAGTTCTCACGAACAGATTTTTTCCACAGGCTCTTTTCATCAGCCACCACCACCATCACCATCATCATCATCATCATCATCATCATCGGCGCTTTGACAAAGCTTCCCTCCTTCTAATTAAAATAGTCTGTTAATATTATATTGATACATTTCAGATGAAGTTAGGTGCTGGCACCAATCAGACAATAATGAAAATTCCTCCATCCAGATTCAAATTTTCTTTTTCACTTGTGCTGTAACTTTTTGTTTGTGTGAGCCATATGGCCCAAATTAATAAAGCCAGACAGTATACTGAGCCCTCTTCACTCTGTCACTGCTTGTCACTGTAGGATTGGCCTCAAACTTATTCTCTCCCTCCCTCGCTTCTCCCTCTCGTCTTTCCCTCTCTCCCTGTCTCTCTCTCTCCCTCTCTCTCTGTTCTTTCTGTTTTCACGCAAGTGTCCCAGTTAAGAAATTGCTTACATCCCACTCAGTCTGGGGCTGGATTGAAATTTCCCATAGGGTATGTACCAATATGCAGAGAGCACACTTCGACAGATGCCATCAGAGAACAAGCATATGAATTACCAGGCAGCCTGCCATCTTTGAGTTCAGACAGAATGGCATTAATACCTGATTACGATCCAAACAACAACACAACAACAACATGAAAGCCAAAGCAACTGGGAGCAGGTAAAGGTTTCATCATTTATATATTAATGGATTTACTAACAAAGACTCTACCGCCCCCCCCCCCAAAAAAAATAAAAAATAAAAAGTTAAAATGTCATAGAAGCTGCCAACAATCAAGGGACTTTGGAGAAAAAAAAATAGGGGTAAGAAATTAGATGCCGTCAGCAAATCACGTTCCAATAAATTAAATATGCGCCACTGCTGACCATAACTAATTCAGAAGCCATGATATATTCATGACTACAATTAAAGAAAACACGATCCCTTTAATTTCAAATGGCTGTAAATATTGGCATTACCCAATTAAGTCACATTTGACCATAGGAAAAGTACCTGCAAATGAACTGTACACAATGAAATTATATCATATATGAAGAAGCATAAATGTTTTATTCACAGGAAAATCACAAGGCCTGCCAGTGTTGGCATAACTGCTGTATATGTATGTATTCGACACACAGGACCCCTAATAATCTTTTACTTTGTCTTAAAAAAAAAATCACAGTGAACATGACGTTTTTTTATTTGTTTTTATTATCAGTCCTTGGCTTGTATGAGCGTAGACATATATATTATATATATAATAGAGTGACATGAATTAAAAGGATTTACAGCAAAAGACGTAATATATTTTTTTCATAATAATAAATAACCCTAACTGAACCCATAGCTATAACAGATAAGAAGACAGCGCTTAATCGCCATCATTCATCAATTATTTTGAATGACGTGTGATAGAACAAAGCTTTTGTAGCAAAGGTGTAGGCGTGGAGCCTCGTATTAGAAATTAAAAGTTCTCAGGAGAAAACATATTTAAACAATAGAGACTGAGTAGATAATGATTCTGTGCCCTTTGACACCGAAGGTCCCAGGGCCACAGCCAATCAGTGAGTGCCTGTATGTGTGTTTGTGTGTACCATGTGTGCATGTATGTATCCCTGCTTTTCACGCAGGTTTCTCTTTCTTTTGTCATATAGTGTGTGATCAATAATAAATATATGATTTCCACAGCATCTTGCTCATAAATCTACTCTCTGGTGCTTCTCACCAATTACATGTAGTATATGCGTTACTCTAACTCTAACACTCTAACAGCTTAAATTTACAATAAGTGAAATACCTTGAAATAAAGTAAAATTTTAGTTTCATTTCTATGCTAAAGACAATTTTGGAAAGTCCACAAATTCTCAAAATTATCCTCAAACACAACTCATTGTCAACACACATATGTGCTGTATTTATTCATATGTCTGCCCATTTAATCTATTGAGAAGAAAAATGTTCATTTTAGCAAATGTGTTGCAGGAAAAGCATGTGATTGTGAACTGAGTGGTTCCCTCTTCGAGCAGTTGCTGAGTCAGCTTTTTGGCATTGCTAAAGCGAGACTGCGGTGACTTCGATAGCCCTCTTCCTGCTCTCAGCTCACATCATAAACCATTTTGAAATCCATAATGGACGCTGATGCACGAGCACTCTTCTGGCTTGACATTGAAATGGCTTCTTCTTCCATCAGCGAGGCATCTAGTTATGTCAGACAGCATCTCTGTTTGGGAATTTGTTTGTTTTGCTTTGTTTTCCCCATGAAGGTGAAACCAATTTCCAGTTGATTTAATATTTGTTCATTTAGACGTCTGGTGATGGAAGAGAATGCTTGTTTACCACATTTTCCCTTACTTATCATTTATTCAACAGATATTATCCATTTTTCAAACCTAAAATAAATCTAGCACAAGTTAAGAAAGAGTGATGTGGTTCGGCCACCCACGCAGTTCATAGTCTGTTGATGTAAAGCCTAGCTGATGGTTGGCTCCCACTTCCCGTCTCTGTTTCCCACTCTCAAACACAACATCACAACATGGACACTGACTTCCTCTTGCCTTCCTCCTTCCACTCTAATCTTTGCTGCCTTTTGTGTGAGGAAACAGTTGTATGCAATGTATACAAGACATAATGCGAGTCAGAGGGGATTGAAAATGGAGGTGGGAGGGACTCAAGGAAAGGGGCAGATTGCAGGGGCGTTGGGTTCCCAGATGCCCCTGCCCCTGTGTGTGTGTGTGTGTGTGTGTGTGTGTGTGTGTGTGTGTGTGTGTGGGTGTGTGTGTGTGTGTGGGTGTGGGTGCTAGTGCGCCTTGGAGATGGCTGTCAGCAGGCGGTGCCTCTGAGAGAGAGGAGGGTGATGTTTCCAAAGGGGGCCCAGTCTGTTACCAAAGGGAGGTGGAGATTTACTATCCCACCCAGTCAAAGTGTCTCACTGGTGCTCTGACACACACACACACACACACACACACACATATACACATGCTGAGATATACACAACCTCAGACTCACACAACTGAGCGTGCACACACACTCAGACGTGCTGCAAACTCTCCACAGGAAACTCTGAGCCATAATGCGAAGGCACCTCAGAGCAGACGGGTGCATTGCTCAAACCAAGTGGGATACGGTGCGGCTTTGATAGTGCGTTAATTACTCATGTGATGTGATACAGATGTCTGGGGGCTTCAGCTGAAAGTTTGCCTGACGCTTTCCAAGGGGGCCAGGCAGACATTTTAGAAGCGGTAGGTGAAAACCAAATGTATTTATTATTTATGGATAGATCAGTTTGTGTGCTGTCACAGATCCCAGCAGTGTCATGCTGATGCTAAACTGTGATGCTACTTGAAGGGCTGGCTGCTAAATAGTTCTTTGTGTACTTGGTGACAGCTGGGACTTTGAACAGGAAGAACTCTGGGCTGTAAGAGTTGCCTGTACTGTGACATGATGAAAAGGGCTTCACCATGGATGTGATAGTTTGAAACTTTCTCTCTTACTCTGATTTTGTCCAGAAAGTTTGTTGTTTTTTTTCCCCCTGTTAATAAGAAGAGGTATTCAAGGTTTACCTACTCCTACTACTTAGTTTTGTGGTTTGGGGGTCTTCATCTGTTTTCTATTTTAACCTGGACTCTTGCATTTCTCAGCTAACTGGAACTCAATCCTGCGTGTCTATAAAAAGCTTCAAACCACAAGTCTAAACCTTTTGAAATTAGAAACAGAGGGAGAAGGCAGGACTTGGGAAATCAAACTCGCACAGAGGGCTTGTTGTCAAAACAGCATAAGTCGACATAAAACCTCATCATGCAACTGCAACATTATCGATACAAAGACCAAGCACTCCTTCTTCCAGACGGAGAGCAAAACAGATTCCTGGTGCTTTCTGCTGATGCCTCAGCCTCACTGTAACTACTCCTGGCATCATCCATCTGTGCTCCCATGGCAAAGTCATAAAGATGTTCCTGAACTTCCTCATAGCTTTTGAAAGGGACACTAATGCCGTCAAACTTTCCTCATCTCTGACTTAAAATATTACACTTTGTTTGAATTCTGCCATCTCTTCAGATTTGCTGCGAGTATTCTGAAAAATAACCATGTTTCTTGTTTTGTCTTCCTACCAGTGATACATCGGGACGGTCTTTCAGTCAGTGATATCAAAGCGCTCAACGCCGTCCCATAATGGGCACTCCGGTTGGACATATGTTTTTGCTAATGGCCTGTATGGCAGCCAGAGGAATCTGCCAGATAAACAGAGCTGAAGCAGAGCAGGACCCTCTCCCCAGCTTTCTCGTCCACTCCACCCTCCAGTCCGGTCTCTACAGCACTGTCAGTCCAAGCGTGGGGCCTGGCGTCCACCAGTGGGCCCCAGGAGCTGATGCACAAGCAGTGGTATCTGGCTCTGGCAATGTAACTGCCATAAAGAAGCCACCTAACTGCAGTAAACCTACCTTTATTAACATGCATTTTAAGTACATCAACACCGTCATTTCCGTTATAGTCTTTGTGGTCGGAATAGTGGGCAATGCCACCCTGCTGAGGATTATTTACCAGCACAAATGCATGAGGAACGGACCCAACGCCCTCATTGCCAGCCTGGCTCTGGGTGACCTTATCTACATTGTCATTGATATGCCCATCAATGTATACAAGGTACAGTTTTTCCTCCACTAGTGGATGCTTAAGTCTTATTTTCATGTCAAGGTTGCTGAGTGACATGTCTCGTTGCGGATATGATGAAATGCAGGAACAACGAAGGTGATAAGTAGAGATAAAGTAGAATATTACAGACAGGTCAGGGGGGCAAATAGACGGAAAAACTTAATCAGTCGGGTGCTGTTATCTTCGTCTTGTGTTGATGAGACAAGCACAGGTTTGGCTGACTTAACTAAGCATAAGAATCAGGCTATAGTCACACACACGCCTCTGGCCTTGTACTGACCTGAGACGTTAGTCATTAGTAGACATTAGAAACCTTTATCTGGAAGATTTTTGTTTTATTTTTTTATCTCACTGCTCCACAAGTGATAAATTACTTTTGGACTTCTTAACTCTGTCCCATAAATATTTTATAATCCAAATAAAAGTGAGGTTAAATAGCTGTATGAAAGCTTCTCAGTTGGTCATAATTAAAGGGATTGACTTGTTTTATTCTTGTGTTTATGAGCATTATTTTTACCAAAATAAGCAAGTGTTTAACACATTAGGCAGTCGATAATCATTAGATGACTGTTTAACACGTTAAACTGTCGTCTAATGATTATCAGCGTCTTTAAAAGACTTGTGAATTGTCACGAGAGCACAACTGCAGCTCGTTTCAGTTTTGTTTGACTCGACGCTTTTGTTTATGCTGAGACCACTTCAGAATGTGAATGACGATCTTAAATCATTACAGGGCCCCTGCCTTCGCTTGATTTATTTCAGTAAACACTGCCATGGTTTTTGCAATAATAAAGAATGATGGCAAAATGAAGCGATCAGTCAACCTGATCCTTTGAGCTCATCATAGGATGTGGTTTTACAAGAAAAAAAATGGAAAAAAAACAAAAAACACCTGGTTAACATTATCTTGGGACTTTGAGGGCAGAGTGACTTTGTAGTCTGAGCAACACATGTGCAAAGAGGAAACAACAATCCTTCTGCATGGGGGAGCAGTTTATGCATAAACAAAGAAAGGGCCACATCTACAATGTTGAAACCTCCTGTTCTCTTCCTTGGGGCAAAGACATTGTTTCCAAAAACACTGTCCTTTGTTTTGTTTTGTAAAACTTTTGGGCCGCTCCAAAACACTTTCATGCCCCAATACTTACATGACCTCGACCATTTTTACAGAAGAAAGAACTACCAGGAGAGATTATGGAAGTGACTCTTGGACACCAGTGACTGAAGTTTCGTTCTCATACTGAGATTTCTTTAGTTTATGAGTTGATGATCTCCACGTGGCCACAGTGACATTAAGATGACACTGAAAGATCTCTGATGAGCCTCAAAATAAAATCCACTAGGAAGGTCTTAACTATGCGAAAGGATCTGTTTAGTAGCAAAAACTACAGCAACAGCAGGCTCGTAAAACACATGTAATGACAAAGAAAATAATTTACCTTTTAATGATACATTGAGAAAGCCAAAGAGGGAGTTACTGACAAGTTTTATTAATGTGTGTAAAGAAAACACATATAATGTGATTTGAATCCTTTGAGATGTAGTGAATGTTGTTGTCATAAATGTGCATTTTTCCTTTTTCCAGCTCCTGGCTTCACGCTTCCCGTTCGATGACAGTATTATCGGCCTGTGCCTGTGTAAGTTTGTTCCCTTCCTGCAGAAAGCCTCTGTGGGCATCACCGTGCTCAACCTGTGCGCCCTCAGCGTGGACAGGTCAGTGCTGCCACACGTCACACTGAGGATGGGGGTCTGCTAAAGATCTAAAAAATTGAAAAAGCTTGCTCTGTACACCGCAAATATTTTACTGGCATCTGTGCATGTATTTGATTAAAGGTGAATTTCTCTTTTATTAACTAGTAAGCCAGTTTAGGGTTTTACCATCATACTAAAAGCAGCAGCTTCCCACAGAGGTTACATTCTTTTACCCAGCCAGGATCATGATTGCACAGGCAGATGATGATCCACATGTGGTTTTTCCGAAATGGAAAAAGGAGATACTTAAAGAGGAAGCCAAACAACTGGAGAGAAAAATTATACAAATTCGATTTGGCCGACCAACCTTGCCAATTAATCCATATTGTACTCGGCACAAGAGGACATTGCTTTAGATTAGTTTGTCACAAATATTTTTTTTCCAACATAAACAGGAAATGCTGGAATTAATTTCAACAAAATATATGAGCATTTCGATTGGATCAGGATCAGGATAATGGTAGGATTACTAAGGTCATCGCTTCCAGGAAACTCACTACATCAGAACCAGTTGTGCATAATCACTAAACAGCCTTTGCGTTTCTTTTTACTGCTTCACTGCAACTTCTGGGCTTTTGTTTTGTTTTGTTTTTTAAATTTAAAACAGACACTCATTGCTTCTTTCATTTCTTCTGTATACTTTATTTCTGGTGTTAACATTAGCCTGCACTATGTTGATTGCAAGCATATAGACAAGTTCTTTTTTTAATAGCACCTTAATAGAATTTCCTTAATGAATAATTGATACTCATGAAGTGCTGAAGCTCACGGTCATCTCATTTTGTGCACTAGACTCAACTTTATAGATAAGAGGCTCACCTCTGAGGTTCAGCTATAGGAAGATAATATTAATGACCTCTGTTATGAGAAAAGGCAGACTGCAGTGCTGTACAGTTGCGTTCAAGTGCAGATGCTCGGCGTTTGTTTCCAGGAAATGTGTAGCATATCTTTGTCTGTGTATATTATGAAAGTACTTGAGTCCCTTTTGTATCTTTTCAATGTTGGAGGAAGAGAAAAAGGTGGATACATTACCACTTAGTAAAATATAAATGCCACCATGTTGTTCAACAGAGAAATTCAAATGTGTCATGAAAAATATATTGTTTTTGCTATAAAATCTTGATGCCCGATTTTACTAAAACATTTCGACAAGTGGTTTCCATTAATGAAACAAACAAGTAAACAAGTATTCAGTGCATGGGAAACACAAGCCAACACACAGACCCCTCTGCCAACATGGGCCAGTCTGTTTGGAGGCTTCACAAAAATATAAATATTAGATATTTAAAATAAACAATTGATCATCTCTCCTCATGAATTCTTAACATTTTGATAGTGTTTGCTGACTGAGCAGTTTGTTGTGCTTGGTGTGCTGCCATGCATAAGGAAAATGTTGTTAGCTTTGTCAGTCAGGAGAGATTTTGAAGAAGGTGATGGCTTTACTGACTTCTATGAAATTTCTATGAAACTGAGCTGAACTCTTGCAGACCCGCTTTAAGTATTAAACTGACATTTTTTATTCATGTCACAATATTTGGATCCTAGGGTCAGGATAACACATAATCCATGCAGTAACTTAATATCAGCCAATCACATTCCTTTAATATAAACGGTTCATCATGTGCAACAGTTATGTAATGCCTGCGCAAAGCCTCATGCCAGATGATAACTTTGTATCCTGCTGCGTCACAGATACCGGGCTGTGGCATCGTGGAGCAGAGTGCAGGGAGTGGGCATCCCTCCAATCACCGTCATTGAGATTGTGTCTATCTGGGTGCTTTCACTCATCCTGGCAGTGCCGGAGGCCATTGGTTTCAACATAATCACCTTCAACTATGGCAACAACACCATACGCACTTGCATGCTTAAACCCCAAAGTGCCTTCATGGAGGTGAGCTGTTATTGTTTTCCTGCACTAAAACCAGGATGTGCAAAAGAACTGTTGAATTTTGTAGAGACAAAATCATCATCCTGGACTAATGACATGGCACACCCACATGCAGGAGAACTACTCAAAGTGGCATCATATTTCCATCAGCGTGAAAGCACGTGTTGTTTGTCTGAAGTTGGTGATTGTTTTTAATGGACAGTTGGCGCACTGATGTGATATTTTTATTATATTTGGTCATATGTTTTTAAAGCATCAACGCCCCAGTAAAAACAATCACCTACAACATGTGCCATAAATAACTTAAAATTAAAATTAAAAAGTGTTATTAGAGCTTGAGAAAACTAGAATACAGCCGTGAATCCACTCCAGTCAATATTGTAAGGGGAGTATCACTTAAAGAAATAAGCCTAGCCTTCTTAGTCTTTCCTAGTGATTATGGCCTTTTCACAGTTTTGGACCACATAATTGATTGCAGGCCAAGTACAATTACACAGACCTGGGGCCTCAAGCTGAGGCCACATGTGCATACCCTTGAGGTAATCTCTCCCAGATATCAATACAGTGCTGAAGTCTCAGAAACACCATTGTTTAGTAGCAAAGAAATAACACATTGTTGAAAGACACCAATCTTTGTTTTGTACATAAAAGATAAAATACCAAACCCTGGAGTGGTTCTGCAAACAAAGATTCAAGGAAAATGTGTGATAAGGTTTGGTGTGGGCTGTATGGTTTTGAAACAGTGGTACTTTAAAGAGCATATTTAACATATTTTTTAAGAATCACAGAAAACCAGAGGCCCTAATTATAAACAGTGTAATTAGAATAGTTTGATTTCAGACTTGCCACACTGTTTACAGGGCAGGATTCGCATGGAATTCATTAACACTGGAGTACAGGGGCAGTATGGTAGAGGTCTGGGATTTGGATCACTTTCAGTTACAGAGGCATTGATTCAGTTGATTCTTCTATAGCACCAAACTGAATGATTTTCAGCTTACTTCCATAGCCCAATAACACATACAGTACCAGTCAAAAGTTTGGACACACTCACCCATTTATATGAGTGGGTACGTGTGTCCAAAATTTTGACTGGTACTGTTTAACATCTTATGTAGGCTTTCAAGGTCCATATAAATAGCAGATGGTGGTATTTAAAGATGGTGGAGTTACAGTCATGTGAAAAAGTTTTCACGGGACTGCATAGAGGCCCGTAAAAACTTCCACACCCTGGCAGATTCTGTTTCCATATCATATTAAGAGGCTAGCTAGCAGCCAGCTGCATCCAATCAAATCCACTTGTTTAATTGTTCATCAGCAAGTGTGAGCACCTCTATAAAAGCAGAGGATTTGGCAGTTTGCTGGTCTAGTGCATTCAGATGTGTGTTAACACAATGTTAAGTAGGGAAGATATGAGCAATGGTCTTAGAGAAGCAACTGTTGTTGCCCATCAGTCTGGAAAGGGCATTTACAACCAATCAGAAGTCCATCATTCTACAGTGAGAAAGACTGTTTAAAGTGGAAAACATGCCAGTGTTCCCAGAAAGACACATCCCAGCAAACCCAACCCCAGGTCAGACTGTGCAATGCTCAGAAAAAAAAAATAAATAAATAAAAAAACAAGAGCTACAACTCAGACTCTACAGGCCTCTGTTAGCATGTTAAACGTCTCATGACAGTACAATTAGAAAAAGACTGAACAAGCATGACATGTTTGGAGGGGTTGCCAGGAGAAAGTCTCTTCTTTCTAAAAAGAGCATGACAGCGCAGCTTCGGTTTGCAAAAGCTGCATCTAAACAAATCACAAGTGGAGATGTTTGACCATGTTTGACAACAACATGGTGAAACCTAAACACATCATATCAGCACAAACACCTCATAACAGTTGTCAAGCACAGTGGTGAAGGGTTGGTGATATAGACTTATTTTGCAGCCACAGGACCTGGACACCTGGCAGTCATTGAGTCGAATATGAACTCATCTGCATACCAAAGTATTTTAGAGTCAAATGTGAGACAATCTGTCCAACAGCTAAAGCACGGCTGATGCTGGGTCATTCAACAAGACAATGATCCCAAGCACAGCAGCAAATCTATAAAAGAAAATAAATGCTATGGTGGGACCTTAAGAGAGCGGTGTATCAACATACTGTATGTCCTCAAGCCTCAATGAAGTTAAGCAATGTTGTACAGAAGAGGGGGGGCAGTGACGCAGTGGGTAGGTGCTCACCTCGCAACCGGAGCACCTGCTGTTGTTGTGTCCCTGGGCAAGACACTTAACCCACATTGCCTAAGTGTGATTGTGGTTGTGTGGTTGGTGTTTGGTGGCGGTCGATGGGCCGTAGGCAAGAACTGGCAGCCACACTTCTGTCAGACTGCCCCAGGGCAGCTGTGGCTACATTAGTAGCTTACCACCACCAAGTTTGATTGAGGTGTGAATGAATGGTGCTTGAAATTGTAAAGTATCTTTGGGTACCTTGAAAAGAGCTATATAAGACTAAGGCATTATTATTATTATTATTATTATTAAGAGTGGGCCACAATTCCTCCACAATGATGTGAGAGACTGATAAAGTCATACATAAAATGATTACTTAGAGTTATTGCTGCTAACATTACTTCAACAAGCTATTGAATCATTGGGTGTGTTTACTGCATTGAGTCCTGTGAAAAGATTCAAACAACAGGTTAGTCGAGCAGAACAGCCTGCGGGACTGTTTGGAGTCCTGTGAAAACTTTTTCACATGACTTCAAGGATAAGCGTTCAGGGCACCTCTAAGTACATGTGTATGCAGGAAATGTGGGGAGCTCGGTGGTTTGGGCTCACAGCAGTTCAAAACCTTCAACTCCTCAGTCTCAGACTCTCAGGTCACACAGTAAATCATGAATTTAGTATAATTTTACTTAACTAACTCCATCACTGTGCTTGTCGCTGTCCAGTTCTACAGAGATGCAAAGGACTGGTGGCTGTTTGGCTTCTACTTTTGTGTACCACTGATTTGCACAGCGATCTTCTACACTCTGATGACCTGCGAGATGCTCAATCGCAGGAATGGCAGCCTTCGGATTGCTCTCAGTGAGCACCTCAAACAGGTTAGACAATATTTCAAAACAGCCTTTTCTTTCTAAATATAAACCTAGAATTGATTCCATTGCTTTAGCATTTTACTTTCCTTTACCTACACATTTTGTCATCTTCTCATAACAACAGACTGTACAGTAAAGTGTCGTTTCCCTCTGCAGAGGAGAGAGGTGGCCAAAGCTGTCTTTTGCCTTGTCCTCATCTTTGCCCTCTGCTGGTTCCCGCTGCACCTCAGCAGGATTCTTAAGAAGATGATTTACAACCAGGAAGAGAAGATGCGATGTGAGCTGCTCAAGTGAGTTTCTGGAAGAACTACAAGCAGGTTCCTAAAGGTGTATTGGCAAAAGAATATGGCAGTGTACAGGACAATTTAACCCAGGGTGTCATTAGCTTCTTTGAAAGCTGAAAATACTGACAGCATTTTTAGGCTTCTGAATATGATCAATATGAAAAAAAATTCACTGCTCCAGATTTACTAATCCTGTGGACCTATTATTCTTTACTTTGTTTCCTTTCATATAAGTACAGTAAATGTTAATAATAAACACAGTCAGAGCTTCAGACAATAAGAGTTAATACCAGTGAGGCTAAACACAGGCTTCAGAGTGCACATAAGGGTTTTCTCTACATCTAGCGTGAGACAGAGAGCAAGAGAGAGAGAGGATGTCCTTATTGTGGTAATTTTAGACTCTGGCTGTTCAACTCAGCCAACCTGTCATTCAAATCTATTGTTTACTAGGGAAAGCCAGCTTTAAAGAGGTGAACTCAGGGCAAATATGAGATAAATAAGGATTCATTTGAGCTTAAAGTAATGCAAATCTGGAGCTGGAGCTCCTTACTGAAGTAATATCTAAAAGTTTAAATTACCTCTGTGGTAATGACTGATATTTTATTAAAAATAATTTCTTCATTATTTCTTCTGTTCTCTATTTTCAGCTTCTTGTTGATCCTGGACTATTTCAGCATCAACCTTGCTACTATCAACTCCTGCATAAATCCCATTATTCTCTACTTTGTCAGCAAGAAGTTCAAAAACTGCTTCAAGGTATGGTACATATGGATATGAATGCATGTGAGACGCACACAAAATGACTTTTTTTTTTTTTAAACTTCACACACACACACACACACACACACACACACACACACACACACACACACACACACACACACACACACACACACACACACACACATAATTCTCATGAATTCGTCAGGCTGGGAAAGCAAACTCTTGCCTGTGAGTCAGGGTCTGTGGTGGTGATGTCTTTCCGTGACCAAAGTGTAAAAGCAGCCCGATGATTTATGCAGTAATGTTACTGGCTGAGGTCAAAAGTAAATGTCTGTCAAAGGGAACCAGGATTGAGATAAACCATGTTTCAAGCTTGCATGTGAAAGGAGTTGTGAGAGCAAATGACAAATGTGAGCTCCACATGTGGCAAATCCTCTTGATAAATACTGCCATGTTAAAATATTCCCTTTCCTCTCTTCACATGTTCTCCAAGTCGTGTTTGTGCTGCTGGTGTTACTCTGACAGTCAGCTGAACAGCACTGGACCCATGAATGGCACCAGTTTCCAGTGTAAAAGTCCAGAGCCCAACAACCTCCACACTGACCGCAGCATCAGAAAGGACAGCAACTGACTCGCTAACTGAGGAGTGTGTTTGAAGCTTTTCAGTATCCCCAGCAAGTGTTTAAAATGCGACTAATACTCATACTATAATACATATCGCAAAAATTTACTTTGTCAGACAATATTCTATGTGAGGACTATGGAAGCAAAACATGAATCTGGCAGGGATGCATTAGGAACTGGAATTAAAGGGATTAAAATGGACTGGGGAAACTTCAACGCACTGATGTTTCATGAGCCTCTCAGCAGACTAAACTTCCTCCAACAAACTCCTTCTGTTCCCACACCCACGGATAGTGACGCTATAGTTTGAGAGAAGAATCGAAAGAGGAAAGCAGCAGGAGGAGAACATTTAAAGGGAAGCAGCTGAACCTGACTATAAATTGCTCTCTATCAGGAGTTAAGTGTGCTATTCCTGTAAAGGGCAGCGCCACTGGGAAGGGTGTTGCAGGAAGGAAAAAGCTGACAGTTTTCCATCAGAGGGGATGGTGGGTGATGAGTCCCCTGGAGTTTGCTACTTACTGACAATGAAAAACAGAAAAGCATGTTACTTGCAGTTGTTGTCCAGTGTATTTGACTCATACTCATTGCTCTCTGAGTTACTTTGTGGTATAAACTAGAGGATGTTTTTGAGCTTATTCACTTTATGTTTGACTCCCACTGCTTTTTGTGAGTTATCAAAAATGCCTCTGAACAAAATAATGCTTTTCTACATCGACAAAAACACAATTTCCATAGGGTTGCAGGTTTCAGAGCAAAGAGATAATGCGCAACTATGTATTTTGACAGGTCATTCAAATGACTAATATGAAGTAGATTTAAACCATTGTGAAAAATCTCACCATTGACTAAAACAGACTCCTGCAACACTGTGAATTTCACCACTCAAATCAACAGTTTTAGTGACATCCCTGCTTCACAACCCATTGCACATATATATACTCATATAGTGACCACTTTTATAAAGTGTTAGACTGCAGTAACAGTATTGTACTCAGCCTATATTACCTTTGTAATGACATAGGCAATGGATGTTTTGTGAGATGGTAAATACTCCACAGTTAAGCTGCAGGTTCGCATTTTGGGAAATATGCATAATTGCTTTCTTGCCAGTCATTTAATGAAATAATTCTTATGCTAGTGCATTATGAAGCTATAGCTAGCACCAAGTTAGCTTAGCTTAGCAAAAAGACTGGAAACAAGGGAAAACAGATGGCCTGACTTGGTCCAAAGCTAACAAGATCCACCTCTATTTTAATACATTTTTATTTCATTTATATAATGCATCCACGTATACTTGTATGCTTCGCTGGAAGGACATGACTGCTCAAAAGAGAAGAACATTAAGCTAGCTAATGATACCGCCATATCTCCAAAACCTATTTTGACTATTTGTTAAATCATAATGTCTTAGGTTTTACTTAAATGAGTGTTAAGAAAAGAATGGGCATGCAGGTTTTTAGACTTATTGCAAGGCATTTTTGATGAAGCTAATGACAGGTTTAGCCTTGTTATTTACCCTTAACTAAGTGATTTTTAGCAACTTTGTCAAGCAGAAATATGTGATGAGTAATTATGTAAAGAATCCTCTTGTACAAGAGGGTTAAAAATCTGGGCTGTTTCTCATCTGTGTGTAATTGTCTGGATGACCTAACCTAATCTAGAGCTTATGGGCTATGAGCCCTTCACTTTATGGTGTTGTAGCCCATCACGGCTCACAATGGGCCCCCAGTGGACAACCACAGCTCTAGTTGCATGTGTCAGCCCTCTTGTATATTTTCCAACCCATCATATGGTGCCAAAGTTGAAATGAGTTTAACTAATTGTCTGCCAGCCTTGTGTGGCTTTCTAATTTTCCTTCATGTTCCCTGAAATCCAAATCGCTGCTAGTTTCTTTCTGTGTCTATGTTCCTCACATTTACCCACTGATGGCTGAAGACTCGATTTTCAGCTCGACCACGGCAGAAAAGTGAAGAGGGGTATTTCCTAAAATGTTGATCTAGTGTTTTTATATAGAACCCGTGTCCCACCACAAAACAACTGTAACACCTTATTCTATTTGATGTGTGAACACCGTTGATCTCAAAAGATACAAAGACTGGGCAATAAGCTGTAGTCTCTGCCATCTTTCTCAAGGGCGAGTATGTAAAGCAACAGAAGTTACAAAGTTACGAGCTGGTTGATTCTCCAATCAACAGAACTTGATAGATAAAGACGTAATGCATTAATTAACTGAGTAACTGAGTATGGAAGGTAATTTCAGGTAATATAGATTTCCAAGCTCTTCTTTCTCTGTCATGAAGCTGCCGCACCAACCCAGAGCCCCTAGAAAGATGGCAGTGATATGTTAAGGCGATAGTGTTCTGTGATAGATATTTGTAAACCTGTGTAAGTTTGAATGTGGACTATCATGTGTGTGAGTGTGTGCTGTGTCTGCAATCACTAGTTAATTGGAGTGTTTTGTACACTTATGTACAGATTAGTTCATATCTGTACAGTATTATGTTACCACTACTCAAAAGTCATTCATAATATTCTGTAAAAAAAAAAAAAAAAAAAAGGATATATATGACAACATATATGTTTGTTGTCACTGATTTAACATGTTAACCTCATGTTAATGCTGCTGCTTATACCAATAAATACATTTCCATCGTAGGAAGCAAGGAGATTTATTCTGCTGTCGTGCTAGTTTATTCTAAGAAGTCAAGGTCCCCCCCTTCCATCCTGTTTTTCATCTGCAACTGTGAGAAAGAGGAGTCTGGGAGTGATTTGAAACACACTGACCTGCTTGCCAGCCGAGCCCTAAGGGTTGCGAATGTCAGGAGAGAGGATGTGAACGGCTCAGATGGTGGGAATGTGATACTTATAATTCACTTTCTCAAAGGGTAGGGCAGAGGACTCTAAAGTTTGTCCATTAGCTGCATAGTTTGCATTGTTGTGTAGTCCTCACTTTAGTTATAACTTGGCTTTAATTGTCTAAATCCTTTTAAGAACTGCTTCCCAAAATCTGTGCTTTGTGGCATTTCGGCTGTGAGCAAATGTGTCATTAACCCAGGATTACACTCTATCACACTCAACAGGAGATAGTCACCAGAACTGTGAAATCCAATATACAAAGTCAAAAACATCCAAGACCAACAGGCCATTCTAGCAGTCAAGGTTTTATCAGACATTGGCCTGGTTTATGTTTCAGCTATTTGTGATAAATCTCAGCCTGGTCCTGAACTTTATGACACAGTTTCATATTCTTCATATGAAATCACAACCAGTTTCCTGTAACTCTGAAGAAACTCCTCAAAACTGTGGTTGCTAAGATGTAGTATGTTACAGTTTAATGAAGCAGAGACAAAAAAAAAAAAAGTATATTTGAATGAGACTATGGTTCAATCATTTGGGGAAGCAAAAGAGAGAAAGAAGAGACTGTGAGAAAAAGTGAAGGTGAGAGTTTTTAGTGGAAATCAAGTCTCCTGCCTGCAGTGAATTAAATAAAGCAAGAAAACAAATATAGGATCTAAAAGATCCAGAGTACTTCTCAATGCGGAGCTTAACTCAAATTTGGTTGATACGGTAAAAAAAACAAAACAGTCATTGCTCAAGGCAAATCTATTTGATGGATACTTTATAAGAAATCATTTTAAGACCTTTAATTATAATTAGATACATTTCTATTTTAAAATTATGTTTTTAGATAGAAGGATATAAACAATCTATCTATATATTTTTGTTTAACTTTGACATGTTATTTAAGACCCAACGGTTATAGTGTTGTTTATACACCCTCTTTCAGTCCTAAGGTTTTACATATGACATAATAAAAAGATCCGGTCCCTAGCAGATCTTAGAATTGGGTAAATATAACCTCAGATGAACCAGACAACATGATATTACACTGTGTCATTATGTCTTTAACAAAAACCACTTTTTTACATTTACACTTTAATCAGTTTGCAGTATCACTGGACTGTTGCAACACCTTGATTCCTTTCGTTTTCAGCCATTCTGCTGTAGATTTGCTGCTGTGATCATTGTCCTGTTTCATGAACCAGTTCCAAACAGATGGCCTCACATTTGACTCTAGAATACTTCAGTATACAGAGGAGTTCATGGTCGACTCAATGACAGCCAGGTGTCCAGGTCCTGTGGCTGCAAAACAAGCCCAAATCATCACCGCCCCACCACCGTGCTTGACGGTTGGTATGAGGTGTTTGGAGGGTGTTTGCGCTGATATGATGTGTTTGGTTTTTTCAAACATGGTCATCTCCATTTCTGTCCAAACAACATTTTTCCAGGAGTGTTGTGGTTTTTTCAGAACCTAAGCTCTGCTGTCTTGTTGTTTTTACAGAGAAGAGACTTTCTCCTGGCAAACCTTCCAAATAAGCTGTACTTGTTCAAATTTTTTTTTTTTTCTAATTGTACTGTCATGAACTTTAACATTAAACATGCTAACCGAGGCCTGTAGAGTCTGAGATGTAGCTCTTGGGGTTTTCTTTACAGTTTCTCTGAGTATTGCACAGTTTGACCTTGGGATGAATTTGCTGAGAGGTCCACTCCTGGGAAGAACTGTCTTGAATGTTTTCCATTCGTGAATAAGCTTTCTCACAGTAGAATGATGGACTTCATATTGGTTGTAAATGACCTTATAACCCTTCCCAGATTCATGTGCAGCAATTGCTTCTCTAAGATTGTTGCTGATGTCTTTCCTCATTGGAATTGTGTTCACTCACACCTGAATGCTCCAGACCAGCAAACTGACAAAACATCTGCATTTATAACTGTGGTCAGACTTCCTGATGATGCATTTGATTATCAGTCATTTGATTATTAATAGACTGATAATCGATCAATTTGATTATCAGCATCTGGCCGCTACCTACCCTCTTAATTCCTGTGGAAGTAGTACGGATGTGCTTAGTTTTTTACACACTACTTCTGCATTTTGGCTCAGTTTTTACACACAGTGTATTGTTGTGTTTGTTCATTTCAGGTTTTATTTAGCTTATTTTAAGACCTGCTAAGGATCCGATTGTTGTTATTATATGCTGATATGTAAGACCTTAGAACTGAAAGAGGATACACTTCCTTTTAACCATGACTGTATCCTACTTTGTTACTATTCATATCAACAATTAAACAACTTTTAAAATCTGTTTTACAATACCCATGCTTAATAATTCCTGAAATTAAAAAACAAACAACAACAAAAAAAAAAAACAAACAGCTGTTCACAGACCCAGTTTTTCTGCTTTTAATGCAGTTGCTCCATTACATAAAAAAAAAAAAAAGAAAAGAATAATTAGTTACTTCCACAGATGTGTGTTCTCTTTTTTTGAGATCTATTTATGCTAATACTATTTATGGTTAATTCTGTCTCAAAATTTATTTAGGTTTAAAATCCCACAATAACTACACCCAGCATACACACTCAAAATGTAACCTGATAGGTTATATTAATTCAGTGAACACAGTTTCTTAAAGCTTGGGACCAGGGTCGGATTACTAAACAAGCAAACAGCTCCAGAAGAGGAATGCTGAATTACGAGTTGAATTTATTTTCACCGAACCAATCAGGAAATGCAAACAAATAAAAATGCGGAGAACTCACAGAAACAGGAACATAGTAACTTATTCTTGGAAATACTCTATCGGGAGCTACCACAGACAGTTTTGAGTACTTTGGCTGAGATTTTTTACAAGATACAACTGAGAAGCTTCACAAGTGTGTTGCTGAGATCAAAAGAAGCTGGGTATTGTCTGATGTGTACTGAGGGCAGCAGAAGTAGGGGAGCCAAGAGACCATGGGTCCCCACTTTATGCCATTGTTGCATATGTAACTCATACAAAATATCCAGTAACAATTCATTATATGGCCCACCACTAAGGCCATAAATACCCTGTAATTACATGTAATTACAGGGACTAAGGCCGTAAGTTCCCTGTTACAAGGTACTAACAGCCTTAGTCCTGAAAATTAGACAGAACTTAAATTTACTTACAGGGTACATCCTTGTCTCCAAAGTGCTCAACCTGAGCTGCCGCTCTGATATACTCATTTCTAATCTCATGCTGGTCACTCCCAATGAAAATCTTATCAAGTTTTTTCATACATACGCAGTCAATAATGTCTGCTTAAACCAAAACACAAAATATTGGTTTAAGAAGACTCGGAGCTGTTGTGTGACTTGGAAAAGCTTGTTTGACTCCATCCTCCTTGTGTTGTTGTTCCTGAACAATGATATAAGCGGTGAACTGAAACAAACACTGAGTCTGAACACTTCCTGACACAAAGGCCTTTGGCAGAGATATTAAGATAAATAAGTAATTGTTGAACAACTGCCGTTGTATGTATTTCTTTGACAAAGGAGGTGCACTTTGGCTGATGCATTATATCCTAGCAAGCAGACATTATGTCTCCTTCTTTCTGTATTGATTGTTATCATCATTCCTCAGACCCATCCATTCTGTTTATCTCATTTGTGTATGTTATTTATACTGTATGAGATATTGCACTTATGGCTCTTATTCACTCTGACTTGGACGCCACATCCTTTATGCTAAAGTATGTTTTTGGGTTTGATCAAACACAGCATATGTTTATCTACCCTGCCCTTACATGGCTCTACCCTGTATGCCACTTTGCATAGCAATCCCTCCAAGCTACCCACCATGGCACTCGCTTGCACTACTTGTGGCAAAGACTATTTCTAATTCATAAAAGCCAAAAGGATTCAATTCAAAATTCATGAACAATCTGTCCTGCAACAACCAGTGATTTCTGTGACTGTGGGGCAGTGGAGACATAGTGCGACAGAAAGGAAAGTTCTGCCTCCCCTCATTTTTACAGAGAAACACACTCAAACGTCTGCACATACACGCAGAAGAAAGGATTAAAAAAAAAACACTTTTTTATCCTTTAGATGAAAGAAAGTACTGTCTATAACACAATGTATGATCACAACTTCAGCCCAGAAATGTTCATCTTTGGCTTGGTTCTGACAGTATTCAGAATATACAAGAGCCAATAATAATTCCAACTTAAAGGATAATTTAGCCCTCTGACATGTTGTAGTCCTGTCCAACAGCACATTTCTGCCAATTTAGATAGAAATCCTTTAAAAAAAAAAAAACGAAAAGAAAAAGAAAAAAGAAAGAAACAAAAATAAACCAATAGTTGTATAGTTAGTTGATCTGGATCATTTGACTCATTTAGGAGTCAAACAAAACAAACTTTTCTGTTCTGCGGGACAGGCCTGTGACTCAATGGAAATGGGAGTAATTCCAAGTGACATTTCACTGAAACCAGCGACCCAAACGCAGCTTAAAAAGGGCCGACAAAACGCCACATATACTCAAAATTTGTGTGTCCTAAAAGTGATACGTTTACAGTCTCAACCTCACTGCTTGGCAGGCCACATACAGTGAAAGCTGTGGGATCCTGATGATTGTTAATTCACATTGCCATCTGCTGGAGAAAGCACATATCATCGGGCCAGCGCAACCAAACTAGCCGTGATGCCACCAATCAGATTGTAGCATTTAGGTGGAGGTCTCAGGTGACGCAAAAAAACAGGAAGTTCACACACGACAGTAACAACAGTTTGTAAACTTTTATCGCCAGATGTCTTCCGGCTACAAAGACGGTTATGTTTACATTCCTTTAAGGGAGTCTATTGATGTACAAGTGTGAATTACAGTTTTACTGATATCTGGAGACTGGCGTTCTGGATCGACCTCAGCACCGTTTGTTTACACGGTCAAACAGCTGACAAGCTAATGTTAGCAACCTTGCTAATAAAATTGGAGTCACATGAGCTGGTAGTTGTCCAGCAATTTTGTCTTTATGAATGAGCCCCTACGTTAGTAAAGGAGCCGATGTACGTATACCCGCCAGTAAAGTGTTATTTTAGGGTCGTTAGAAGTGTTAGAACAGTATGCTAAGCTAACGTTAAATACGTAAAGTGTTGCAGCCGTCGATTTAAGCTTTTTTGTGACAAAAAGAGCAGCGGCCGTCTTAAAAAAAGAAAACATCTTCGTGAAAGATGCCGTGTTCCTGTGGGAACTGGAGAAGATGGATCCGGCCGCTGGTTGTTGTGTTGTACATCTTGTTGCTCTTAGTCGTCCTGCCTTTGTGCATCTGGGAACTGCAGAAGTCAAAGGTCAGTGCATTTGTTGCTCATGTTTTGTGTTGGTTTAACACATGGTTGTTACACTTTACTTAAATACAGTTGAATTGTTACAATACTTGTGTATTATTTTGGTTACAGCTCTGTATAAAGGCACACATGTTTACCATCAACTGGCTGCTTGTTATTATTTACATTAGCAGCTTGTTAGTTCTTAATTATTCATTATAAAACACTTATTCATGCGTTTTTTCCCCTCAAAGCAATTACACCTTAATGATGGTGAGTAAGGCTGTTGTATCTGAATTAAGATCTTAAAATTCTTTGTGCAGAGCTGTGAAAAAGTATTTGCCCTCTCCCGGATTTCTTTTCATGTTTCAGATCATCAAACAATTTTTAATATTAGACAAAGATAACCTGAATATATAAAACTTGGAAGATTGGTGAACATTCCCTCCTAAATGACTCCAACTAAATGACTCCAAGAGCACATAGACAACTCATACAGGAGGTTACAAAAGAACACAGAACAACAAGGAGAAAACACAGCTGACCAAAAAGAACGCAAAGGCTCATCTCACATTTGCCAAAAAAGCATCTTGATGATCCCCAAGATTTCTGGAAAAATATTCTGTGGGCTGACGAGACAAAAGTTGAACTTTGAAAGGTTCCCGCATAAAACTAACCCAGCATTTCATGAAAAGAACATCAAACCAACAGTCCAACATAGTGGTAGTAGCGTGATCTGGGGCTGCTTTGCTGCATCAGGACCTGGACAACTTGCCATAATTGATGGAACTGTGAATTCTGCTCTCTACCAGAAAATCCTTGAGGAGAATGTGGGCCATTAGTTTGTGTCCTGAAGCTCAAGAGCACTTGGGTTAAGGAGCATGACGATAATCCAAGACACACCAGAAAGAACCACCTCTGAATGGCTAAAAAAAAAAAACCTTTTGGAGCGACCTTGTCGAAGTCTGGACTTAAATCTGATTGAGAGGCTTTGGCTTGACCTTAAACAGGCCATTCCTGCTGGAAAACCCTCCAGTGTGTCTAAGAATAAGTAATTCTTCAAAGACGAGTGGGCCAAAATTCCTCCACAGTGATGTGAAAGACTCATTGCCAGTTATTGCAAATGCCTGATTGCAGTTTTTGCTGCCAAGGGTGGCACAACCAGTTATTAGGTTTAAGGGGCAATTACTTTTTACATAGTAGATAGGTAGGAACCCAGGTAGGTTTGGATAGCTTTTTTTCCCCTAATAAATGAAATCATTAAAAACTGCATTTTTAATTTACTCAGGTTATCTTGGTCTAATAAAATAATATTAAAAATAGAAACGAAATCAGGAGTGGAGCAAATACTTCATATTTCGCATCACTGGATATTAGTAGTTGCAGTATAGAGTAGTGCTAAATAAGGCATTAAACATGCATTAAACTGTTTGATTGCTGACATTCTACATGTTTACCTTAATATAGTCTTACATCTTTATGACAGCAGAAGCTATTGATTAGATCTAGAGTCATACAAAACACGACTTATTACATGACATATTAAATGTGATTCATTTCTCAGTAAGTCCTTTTATAGTGTGTCATTCAGACTGCTATTGTAATATGAATATTTCAGACATTTTTTAAATAACCACCATCTTCGTTGCTCTTCTGGTGTGTTCTGCTAAGACAATCGTTCCTTGCTTGTACTTCCTTTAAAAATACTCAACAACAAAATGAACAATTTAACACATTATTTACACTTTAGTTATTTACTTCCCCCTTTATGTGAGACTTGAACTCGAGTATTTTTACATGGTTGTAATCTTTCCGTACTTGAGGATCTGAACACTACTTTCACCACTGACAAGACGGCTAAATTACTTTAATGTTGTTGGCTTTCCATGTTCTGGCAGGTTGGCACTCATAACAAAGCATGGTTCATTGCTGGGATTTTTGTCTTCATGACTATACCCATATCATTATGGGGCATCCTCCAGCATCTGGTGCACTATACTCAGCCAGAGCTTCAGAAACCTATCATCAGGTTAAGATCTTAACAGTCACTTTAGCCACAAATAAGAACCCGATACAGATGTTTAACATTTTTGTGTGTCCTTTTTAAAGGATATTATGGATGGTTCCAATCTACAGCTTGGACAGCGTGAGTTGTGTATTATTTAATCAAAGCCATTATACACCAGTTTATGAGTTGATGTGTTAAATGTGTGCCAGACTTCACTGTCTGGAGACTTTACATAAAGTGGCAGATTTAGGATGACATTTTTTTCTGCATCATATCCTCATATATTTTCCTGTTATTGTTCCTTTTTCATTTGTTTTAGTGGATTGCACTGAAGTACCCCAATATAGCAATATATGTGGACACATGCAGGGAGTGCTACGAAGCGTATGTCATTTACAACTTCATGACCTTCTTGCTTAACTACCTGGAAAATCAGTACCCCAACCTTGTGTTGATGCTGGAGCTCCAGGAGCAGCAGAAACACCTACCTCCTCTCTGCTTCTGCCCACCATGGCCAATGGGAGAGTGAGTTCTCTTTAGACTTTAATTCCACTTATGTCAAACTGACGACAGGTTAAATTTACTAACCCAGAGTTCAGCTGCACTCAGGTGTTGGTCATAACTTTGTTGTAAATGTAAGATTAGTTAAACATTACCATCTGTTCATACTTTGACCCAAAAATGTCAGTTTTATGGACATTTACTGACATTTTACTGGAATTACTGGCCATAGTCATATTTCCTTAGTGTTTCAATGAATTGGCCACAACGATTTAATTTGGATCAGTCTTCTTGCACAACATTTTCTCTTCTGATCTATTTTCATTTCAAAGAGTTTTTGTGAAATTAAAGAAATAAAATGGGCTCATCTTAATGTACTGAATTCTTGAAGCTCAACTGTCTTCCTTTCTCATTTGACCGCAAGTCAAATGAGAAAGAAAGACAGTGAAAGTCACCAGCTTCAAATTAGTCTCAGTCACACAACATCCATAATTGGTCTAGTGTGCTGTTAATTTAGCCCAGAGTTTTCTGGGTGTTTTTATATGAGGAAGTGATTCCTAAAGGCCAGCATCATCAGCCTAATTGTAAATACAGAGTCAAACATGCAAACCCCTACAGTGCTGTATTTTGGATGTGGTGGTGTTGAGAAAAATTAGACAGTTCAGTGTTAAACATTATCATCAGACCTGTCTCAGGGTTCTGCTGACTGTATTTCAAACCAATTCATTTCTAATTCAGACGCTAAAATTCCTCCGCAGGGTTTTACTGTTGAGATGCAAGCTGGGAGTGTTGCAGTACACAGTCGTCAGGCCCGTCACCACAGTCATTGCTCTGTGAGTAATCTCCGGTTTTTACACGCTTTATTCTTTAGCTGCAGTCACAGTTTGTTCAGTGTCTGTTGATGTCGGCTACGTGTTTCTTATCCCTCCTAGAATCTGTCAGCTGTGTCGGGTGTATGACGAAGGCAACTTCAGTTCCAAAAATGCATGGACATACCTGGTGATCTTCAACAATATGTCACAGCTGGTAATCATGGTCTTAGATCATGTCCAAAGATGGACTGAAAATTGTTACAAGCACCCCGTTTCTTTATTCACATTCCTTTCTGTCTTCTTTTGATCTAGTTTGCCATGTACTGCCTGGTGCTCTTCTACAGGGCTCTGAGAGAGGAACTGAGTCCAATCAAACCAGTCGGCAAATTCCTGTGTGTCAAAATGGTGGTGTTTGTCTCTTTCTGGTAAAAAAAAAAAAAAAGTACTTTACACAAGCTCTTTTTAACTGTCCTGGATAAACCGTATGTATATGTTAATGAAATGGTGGTTGTTGTAAACCTTTCTAGGCAAGCTGTGGTCATTGCTTTGCTGGTTAAAGTGGGCATCATCTCAGAAAAGCGCACATGGGACTGGCAAAGTGTGGAAGCTGTAGCTACTGGCTTACAGGTAACGTATAGTTTAAACATTCTGACCAATCGTCAACAGAACTAATATATTCTGTGCAACCTCCTAATAGTTTTCCTTCTTATCAGTGCAACATAACCAAGCAGGGTTTTTTTTTTTTTTTTTAGGATTTCATCATATGTGTGGAGATGTTTGTCGCTGCCATTGCCCATCACTTCAGCTTCACCTACAAACCTTATGTGCAGGAGGCCGAAGAGGTTTCTTGCTTTGATTCTTTTATGGCAATGTGGGACATGTCTGATGTTAGAGCCGACATTTCTGAACAAGTCCGCAATGTTGGTAGGTGTTCTATTTTATTTCCAACTGCGATAGGGTAGATAGTATTTTTTTTCACCTTGTGAGTCTGTCTGCGTCTCTTCACTACGTAATGTGGTTCTGGATTCATCTACTATTGTGGGAAAAACTATAAAGGTGCTTTTAAGCACTCTTCTGAGTCTTTGTATGACTTTGTGAATGCAATGGTAGTCATGAAACTTTATAGGTGTAGAGCTCAGATCAAAATAAAGACCCAGTTCAACGATAGATATTGTCTGAAAGGTGGCCACAGATTACTTATGTAACTACAGACTATACTGAGATGGAAGTGCAACAGGTGCAACTACAATGAGTTTTGTGGCCCATTTTTAAATAAGCCTACATTTTGATCGCAACTGCACACCTGTACTGTTTTGGCAATATCTTTTACAGTTGCAACTATTCTGTCAACAAAAATCTGTCTGCATATCTGCAGACAGCACCTGCCAAAATCTCAAAACCACCAGTGTGGTAGGTGTAGCTATAGCCTTATGGTACTCACTAGGGCAGACAGTGGTTGGAGACAGTGGCACAACCAAAATTATGGTGACAGTGGACAGTGAGCTTGCAGTCTAGCTGCTCCTCCACAGATAGTGACAAAGTTGCTGCAGGATGAAGCTTTAACGGCAAAATGGCGTGGGCGCTCAGGAACCTTGTTTTAAATAGGAAAATAAACAAAATACAACACAGTACACAGTACAATACAGTTGAGTGGAGTCCCCTTTTGCATAGAGACATATTGCAGACTAGTTGCAATCACTGGTGCAGATTGGTTCAGATTGATGTTGCCCAGAAGTTGAACTTCTGGGTGACCAGCTGGTTGCTACAACTATTTGCAATTGGTCTCTGACAGAAAAAAAAAAAGTTCAGTGTAGTCACCTGCCAACTTTTTTGTTGTTTTTTTTTTTTCCTCAATTGCAAGGAGGTCACTGTCCTATCTTTAGTTCAAGGACCACATTTTGCAGTTGTGGCACAAACACACACAGACAGATTCACAAGGTGAAAAAACACCAACTAAGCAATTGTGTCTTATAAATTAGTATATTTATAGACCTGATAGACATTCCACATTTGTTTAATTCAATTTCAATTCAGTTCAATTTTATTTGTATAATGCCAAATCACAACAAACAGTCGCCTCAAGGTGCTTTGTACTGTACGTAAAGGCCCTACAATAATACAGAGAAAACCCAACAGTCAAAACGATCCCCTATGAGCAAGCATTTGGTGACAGTGGGAAGGAAAAACTCCCTTTTAACAGAAAGAAACTTCCAGCAGAACCAGGCTCAGGGAGGGGCAGTCATCTGCCCCTCTCTGAGCCTGGTTGACTGGTTGGGGCTGAGGGGAGAGAGACAGGACAAAAGGCATGCTGTGGAAGGGAGCCAGAGAATAATAATAACTAATGATTAGATGCAGAGTGAAGTAATAAACAGAGTAAAAGAGATGAATAAAAATAAACAGTGCATCATGGGAACCCCCCACCAGCCTAGGCCAATAGCAGCATAACTAAGGGATGGTTCAGAGTCACCTGATCCAGCCCTAACTATAAGCTTTATCATAAAGGAAAGTTTAAAGCTTAATCTTAAAAACAGAGAGGGTGTCTGTCTCCCAGATCCAAGCTGGGAGCTGATTCCACAGAAGACGGGCCTGAGAGCTGAAGGCTCTGCCTCCCATTCTACTCTTAAGTATCCTAGGAACCACAAGTAAGCCAGCAGTCTGAGAGCGAAGTGCTCTATTGGGGTGATACGGTACTATGAGGTCTTTAAGATAAGTTGGGGCCTGATCATTCAAGACCTTGTATGTGAGGAGAAGGAAGAGTATGTGAGGAGCCAATGAAGAGAACATTAAAAATGTAAACGATTGTGAGACAAGTCATTTATTGGTTGAAGCCAATGCCTCCTTGGCCCCTCTATTTTAGGTGGCCTTTATTCAGTAGACATGGGTTGTACCAAGTCTTGTGCAATACTGTACAAAACAGTAATGACCATTTCGTGGTTGTAACCCTGTGCTGTCAGACAGACACCTACCAAAGTATTCAGAATCGCCTGTGTTGTAATTCCTACTGCAGATGTGTCTTCAGGATGGTGTGATCATGTAGAGCTGACTACTGTGTACACATGACATTACTATTGCTATTGCTACTGGCGTGAGCTATTAGATGACATGATCTTTAATTTTGTAAATAAGTGGTGTGTCTGGTATTCTCTCTAAAAAAGTGGCTCTTTGTCCACACTGGCAGGGAGGACCGTTATGGGTCGTCCGAGAAAGTCCTACATGGATGAGGCGCAAAGTGATGGCGAGCGATCAGGCCTGCTCTCGTCTGCTTCTCAAGATGCCATGACCGAAACGGCTTATAACCCAGTTTCTTCTAAGGGTCATTATGAGGGCCTGGGCAGAACCCCCACACCGCACTCTTTGTCAGCACCCGCTGGGCTCGGCTCAGCCCTGTGGGAGGAAGGGCGTGAGGCTAGACCTGAAGAAATCCAGGATGAAGAAATGACCAACCAAACCAAAGACCCGACAGAGGCAGATCTCATTGTGATCACCTAGCTTAGGTGTCAAAAACTGACTCTACCAGACACAGGTGGGCAGGACCCAATTACAGCCTTGCCACATTCTTTCAAACATTACTGATGCAAACAAAACAAAGTCGTTTATGATGGACCGCTTCCAGTGACAGCTTCAAGAATGTTTGTTGAATTAATGGCACTAAAAGACTTGTAGGTAACATGAATTTTATGCTGTTTCATGTTGCGTTAGAGAGTCGGCTATTCTAGAATGGTTTTGGTTTTTTCAGTTTTACATTTCATTCCAAAGAGCATCCTTTTTGTTAAAAAAATATTAATAATAATAATGAGAAAACATGACACCTGCTGAAGTCTAAGTGAAATATGGAGACATGTTTTCCAGATTGGAAACTGCGCAGTTTTATGTGTCAGTCATGCCCTGAGTTTAAATGTGACAGAAGAGGGAAATATGCAACTTTTCAAATTGAAACATTTTCCTTTTGTTGTGTTTATAGTGGCTTTGTATGGGATAAACGGGATAAATGGGAATGATGAATGGGAATTAATCATTGTGACGATGAAAACCTGCCATACTGAAACTACAGTCCGAACTAGTAGATGTGCAGGGAAGAAAATAGCAGAAGCAGTTTCATTTGAACAAAATAACTGGGGTACATTAGAGTATACATCCCTGGTAAAGGGGTACTAACTGACAATATAACAACAGTATCAGTATAAATATAGTTGACTGCATTTCAGTAAATAAATCAATCGTATTAACAAATTCATAGGTTCTTTTAAAAACAGTCAGCACATTCTAGTTGGCTCTTATCAGTGATTTAATGCATATAGCTTACTCTATAGCAGTTAATAGAAATGTATTCACTAGTCTGCTCAGATGCCTTGTTCTGTGTGCTGTGTAACTAGTCTCTCTACACATCCATGTAGATTTTTTTTTTTAATTCCAGGATCATTTTTATTTGTTTTAAATCTCATTTTTAAACTGAAATAATTTTGCACCTGTTGCATTAAAGCCATTTATTTTTCCATAGACTTTATAAGAGCCTTTTTCTTTGTGACTTACACAGATTTGTTCAGGTATATTGACATGATTAATGTACAGACTGGGAAGAAAAATCCATAAATGTATCAGAACAGTAGCATAATCAGTGTTATGTCTGACTCTGGCATGCTGCACTGCCTTATGGGACCCCCCCCCCCCCCCCCCTTTTTTTTTTTTTTTAAATAAAACTGACAAGATTACATCAGATCAGTTGTTCCTACTTTTTAATTCCATAATCAGAAAGCTTTGTCAATAAAGCAGATGGAAGAAGTTTATTTTTCCTTGTGTTTATTATGAAAGTGTAACATTTATGGGTAAACTAAAACATTTTTACAAAAACAACTGGGTCAGTAATTAAGGGCTAATATATTTATTATCTACTTGGAAATGTAAGTACAAGTCATTAATGACCTATCTTCCTTTAACAAAATATACAGCAGGCTTTCTACTCATAACAAGGCATTTTTCATGCAGGCAATTACTAAACAGTGATCCCAATGTCATGAGACTGGTATTACATGAAAAATGTCACTAGAGAAAGGACATTAATAAAAATACCAGGAAGGGCATATTCTGCAGACAGCTCTGAGAGTATTGTAAACAATGGGGTCTGAACTGCTCTGCTGGGGAAACTTCATGATGACACCATTTTTAATTTACCCCAAGTATCTTTTTCTGCAGTATCATTCTTTAAAAACAAAACAAAAAAAAAGACAATCGGGCAACAAGTACACTGATTCTGATACATCAGACCAATATTGATCTTTAATATCAGTCAACTGATGCAACAGTCAACTGAAATGTAATAAAACTAAAACTAAGCTAGAATGTGAGAGAGCATTACTCCATTTGCTGGGGGGTGCTTTCTATATGAGCCAAAATGGAAATGGTGCTTTTGTGGAGCTTCACAGCGAGGCGGACCCAGTCCCCAGCTCGTACCTCCAGGGGCTGCTGCAGAACAACGGCTGCCTGCTTCCAGTGAGAAGTCTGGCCGAGGGTGCTCACGCTGATCTCCTCGTCCAGGTAGATGTGATACCAGAAGGGAATTGCAGTTATCCTGCCTGCAGACATAGCCTGGACCTGTAAACCGGGGATCAGGGCTTAACAAGGCTTATTGTTACATAATTACAAGTAGAAACTTAGTCGTAAAATATTACTTTCTGCTATTTTTGAACATCTAATTTTAATATTTATGAATTTGTGGATTACTTCACATTGTATTTCATGTTAAATTTAAGTGTCTGAACATATGCTCATGTACCACGAGACAATTCCAGACATTTTTATTTCTGAATATCCAAAAAGTAGATTTGGGGCTGAATTCATTCACGTTCAAAGAAGCAAAATCAGAAAGTAAAGTGAGGTTAAAAGTTTGTGGGGAGATGCACACTGTGTGTTTTCGTAGGTCTAACTTTTTAGTTCTTTTTTTTTGGCGCACTGAGCTCGTGTATCAGCAGGCAGCTCGTGGATTTTTGAACTCTATCAGCAGAGTTAGTGCATAAATTCATGTTTCAGAAGTTGAGCCCAGCTCTACTACAGATCACATTTTTAAATATAAATTCCAGTCATGTTGCTATCACTTAAAAGGCCCGATGCACAACTTACCTTGACTTCTCTGTTAGTGTAGTTTGCGTTGGTTTCCATAAGGTCGAGAACAAACAGCTCCACAGACTCACTGAGACGTCTGCACGCCAGTGTGGAAAAGTCCAGAAACACATGGACTGGTACCTGAAGGATACAATAAAGGAAAGGGAACAATTACACTACGGTACATTTCATTCATCCACAATTCATTACACACTATTAAGCACAGATCATTTCCATTTAATTACAGCACTTCTGTTCTTGCTATCACTACTGACAAAGCCTACCTAACATTAAAATACTAATGGTGTCAAGAAATTCCAAAAAGTACTATAAATACTATTACCCAGTATGGCCCAAAACAGCCAGTACACTTTAAAAATGTCACATATACACTCACAGGTCACTTTATTAGGCACACCTTGCTAGTAACAGGTTGGACCAGGTTGGACTCATCAGACCAGGTAATGCTTTACCAATCTTCTCTTGTCCAATTTTGGTAAGCCTGTATGAATTGTAGCCTCAGTTTTGCCCAGCAAACTTCCGCTCACTGGATAGCTTCTCTCTTCCAGACCATCCTCGGTAAACCTTAAAGATGGTTGTGTGTAGACCATGTCTACATGCCTAAATGCACTGGGTTGCTGCCATGTGAGTAGCTGATTCAATATTTGCGCTCATAAGCAGTTGAACAAGCGTGCCTAATAAAGTGCATGTGCTCACTCATTTACTGGCACCCTAAATTGGCACTCAGTCACCAAAATTTTGAGAACCTCTGATACAAATATTTTAAGTAAGCTGCATTTAGAAGATTATAAAAGGCCTTTTTAATACTTTTTTTAGGATGAGAACAAAACTTCAAACTTGTTATTTCTTAAAAGAAGAAAAACTATTTCTGCTACAGATTTATGTGAACATTTAATAGCAGGCTAAAATTACAGAGAATAAAGAAACTGCTGAATTGACTCAGTGATGATGGTGCTGTTTCTCAAAACCACATAATTTCATTTTGTCAGGAGGACATCACTCAGTCACAGATTAACTCAAAAACAAATCTTCCACCTTATCCCATTTCACCTCATCCAAACCAGACACGCGGGCCACAGCAGCCCGAAAAACCTGACAGAAAAGTCTGCACAGAAAGCTGTCACAGTTTCCTTGACTACAGAACAAAAGGAGCTTTTCTCCTCCCCGTCGCAGTTTGTGTACACCTCCGAGCCCACTGTTTGATGTGCCTGATGTAATGTGTACTGATGTATTCAGGTAGGAATGTCTTAGGGCCAAGCTATGTGTTGTGTCTTGTGTGACAGTTGCGCTAGGAAGTGCCCTCCGCCGAGGGCTTCAAAGACAACATCTGTTAAAACAAACGACCATCCCGAGAGAGGTCTGCAAAATTAGAGCACAAACACGATGCTAGGGGAAAAAAAGAAAAAAAAAAAAAAAGAGATATTTCCAGACCAAATAAAGAAGAAGAATTCAAAGGAAATTCACGGCTTCTTTCACGCAGAGGCACACTTCAAAGAGGAGTACAGAAAACAAAGTCATGGACCTTGGTATTCCAGATGAAGAACTGCGTGTTTTCTACCAGTCGGCCTGATTATATCTCACACGTAAAATTCAATCTGAGATTTTTTTCGTTTTTAATACCTTAACAGTACTGCACCACGTGTCAGTCCTATTTAAAATAACCCTTATGTATGATCTTTGTGAATGACGCCGGCTTACAAACACGGCATACTGTATGTGAAATCTGTCAATATTGACTGTTGTTGCATCAGGAACATGAGACAGAATATGAGAGAGAAGCAGCCAGAGAAGTACAAAAGGAAGATTTTTCAAACTGTGTTATGAAAACTGAAAAAAGTGAAAAAAGTTTTATTGGTTTTATTGCAATTCTCTGTAATTTAGCCCAGATTTGATTTCATTTAAAATCACTAGACTGTAAAAAGACATTTGTAGTTGAAATTATGATAATATGACAAAAATACAACTATTTAATGTTATCCCCCTCCTGTTATTGTTACTCAAGACATTAAGTTCTGAAAAATGTTTGTGCCAGCCCCACTGAGATTATAATTTGATTAATTTAAAAATGCTCATATTCATTTCAAGAAATTTGATCCGCTTAAACAGAAATTATGAAATACTACATAGACTAAAATGTTTGGAGCCCGTTCTGATGGAAATATTTGTTTTCAGGAATCAACCTACATGGTTATGAAATAACTGACCAATTCCTCATGGCATAGGTTCAAAAGGTGCTAGAAACATCCCTTGGAGATTTTGGTCCATATTGACATGATCGCATCACACAGATGCGGCACATGTGTCAGCTGGATGGGCTACAGTGATGTGACTCTCCCGTTCAACCACATCTCAAAGGTGCTCTTTTGCACTGCGATATAGTGACTATGAAGGCCATTTAAGTACAGTGAACTCACTGTCATGTTCAAGAAACCAGTTTGAGATGGTCTGAGCTTTGTGACATGGTGTGCTATCCTGCTTGAAGGAGTTGCCATCAGAAGATGGGTAGACTGTGGTCATAAAGGAATGGATGTGGTCAGCAACAATGCTCAGGTAGGCTGTGGAGTTTAAACGATGCTTATCTGGTACTAAGGGGAAAATGTGCACCAAGAGAATATCTCCCACACCTTTACACCACCAGCACCAGCCTGAACTGTTGATACAAGGATCCATGCTTTTGTGTCGTGCCAAAGTCTGACCCTACCATCTGAATGTCACAGGAGAAACTAAGACTCATCAGACCAGGTTATTGCCCAATTTTGGTGAGTCTGTGTGAACTGCAACCTCATTCATAGTGTGGTCTTCTGCTGCTGTAGCTCATCTGTTTCAAGGTTCGACGTGTGTTCAGAGATGCTCTTCTGCATACCTTGATTGTAATAAATTACTAGAATTACTTTTGTACTTTTTGTACCTAAGGAAGTAGCAGGAGAGTGTATATTGCTGAAATGGTAGATGTTCATATAAACCATTGCCAAAGTTCTAAATTATGAGGTCATTATGTACAAGCAATCTCTGTAAACTAAAAGCTCAAGGTTCAGACTGCCCTAAACACTCAGTTTCCAAACTTTTCATCAAATTTTGGGTCTGGCTGGTGTAAGCAAGAGGGGATTTCCTTATATGGTCATTCTGAGGCACAGCCAGATCTGTCACTCTAAGTACAGCACCCACACCTGCTCCATCAGAAGGTTTAGCTATACTCTGCTTAAAACTACTTTGCAAAATTTTGAAGGCTGAATAACCAAAAAAAAAAAAAAAAGGAAACGTTTTACTTTTCTAAAGAAAAATGCACAAAACAACAGTCGATACAGATTTTTCTTTTGGACAGCAAAATGCCAGTGTGTTTACCCTTTCACAGGTAATGCTATAATATTTATCAAGCTGCTGTAATCTTTGTTGCTGTGGATGTTCATTATGTCCATATTCTGGATCAAACTCATGCCCAAACATGCACAGATGGATTTGAGACACTGCCATTTTCAATCAAGAATGAAAAAATGTGTTTTTCAGTAGGTTTACAGTTTGTTTTCAGAACGGCCATAACCAGCAAGAGGAGAAGATGGTGCTCACAAACGCAAGACGGCTGGGAGCAAATCAAAAGAATGTGGTTTGAGGGAGGTTGGTTTTTAAAGAGACAAGAGCTGAAACTGAGTGTTTCCAACAGTGAATGAACTGAAGGCTGGCATAAAGGGCGAGTATAGGACAAATAAGGATTTCTTTTACCTTTGAGACATAAAAAAACTACTCCAGAGTAAAAAGAAACGAGCATAATTTCACGTACGTGGAGATGGTGGAGCTGCAACTTTAACAAGGACACTTTTGTTCGATTCTGATCAAATGATTGTTTGAACTTTGCGCTATTACATGATGTCCTATACGCAGGCTAAAGGTGACAAAATTGTAAAAGCTATCACTTAGATGGATCATATTCTAAGCTATATTTTTAGGGATGACCAACATCTTTGCAAAAAAGATCTTTGCTTTACCAATTTTAGATGTGATCTTTTCTCATAAGAACACCCCAAGAACACACACACACACACACACAAAAAATTAAATTTCACAAGCAAGTGATCTGATAGAGTTTGCAGGCATACTTACAGTGAACTGGTTGATGAAAGGAGCAATATTGAATCCAAGTGTAGGCTCCTGACCCTGGACAGCACTTTCCAGTAGCAAAGTTTCAGACTCTACCAGCATACCATACACCACAATCTTTCCCGGGAAAATCCGTCCTCCTTCCTCCAGCAGAGATCTGGTATAATGGATAAAAAAATTAGGCTGAAAAATCTAAAAGTAAAGCACTAAAAGGAGAATCAAAAACACAAAGCAAAATACAGAAAACCCTTTATCTGTCACATACTCTGACACCTCCCCCACCTGGCCAGTGATGCTTTCTCCATCAGCTTCTGCCGTATGAGGCCGCAGGTTTCCACGCAGTCCAGGATGATGGCACTCCACAGCTTCTCCGTGGAAGGCCTCTGCAGCATCCCCTGCTCATCCTCCATGCTGTTGAACCAGAACTCCAAATGCTGCTCTGAGATATTATTGGAGTGAGCCAGTCTCTTAAGCACTTCCTGTTGCTTCTTCTTTTCCACAGTGCTAAAGGCTTTCACATGACCTTGGCTGGCAGCAATGAGAGAGAGCAGGGAGAAGCCTTCCGATACATCCAGCACATAAAACGGGCTCCTGCAGCGTGTTGAGACGGCAGGGTCAGGCTGAAAAGCGGACCCTCGCGCTTGGTTTTGGCACTTGACCTTCAGCTGGGAGATCAGTTTGGCTAACGCGGTGCAAAAACTCTGGTGGTAATCATGATGGTTCAGGAGCGCCATTTCCGAACATTCCAGCATGCAGAAGTCTTTAGCTCGACTCTGATCAGTCTGAAGTGCTAATGCACTGCACAGTTCTGCCTCTGGGTTTGGGTTGGAAATGGGATACTGCAAATCAACATGTCTGTCGAAATGGATTTTAAGCCCGTCTCTCAGCACAGCAACACTGCAGAGCCTCAGGTAGGTGTCTCGGCAGGAGACTTCAACAATCAGCTCATCCTGTGGCTTCAGGACAAAACCTGAAAAAACAACAATGAAGGGAAATTATCAGCTTGATGACCAACAATTAGCTTCTGATTGTTATGATACTCAAGTGATGAAATGATACTCAAAATTCACAGCAACCATCAGTCCTCGCAAACATACATATTACTGAAGATAAATTATTCTTAAATAAACATGTAACTATAAGTAAATTTAGCCTGTCATTGCTTCTTGTTTATGTGCAGCTGCTGAATCGAGCACGAACTCCTCTGTATGCCAAAGAATCCTAGAGTCAAATGTGAGTCCAACTATCTGACAGCTAAAGCTTGGCTGGGTCACGCAACAGGACAATGATCTCCAGCACAGCAGCAAATCTACAACAGAATGGCTGAAAAAGAAAAGAATCAGGATGTTACAATGGCCCAGTCAAAGCCCAGACCTCAACCTGAATGAAATGATGTGCACAAATTAAGCCCCGCGAACCTCAATGAACTGAAGCAAAACTGTAAAGAAGAGAGGGCCAAAATTCCTCCACAATGATGTGAGAGAAACTGATAAAGTCATACAGAAAACGATTACTTCAAGTTAATGCTGCCAAAGGTGGCTCTACAAGCTACTGAATCACGGGATGTACTTAGTTTTTCACACACTGCTTCTGCATTTTGGCTTAAATTTTGTTAAACAAACAATGACACTGTAATATGTCATGTGTTTTTTTTTTAATGCCCTCATTCAAAGTGAAAAAGCATGTACTTTCTTTCTAACTGTATAATACTCAATATTTGCCTGTTTACTCCTCCTTCCAGATAAGGAACTGTCTACTCTTACAGGTCGTGTGTATGACCCTGTGGGATGTGACCAAATTTGGGGAAATCAACTCTAAAAATACCTTCTCAGTCTTTTTTATATGACTAACAAAATTCATGTGTTGTATCAGAAGCATTACCTAAAAAGAAATGCACATAAACATGGCAAAAACTGCTAAATATATACTGAAAACTATTTAGATACTTGCTGAAATGCGGGGAAGGGGCACGCAGGACGGAAAACATAAAAAGCACAGAGGAGACGAAAGGAATCCAGCAGAGAAATGATATTCAGGGGACCAGGCAGTGAGAGGATTCCTACAGGAATAACATCTGCTCATGTCTTCACGTCAACACGCGGCTCGTCAGAGGCGTTTGAGGAAAATGCATATTTATTGCCTATAAGAATTTCATGAACACTAAAGACTGTCACAGGCGATCAGGGCGCACACGTCACGGCAGCAGGGAAACGGATGTTGGTGATCACCGGGAAAGGTGGCAGCACCCTTGAGGCTGCCTTCACCAATTAGCAGTGCAGTGAAATGCTGCAGAGGCCCGTCTCAAAGATGATGTACTGCGACGCCAACCGGAACATGTCACCTAATGTCAGTGGCTATTAAGTTCACACTGGCCTGGGATGGTAGCACAGAAAAGAGTGTGCAGTGCCCTTAGGTACATTTGCCAAAGTTAATTTAAAGCTCAGAAAGCAATTAAAACTTCTTGAAAGTCTTGACAGTTTTAATGTTTCATAGTATCCATTTTACGTTGGTTTAATAGCTTCACCGTAAGCTTTAAAAATATCAAGACTTGTGGTATTTTCATTTGAGGCAATCCCTTGTTTCTTAAATGGGTATTTGCATGTAAGGATTTCAAATTTTCACTGAATGTGATTTTGACAATGTCATTTTATACATAAATTATACATTGTAGTGAGTAAGTCTCAGAAAATAACAACACATAAATAATCATTAGCATCTAAAATGCTTCCTAAAGTGATCCAGAAATTATTTAACAGAGGAGCCTTTAACACACACTGCCCCCATCTGATACAACACAAAAATGCATGATAAATAGGAAGCAAACACAAGCTGAACAGGTTTTAAATATAAACTTTTAGTAAATGTGCTCCTTTCATTAGAATGTAGAAACTGCCTGGTTTTATGCTTAAAATTAGCTTTCAAATGAGGTAAAACAAAACAAAAAAAAACTAAACAAAAAACACAGTATTGCCATATGTGTAAACTACAGTAAATGAGAAAAACCGTCCAGTAATTTTCCTCGTGTCTTACCCTTGGCACTGTGGAAGGGATAGATGGCTTGTTCCCAGCAGGTGTCCTCCTGGGGTCCGGTAGACAAACTGTTCTCCTCATCCAGATGGAGCTGGAACCACACTGCCAAAGCATCCAGCTCTCCCTGCTGAGTGACAGGCAGCCGCATCTCTTGAACCTCCCTGGAGCTCAGCCCTTCCAGTTCCTGTAAGTTTCAAAATGGAGCAAGATGGCTGTGAAGGGCCTCAACTAAAATCAAAACTAAACTCAAGCTTAGATTCAGAGAAGCTGATGAATTTGAGAGATGTTACTGCATTCAAAACAGAGTGAACAATATAAATCACAAGTAAATCACATATCATAAATCACAAGTCCAAATCTAAACCTCACAGGGTCTCCCAGACTGTAACACTAGAGTTGCTGTAGGGTGGCTGTGGCTCAAGGGGTAGAGATATATATATATATATATATATATATATATATATATATATATATATATATATATATATATATATATATATATATATATATATATATATATATATATAGCTCATGTCCCTATGAGCTGGTTAAACGGAGAATGAACTTTTGCTCCTTTTTGTGGTTTAATTTTAATTCTTTTATTCAAAATAAGCTGTTAAAACAAGCATGACACATTTCAACATCAAGGAATACAGCTGAGCGAATGATTAATTTCCAACTATATTAAGTGAGACATTAATGTTGAATAAAACTATCCAGTTATGATGTTTAACTTTAATTTTAGGAGTTTGCTTATCACAGGAGCACTTCCGCCCTTCGTTGGTCTGTGTAGTAGACTGGTGGGAAAATAAACAAAATTTTGAAGTTTAAGCTTATGTATATTGATTCATTCATCAACAATTGCAATTAATTTCGATTAATTAATTACAAAGCTTCTAATTAATTCGATTAATTTTTTTAATCGAGTCCCACCCCATATTATATATATATATATATATATATATACACACACACACACATAAACCATAAACACAATTACCTAATATTTGTTATGTGTAATTATTTATGAGTACTTACTAAAATAATATGACAGTGCAGTTTAAAACTAATCTTGTCTTATTGTCACGGATTACTCATTTCTGCTCTTCCACACCCAGCTGGTTGTTTGTTTCAAACAGCTGTTGCCAGCAATTAAGTTTCAGAGTGACCTCTGATAAATAAAATACACGACATCAATACTCATAACATGGTTAAAGGGTGTAAGCAGGAGGTTTTAGGAACAAGATGGAAAGCATTCCAAATTGCAGCTGGAAAAGTTTTACTTTCTACAGTTTTTAAATACCGTTAACGGTCATATTTTTGCGACTGAGACACAAACTGAAGATACCAGCAGTGCATATCTGCTAAAATGGCCGTGTTTCTCTTGTCATTGCTTTGAAATAACAGCCCATTTATGTGTATAGATAAATATTTGCTTGTGTGATCATTTGCTGATATGATTCATATCAACAAATGATGATGATGATGATGATGATGATGATATGTGGCTGGTAAACAATGAGTGTCCAAACAGGTGTGCATTGGGAGCTTCCAAAACTGAAAGAAAAAAAACAAACAAAAAAAACATCCCTACAGGCCTATAGCTAAATGTATAATAATGCACCACTGATATGCAGATTTCATGGGGCTGATGAGAACATGGTCAGGTAATTCTTTTTGTCACTCATACAAAGACCACATGAAAGTTTCAGTGAAGTCAATACAAACTGATACCATCAGATTGCTTGATGCAGATTAGTATGACACATGCATTGGAGTCTATGAGTAAGAAAATGATCATTTCTGAATGGATTTCAGCCCACGCAAAGTTTATCATCACCTGCACATTGTTGAAATCTATGTTGAGGGCTGTGAATGGCTCTGTGAGAGGTTTATATCCTCCTGGCAGTCTGCTGAGTCTTTCTGTAGTGTATGGCTCCATGGAGTCGTCTGGCTCAGAGCTGCAGCTTACTAGACTGTGGAGCTCTCCAGCTGCAGCCATGGAGAGACTGCCCACTTCTGTCACACATAGCCTGTGTGTGTGCGCGCACACACACACACACACACACACACACACACACACACACACACACACACACACACACACACACACACACAAAGACTTTACGTCAGCTGATCCAGACAGCTAGTTAACATGAGTGGAACATTTAAGGCCACTGGAGAAAAAGTCGCCTATTCATAGGAACACAGACGGACTCCCGGGCCTACCTGTGATGCCGGCGGATCTCAGCGCACTCGACCGCCATACCAAAGACAGTGGCTCCTGCGGGAATGACCCGTCCTGTGGCAGACTGTTCCCCATATTCATTCTCACCCCTCTGTGGGAAAAGGCACATTTGCTTCTAATCCTACCAAGCATTCAATCCCATTAATACCACGAACACATCACATGAAAGCTGACTGGATACATTTGGCTTTAACTGCAGTGTAAAGCTATTTGGAAGTTACTGAATGTGCTGAAATGTCACATCTGTAAACTCGTGCAAGTTTGCGTGCATTATGCCAGACCCTTAACAGGCAGCTCCTTGGCTATACATTAACAGATGCTTCTGCTGATTTGCTGACACAGTGTTACAGCCCAGGCCAATGTTGCCCGCATGTGCTTAGTTTTTTCAGTGTTTCTGTCATATGTGGATCCTGTTGTGTAGCTCCTCTGCTCAGCCAACCAATCGACGAGCTCGCCCTACTTCTGTTGCCTTATTTAAGCGCTTCAGGTGAATACCAGGTGGTTAGAATTTAATTTTAGCAGCCCACCACTGTGACTCTTGTACTACTCCACAGAGACTTGTTTATATGCTATAAGCACACAGTAGGTGGAGTTTAGCTATATTTCTGAGGTATTTCTTGTACTGCCTGGGGGGGGTGGGTCAGGCTTAGTTTTCTCATTCATGCACATACGCAAACACCTACATCCTCACACTGTGAAGTTTCAAAGGGTCATTTCTTAGAGACAATTGTAGCAAGAGTGTTGCTGTGTTTAGTTTTTTCCATTTTCTTTTTACTTTTACTATTCATTAAGCAACTGTTACTTTTTAGCCCGCTTTTGTCTTCATATTCCTTTTGCTGATTTGACTAACCCTGTCCTACCTCCAGTTTTATTGCCTCTTTTTTTTTTAAAAAAGCAATAAATAACTTTGCTAATCCAACAACTGGTTTTATCCCTGCCCGGTACAGCTGGGTTGTTACACAGAGAGTACACCAGAACTTCTTGAGGCTAAAACACTTGATCGTGTAGCTCATATTTGACCCATCACTTCAATAGGAAGTGTTACTAGAAGTAAAATTTGAAGCCAGCTTTCTGAACTGAATTCCACAAAATTTCCAAAGCAGGTCAGGTGCCATCCCCTTGTGAGTGTATGAATGCATTAATTCATGCAGCAAAGGCTACACATCTGCAGTTCATTTACTAGTTTATGAAGGAATGTTGTGTTTATAGTTTCATCTTTGTGTTTAATCACTGGAGTTACCTTTGGAGGTAGCAGGAGGTGGTGCCAAGCATGAATGAGACTCTCTATAATGCCCTCTCCAAACAATCCTGCATCTACAGTCTCTGTCACCACCAATGAGACCCTTTGTAGGACAGATAACAGCATAAAGCAGTTATGGAAAAACATTTTTAAATAAAAGACTTCGTAAAACAAAGAACATTACAATCATACATGCTAAGACCAGCTAAATGACAACAACTGTAGGGTCATTAAAAAGTATTTTAAGTACAAAGTGCACCTGTGAGGTATGTCTTTTGGCACTTCCATCTCCAGGGACTTCATGTGGAGGATCCTGATGCTGCCATCCATTCCATTTGCGCTCACCACCTCACAGGCCAGTTCATACATCGTCTTTGACAGATCACAGGCGTACACCTCGGCAGCCCCTGCTTTCTTAGCACACATGCTTCACACACAGAAGCCGGAATTCAGCACAAGAATTCTCTTGTGAAGCCAAAGTAAGAAATTTAAATCTGGTACTAACACTGGAATTTGTTTTGAAGACTCTAAATGTAACTTTCAAATCACACGGCATAACTTAAGCAAATGAACTGTTTCCAGATTCTAATGGAAAATATCTCACCCAAGGATTCCAGTGCCAGTACCTATGTCAAGTACAGTGTTGCAGCCCTTTTGAACAGCCTTCTGAATGGCTTGCTGGTACTTCTGGTTTCTCCCGTGGTCATTGAGCATAAGGAAATGCCAGCGCTCCACCAGCCAGTTGGCCACACGGTAGAAGTTCTCTCTGGCTTCTGGGTAGTCTGATCTCAGCTTCAGAGCTTTGTGAAAATGATCTGCAGCTTCATCTCTGAACCCCATTCTGGATAGTAAAAGGAGAGCCACATTACAGTCAAAAACAGGATAAAAATAGAACTTATTGAGAGAATGTAAAATGCCACATAACTAAGGAACACAAGTGCTTAAAAATACACATTTTATAATTTATTGTGATACTTCAAGCAAGGCAATACTTCATTGTGATTTTTTTTTTTAAATCATCCATCCATCCATTTTCTGCCATCTATTCAGGTCCAGGTCATGGGGCAGCAGTCTAAGCAGAGATATCCAGACGCCCTCTCCCCCACCACTACCTCCAGCTTTTCAGGGGGGACGCCAAAGTGTTCCCAAGCCAGCCGAGAGATGTAATCTATCTCTCTAGTATGTCCTAGGTCTGCCCTGAGGCCTCCTCCTGGTAAGACACACCCAAATCACCTCATCTAGCCCAGAAGGCATCCTGAACCACCTCAACTGGCTCCTTTTGATGTGGAGAAGTAGAAGCTCTGCTCTGAGCCCCTCCCAACTGACCGAGCTCCTCACTTTGTCTCTAAGGGAGAGCCCTGACACTCTTCGAAGGAAGCTCATTTCTGCCATCAGTATCCACCATCTCATTCTTTTGATGACTACCCCACAGGTCATGGCCGTAGGTGAGGGCAGAAACTTAGACAGCATCGCTTTTATGCTCAGCTTCACCACAAAAAACCGACACAGCGTTCGCATCACTGCAGATGCTGCACCAATCCATCTGCCAATCTCCAGCTCCACTCTCCTCTCAGTCAAGAACAATTTCATCTCTTACCTGTCACAGAGTATAAACATAATCAATATTTTCTTACACTCACTGTATCTGTGGTAGCAATTTGCAGAGAAGAGTACCTGAACAGGTGTTCGCCCATGCTGTTTAGAATCACTTCATCATTGGGGAAAAGTTCCAGAGCTTGTTCATAACAATCAAAAAGGTCCTGAATGCGGCCCACAGAGTCCAGTTCTTCTGCCCATTTGAAGAGTGTGAACCTGAAGGACTCCTAAAGGGGGAGAGTTCAATTACTGTATTTTTAACTTCTTCTACAATTTTCCTTTTTTTATTGATAAGGTAATGCTTATTAGGGCCATTAATCATGTGACTTACCCCTCTTACAACTCTGAGCCAGCTTCAGCTAATCAGTTTACAACCTTTTATAACCTTTAAAAAGAAAAGTTAAACCATCTTCTAGCTCTTTGGTTGTAATGTAATGCTCTTTACTGCTAAAGGCTGCTAAGTGCACCCCCTTCTGTAGAAGCTATGGTTTCTTACTTGCCCACAGGCTGTGTCCCTTTGTATTTTAAGCATGCTGCATTCCAGCACACTTTAGAGAAACCTAACTTAGAACCTGCTGTGTTCAAGAACTATGCATCTGTATCCAAACTCTTTTAATGACATCAGTTCTGTGACACTGTAGACATCATATCCTTATGAAGAGGTCATGTGACTAGGTCAGTCTTTCAGGCACAACATTAGATTAGAGCTAATCCCCTACACAAACGTTTCACCATTTCTGTAAGAGTCTTTGAATCCTATTCTCCACTGCAGTCTTGTGGAGTTCACGTAGGACTCTATTCTAGAGCCACTATTATTCTCAATATAATTGCTGCTATATGCATAAATACCATTTATTCGCAGATTATATTCAGTTTTTTTCCCCCAAATAGATCGGCCTTCTGTTATCTGAAACCAGATTTTGCTACATTTCTTATGGCTCAACGCTGCTCAAGAAAATGTGGTCCCAAGATTAGTCAGTCTTTACCCTCTGTTCTCTGCTGACTAATTCTGACTAGTACTTGTCATTAACACCCATATTTTGTTTTGTTTTACTTTTAAAAAATATTTTTAAAAAAAACAGAGACCAACGTTTTCTTTAAAAAAAAAAAAAAAAAAAAAAAAAAAAAGACGTAGAGGAGCTTATTCTAGCCTTTGACTCATCTCGTACTGACTACTGTGATGTGCTCGAACCTTGCAGGAAAGTGACAACTTACTAGATCAAACAGACAGGTTCATATCACGCTTCTAGTTCTGACTCTTCACTGGATCCCAGCTTTGCATAAAATTTCTCACCCTTATGTACAGCACATGCACCTACTTTCTTTCATTTTCATTCTTCAACTTCACTTGCTTGCATCAAATACGCAACTCACCCCATTAGCACTGAGCTTTTGAGGCTGCGGCGCCTGACCTGTGCCTGCACCCCTTCGTTTGCAGTGTCTGCGGATTACATAATTGGCTAAGATATATTCTCCGTGTCTGCTTGTATGCATTTCTTGGGATATTTTAATTCAAGTTTTTAACACTTTTGTTTATTCATTTGTTTGACTTCTTTATCACAATGTTTTACATTTTTCTTTCAAAATCCAGTTTACTGTGTATTTTGTGACTCTTGTCTCTGAAAAGCACTCAATCACTAAATTTTGCTTGCTTGCTGTAAAAATCGACCTCTGAGTGTATATTTGTGGCTGATTATCTGTAGATAGTGTTTGGCACTGAGTGCTGACAGACTGGTTTTCAGTGTAAGTAAACAGTCATTACCCTCGGAAAGTCTTTAAACACAGGTGCGAGGTTGAGGACCAGAAGGTAGTGTGCAAACGCAGTTCCATAATCTTGGTTGAGCAAGCACTGCTGGGCACTTTCAAGAGAACTGGAGACCAGCTCATTCCTGACAGGGTCCGCTCGGCGTCGCCTTCGGGTCCTCCTGCCATGCTTCTGCCGTGTGCTGGTGTTAGGCATCCCTCAAATTAAGCGCAACAAGTGGCAATCCTTTAAGAAAAAGTAATCAATCATGTCTGAAGCCACTTTCAAGCCACCCCATGCAACATACCCAGAAAAGACAAAATCAAACTTTTTGTGCACTGAAATAAAAACTGTCAATAAATGGGATTTGTTTTCAAAATCAAGTCAAACTTTGAGTAGCTCAACATTGCAGAAGAGAGGGCCAAATAACAAATTATATTTAAACTGTTACATATTAAAACAGATTACATGCTACAGTCATGTACATCAAAAATTAAGAACCGCTTCCACAGGAAGACGGTAAGTAGCAGCCAGGTGCTGCCAACCAAATGCACTTGATTAGCTGATTATCAGCAAGTGTGAGCACCTCTATAAAGGCAGACGTTCTGGCAGCATTCAGGTATGGTTACTCAGTGTCAAGGAAGAAAGACATCAGTAATCTCAGAGAAGCAACTGTTGTGGCCTGTCAATCTCTGAAGGACATTTTCAAGTCCATCATGCTACAGTGTGAACAATTATTCTCAAGTGGAAAACATTCAAGACAGATGGCCATCTTCCCAGGAGTTGGATATCCCACCCCATTCAAAGGTCAGACTGGGCAATGCTCAGAGCAACTGCAAACCCCCCCCCCCCCAAGAGCTACATCTTAGATTCTACAGACCTCAGTTAGCATGTTAAATTTAATGACAATACAACTGGAAAAAGACTGAACAAGTGTGGCTCGTCTGGAAGCGTTTCCAGGAAAAAGCTTCTTCTCTTTAAAAAGAACAAGACAGCACAGCTTAGGTTTACAAAGTTTCAGCTGAATGTTCCAAAAAGTCTCGAGGTGCAATGTCCAAAGTGGAGATGTCTGGCCATATCAGCACAAACCCCTCATACCAGGACCAGGGCACCTTCCAGTCCTTTGGTCCACGACGAACT